>NC_044038.1:16379301-16700381 GCF_901765095.1 Microcaecilia unicolor | reverse complement strand
GAGTGATCTGGAAGTTCTGAGGACAGACTCCCTAAGCAGACTGGTGATAGCATTGAGTAACAGTAGGAGTGGGAGGGGGTCAGTGACCACTGGGGGAGTAAGGAGGGGTCATCCCTGATACCCTCCAGTGGTCATCTGGTCATTTAGGGCAACGTTTTGTGCCTTATTTGTTCTAAAAACAGGTCTAGACCAAAACTTTGAAGATTCAACCCTAGACATTTTCTTTTTGTGCCATTATGGCTGTAAAACTTCCAAGTGTTAGGAACACCCTAATCCTGCTCATGAAACACCCCTGACATGCCTCCTTGTTGTTTGGACAAACTGTAGACAAATTGCATAGATAAATGTCTGCAAACCACATTTCAAAAAATACTGATTTGAACGTTTTTGTGAGAAAAATGTCCAAATGCTGCTTTATGCCACTTTTTAGACGTTTTTCTCATTCGAAAATGAGCCCCATAATCATTTTGCTGAGTATTTAATGGCAAGAAATGCTTATTTGAAATATTACATTTTGAGAAGTGCTTTAAAATTTTGCAATGAATGCTCCTTCCAAAGATCCAGAGAGTTCCATAATTTAGGAGCGATGACACTAAAACTAGTAGATCTGGTTAAATGAGAGCAAGTTTGAAGGTGAGTCGGGATCACAAGTTGGCCCTGGTAGATGGAGCTTAAATTCTTTGATGGTGTATATGATATGAGACAGCAAAGATGGAGTTCCAGAATAGAATATTTGGTGGGTAAGAATTAGAATTTTAAACTTATGCTGTGACAAAACAGTAGGTTTTTAAGCCTGTAAACTGTATTAATTATTTCTTGAAGTGTATTTCTCTTATTGGCTAACAGGTGGTGTTTTCTTGTTGTAAAGCTGTGGCAAAAGGTGATGGTTCTTTCTTTAGTTTAACATAGAGAGGAAGTAACCTGCAGTATACTTTAAAAATGTGTTGTTCTGGGCTCTGATTGGCCCAGGAGTTCAAATCCAGTCTGCAAATACTGGATTTTTCTCCATTCTCAGCCAGGGAGAGGAGAGAGAAAGATCTCTTTACCGAGACCCTGTGAGCAGTTATATTCGGTAACCTGTGAGCAGCTATATTTCCTGTACTCCCCAGGCACTATCCAGGTAGTGACTAAATGTTTAGATTGTTTTAATATTGAGCCATATTCAGTTACTTGTTACTGTGTGCTATTTTTGTTCTATCTGTTTTTATGGTTCATTGTTCAATATTTTTATGACAATAAACCTTTTTTAGTTTATTGACTCGGCTGTCTGGACTGACTAAGAATCCTGGTGGTTTGTGTGTTGGATTTGTGAGTGCTTTCTAGGAACTGTGGGACCACTGGGAGTGTGGCCCCAGTAACCTAGAAATCACCAAAGATAACTTGAGAGTGGGAGACTCGCCCAATGGCGGTTGGGACCCAGTCGGTGGGAGGAGGGTGCTAGTGTAGAGCACAAGTGGCAGGTACAGGCGGAACTGAGCTGTGCTAGGGATTGACCCTTTAAGTGGCCACAGGGCTAGCCCCAGGTGGGTGGCTAGGCATTTCGTGACAAATACAGTAAAAAAAAATTGGTAAGCAGTTCTCTTTAATCAGGAAGTTGGATGCATTGGCATATTTGTTGGCTCTGTATAATAATTTAACCACAGTATTTTGAATAACTTCTAAACTGGTGCAGCCTTGCAGTAAGGCCTTGCAGTAAGGAATTGTAATAATCAAGCCTTGAGATGATTAAAGTGTGAATAAGCAAGTGAATTGAATGATAAGAAAGGAATGCACAGCATGTATTTGACAAAGTGCATAGAATGATTTCTGAATGACTGTAGAGATATGAGTTGAGAATTTAATGTGGTTGTCTATAGTGAACTCTAGAGTTTTGACTGAATCATGTAAAGGACTTTGGACATCATTGATGCAAGATAAACATGGAAGCTCTGAGGATCCATAAAGTGGAAATAGGACACAATGGTTTTAGTAGGATTTAATTGAAGACCATTATCTGATAGACAATTAGCTATAAGATTTAATTTGTGAGAGATATCAGCAATGATATGGGTGGATCTGGAATGAGGAGGTAAAAGAAGTTGATTATCATCAGTGTATATGTAAAAGGAAATACCCAGAGTTTAAATGTGAAGAGCTTAGGGGTGGAGGTGGGGGGAACTTATTAAAGAGAATACCCAACACCGAACTCTGAGGGACATCACATGTCAGACTGTATTGCTTAGACAAGGCCTGGAACGAACCTGGAATGATCTATGCTATGGTTATGAGTGAAACCAAGATACTAAAGTCCCAGTGATGACTTCTTTCAAGTGGTGCAAAAGAATCGGGTGATTAACAAGATCAGATGCCGTCATGAGGTTAAGGGATATAAGAAGGATCTCATCTCTCCAAACATGCATCGTGTGAATATACTTTACCAGGCCCAATAAAGATAGTTCTGCAGAATAACCTGGTCTGAATCCTGTCTGATAAGATAAGACTGAAGCTGCTGAGCTACCAGTTTTTCTGTTACTTTTGACTGAAAGGGCAGGTGAGAGGCAAGTTTCCAAGGTGTGGAAAAACAGTGGCTATTTTCCAGTTGTGAGGAAAAGACCCTTTTTAAAGACTAGAGAGAGTAATGTAATGGAGAAACTACAAGAAAGAAGCATGGATTGCATTAAAGAAGGGAATTGGAAGTAGGTATGGTGGTGCTGTGGCATAATTTGTAGCCATAATGACTTTTGGTATCTCAGACTGAGAAGGAAATCTAAAAACATGAAAATTGTGCTCCTACTATGCACATGTGTCTGCAAGGACGGTGAGTATCACTAGTAGGTGAAGGAAGAGAAGATTGTATGTCATAAACTTTCTTTTGGAAAGCAGAAGGAAAGTCATATGCATTAAGGGTTGAACCTGTTGGGCAGTATTGAGATGAACATGTAAGCTGTCTCAAATCTTAAAAAGACAAGAAGGGTTAGGTTAGGGTGTTTTTTTCAAGAGATTAGATCTATGTTTTCTTGGTGGACTGAATAGACTGTAATGCAAGCTTGCGGTTTTATATTGAGAGAACAATTCTGAGGAGTGATTTTTTTTCTTCAAATATGCTCCAAATTTAGAACAAAGTTGTAGTAGTAAGGATGGATAATCAAGTAGCAATGCTGTACTTAAGCAAGCAAGGAAAGTCGGGCTCTCTAAACCTCTGTTGAGAAACTTTGAAACTTGAAGCTCGTATGTTCCTTGCAAGTAACACTATGGGCAGTGTACCTACCAAGACAGCACAGTCAAATAGCAAACTCTCTAAATCAAAAACTAGATTTTCACGAATGGTCTCTCAATCCACAAGTGACACAAAATCTTTTTGAGTATTGGGGAATTCCAGAAATAGACATAGTTGCATCTGCAGAAAATTTGAAATGTTCTCTTTTCTGTTCAATACCTCCAAGCTGAAACAGATTAGCTTAATATGCTTTTGTGATTTCATGGAGTTGAGATCTTCTCTATGCCTTCCTCCAATTCTCTTAATTCATAAAGTCCTACAGAAGAGACATATAGACAAGACATGAATAATTCTCATCGCTCCACAGTGGCCAAGACAAATATACTTTTTCCATGTATAATGAATCTGTCAAGGCTCATGTGAATCCCCTCAGACATCATCCCATGCTACTAATACTGCACTAATGTCTCTTATTGCATTCATGTCTGGAGAGTCTGTCCCTCTTGGCTTCAATGTTGGACAGTTAGTGATCAATCACCTACCAGTCTTTAAAGAAGTAGGGAAGATTTTGCTAGCTTACAGGAGACCCACAACTAGAATATCTTGATCAATTCAAGTGGACTAATTTTTCCATGTGGCTGAAGCTTACAAACAAAATTCTTTCTCATGCCCAATTTCATAGATACTTTCCTACCTGCTTCTAAGGCACCAAAGACTGCAGAAAGACTTCACAACTCATTGTTACCTACAGTCCTAGTAACCTGGATAGACCAGCTTTTAAGCACAAGCTCTCTGCCTGGGTCTCTGAATGCACCTCTTTCTGCTACATTAAAAGCAAATCTTCAACCACTGGGTAGGATATGTGCCCATCATCTCCAGCCAAATCAGCTTCCATTGCAAACCTCAGAGCAACCTCTTTTGAAGACACCTGTAAAGCAACTACATGGCCTTCTGCATATGCCTTCACTAGACATTTCTTCCTGGGCCAATTTCTACTCAGGATACAGATTTTTAACAAGCAGTTTTAGTCAACCTCTTTACTTATTATTTTATTTTATTTATTTTTGTTACATTTGTACCCCGCGCTTTCCCACTCATGGCAGGCTCTATGCGGCAGGCAATGGAGGGTTAAGTGACTTGCCCAGAGTTCACAAGGAGCTGCCTGTGCCGGGAATCGAACTCAGTTCCTCAGGACCAAAGTCCACCACCCTAACCACTAGGCCACTCCTCCACTCCACTCCTCAGACTTTCAGTGGACAATATTTTCCTACCTATTTCAATCTTGAACTTCCAACAAAAGCATCATGTAATGAAGTGGCCCTTAGCTCTGGAATCACCACGAAGTATGCCTGCATTCTCAAAGTTTTGTACAGAGAAAGCAGAGTTACTTCTCTGCAAAGGGAGTTCTCCTTAGACAGCAGGGAAATGCAGCCACACTCACCTTCCCTTCTACCTCCCACCAAAAAATAAAAACTAAAAATAAAAAGAGACAAGCTCAAATCTGATATCTTTAAGAAGTTTCTATGAAACAGACTCAAGAGGAAGGGGCCAAGTGACAGCACAGGAACCCCTGTGAAGATGAGAGAAAAAAAAAAAAAAAAAAAAGACTTCTTTGAGTTAAGGGAGGACGCCAGGCTTCATCAGTGACAATACCATGGAGTGTGGCTGAATTCTCCTGTTGCTCACCTGTAACTGTTACAGGTGAGCAACTCTGATTTACCTGCTAATTTTCTTTCCTTAAGTCCAACCAGACCAGTTCAGATTCACATCTTGATACATAATTGTTCAGTTTTGCTCTGGTTATAACATATTCTTCACAGTTCAGGGAGCAATTTCTAGATGCCTGTTTGGAACCAGTTCTGTAAAGGAAAGTAAGTACCTACTTTCCTTTATAGAATTCTAGTATAACCAGGTATATAAGCATGTAGGCACAAACATGCCAGCCATAGAGCTGGTATAAATGCTCATACCTAGATTTAGGATATGCATGTAACTTACAGTATTCTATAAGTTACATGTGTAAATGTGTGTCCTGCTCACACTCGCCCAGATACCACCCATGTGAATGCCCACCTGCGAAGTACGAGCTATGTGTACTTACAGAATAACACAAAGCCAAATTATTGTTAGTTACACATATGTGGGTAGGTAACTACAATACCTGCATCTACCCTCATATATGTTATCTAACATTAGGTGGCTCTTTATAGAATCGTATCTCCATAGTGGAGTACCAGAGGGTCCACCAGCTTCTCAGGGGTGTGTGCTTCCTTATGGTTAAGGGCTGTGGATCCCCTCTATCCTTGAGGATTGTTTAAGAGGGAGATTTTGTCAATATTTGCTTTGTTACAGGAATAATGAAGAGCAAGTGACTGCACAGTACCTTTTATAGGGTAGGCCTCAAAACTCTTGTCTGTTTCCATCTGCTTGTTGAGGGGGTTTACCCCATTCCTTCTGGACTGGTTGGTTGGACTTAAGGAAAGAACATTAGCAGGTAAGATCAAATTTTTCTTTAATCTGGGTGGTCAAAATGATCCAGTTGGTCTTTATCTGCCATCACTTGTTAAGTTATTACAGTAAAACAAATTACTATACTGAAGGCTACATTTTATTGACAACTATTAAGGTTTAACAATTTTTATTGATGACATATTTCAAAACAAATATACAATTTCACTGTATCGCATACAAAAGCATTGTATCACAAACATCATTAGTATATATCCATATTGATTGTCATCCAAATTAATATTTTAGCCCCTCCCTACGACATCTTATTCTGCAGATGCGTCAAATATTCCCGGTCCTCTTCTCCTCTCTCCCCCCACCCTCCCTCCTTCCCCTAGAAACAATGTGTGTTTTAAACATTTCAATCAACTAAAACAATTTAACAAGCATAACTATATAGGAGCATGTATATTCAGCTCACAGTTATCTTCAAGTTTCCAGCTCCCACTCCACCTCCTCAGTCGCCCATCCTCTGGGCAACATTTAGCCCATGGTGGGCTCAAGGTTACGCTGGAAACAAAATGAATATATACGTAAAACTCCCCTCAATGTCTCTATCTTAGAATATGTCCAGTATGTTTTCCATTTCCCATCCTTTGCCTTTCCCCTTATTCCCTTCCCTCCCTCCCATTTCCGCCCAATCGCCATCTCTTCGCATCAATTTTATTCAACATTAAACCTCCAATCCCTACTGTCTACGACACATCACAAACCACCAAAAAAAAAAAAAAAAAAAAAAAAAAAGGAAGGCGGGGTGGGGGGGAGTTTTGCCTTCCTGGAGTGTCCTCTTTTTAATCCTACATTTCTCAACCCACATTTAACAGCAAACTTCTTGCTCTATGTGGCAGAGAGTCCACGTATGCTCCCCATACTTCATGAAATTGCTTCAACCTCTTGGGTATGTGTTTGGCATATCTGTGTTCAAAAGCCATTAAGGCATGAAATTTATTTCTCCATACCCAATAAGATGGGGCCTCATCTCCCACCCACACTCCTAAGATCACTTTCTTCCCTAAAACTCCTGCTTTTCTCATTAATAACTTGTGTGCTTTTTTCCTTAAATGATAATCTTCATAGCAATCTAGCAATATGGCCCTTGGTGAAAGTCTAACCACACACCCAGTCAACTGTGCTAAGTATTCAAATATCTTTTTCCAAAAAAGTTTTGTTTGAGAGCATTCCCATAGGGAGTGAAGCAAAGAATTAGCCTCTCTTTTACATTTTTGGCATATAGGTGAATCTATTGCTCCTATTTTAAACAATCTCTCCTGCGTGAAGTAGGCCCTATGTACAATGCGAAATTGACATTCCCTCAGGGTTGCATTAGTCGAAATCTCTGGAATTCTCTTTATTAGTTTCAAGGGTTCCAGTCTCCCTGCCACTTCTGGAGTCCATCTGGCGACAAGGTCCCCAAATGTCCTTTCTCCAGTCTCCCTTTGTATTGCCCTATGCAACCCTGATATTGAAAGTTCCCCGTCTTGAAATATGTCAAAGAACCCCCGTAATTTTAGTCCCAAAGACGGGATCAAGGCCCCTCCCTCCAGAGTCCTTATGTAGTGCCTTAATTGCAGATATGCCATCAAATCTTTATGCTCTACTTTTCCCGTGTCCAATAGAGCCCCCCATTTATATAATTTCCCTTCCTCGTCTATCACATGTTGTACCAAAGTGAGGCCTCTTGCTGCCCATCTAGCAAAGCTACTATTGTCCTTTCCCGGTATGAAATGTACATTTCCCCGTATCGGGAGTTGATCTGATACATCTGCTCGTCCTCCCAACAACATTGTCAAGAATTTCCATGTCTCTCTCATTGCTCTAAGTAGTCTACTCCGCCGGAGTCTACTTGGCAAGGATATTTGTGGGCAGTGCAGTAATGAGTTGAAGTGCCATGGATAATAATATGCCGCCTCAAACTCCCTGGGCGTGTACTTTTCCTCTCCCAAGATCCAATCCCCTAGGTGTCGAAGTAGGCACGCGTAGTTATATAGGGATAAATCTGGAATTCCTATTCCACCATATTTCCACGCTCCTACCAAATATTTAAATTGCATACGTGGTTTTTTCCCCGCCCAGCAAAACCGCGAGATCAACCTCTGAAATCTCTTTAAATCTTTCTTCAGTATCTTAAAGGGTAACAATTGTATAATGTATAGCCATTTCGGAAACAGCACCATGTTGAACAATTGAACTCTGCCATGTAGTGAAATAGGTAACTGCTGCCAAGATGTCAAAACCCTTCCGCAATGCTCCAATAGGATATCTATGTTTATTCTATATAAATTCCAAGTGCACCTCGATAATTGAATTCCCAGATATCTAAACGATTTGTATTCCCACTTTACTGGAAAAGATCCTACCCAGCTCGCTTTCATGGCATGTTCCGTGGGCATGGCTATAGATTTATCTAGGTTCAATGCGAACCCCGAATATTCACCATATTCCTTGAAACACTCCATCAGCGCCGGAAAGGACACCCGGGGGTCTACCAGATGTACTAACAAATCATCTGCATATGCAGAGACCTTAAACATCTGATTCCCTATCTCCACCCCTTTGATTTCTACATTATTCATAATTTCTCTAATCAGGGGGTCCATTGTTAATATAAAAAGCATTGGCGAGAGGGGACAGCCCTGTCTAGTCCCCCGGTATATGTTAAATTCAGGTGATAACAGTCCATTCACCTGAACCCTAGCTCTAGGAGATCGGTATAACACTCTTAGGGCATCTAAGAATAATCCTGAAAAGCCATATCTCTCAAGTATTGTAAACATAAAGTTCCAATGTACACGGTCAAACGCTTTTTCAGCGTCAAAGCTGACCAACAAAGATGGCTGTTTTGTTGCTTCTACATGTTCCATGGACAGCATTATTTGCCTCATATTATGCGCTACCGTGCGACCCGCCACAAATCCCACTTGCTGTTCTAGAACTAGTTTAGGCAGCACTCTGGCCAGTCTATTGGCCAGAATCTTCGCATATAATTTCAATTAGACATTTAACAGCGATATTGGTCTATATGATGATGTTTTTTTTGGATCTCGCCCTGCTTTCAGTAACAATACTATCTGGGCCACTTGAAGTGATTGTGGTGCCTTGCCATCTATCACAAATTGCTTAAAATATGCTTGCAATGTCTGCATAATCCGGGGCGCAAGCAACTTATAAAATTCTGCTCTAAAACCGTCTGGCCCTGGTGCCTTGTATAATGCACTTTGTTTAACAACCAGTTCTACTTCTTCTATAGTAATATCTTCATTCAATTTACCTACTTCCCTCTCTCCCAGCTCCGGCAAAGTTAAATTATCCAAATACATATTTCCATCCATGGGTTCCTCTTGGGTCCTACCATACAGGTGTTGATAATATCTACTGAATACTTCAGCTATTTCTTTATCAGTTCTCACCAATTCCCCGGTTGTCTTTTCTATGTGAGTAATAATCCTTGATCCTCCTGCCTGCCTTATCAACCTTGACATAAGCTTGCCTGCTTTATTACCATGCAAGAACAATTGATATTGATAATATTTGACAGATTTCATTGTCCTTTCATGGAGAAGCTCATTCAAGCTAGTCTGTTGTGTCAGTAATAGAGCACGATTCACTGGGGTGGGATATCTCCCATATTGAATTCTAGTAGCTCTCACCTGCTTCTCTAATCTTATAATTTCCTTATCTCGCATCTTCTTTTGGAAAGAACAGTATGCTATTGTCTCCCCTCTCAATACCGCTTTAGCCGCTTCCCAATATAGTATCGGTTGTTGCTTATGTTCTTCATTATAGAATTGATATTCTTCCCATTTTTTGAAAATATGTTCTCTATAATGGGGATCCCGATACAGTTGTAATGGGAATCGCCACATGTATTGCTTATCTTTAATCTCACCAAATTCTAATGTATACCATATAAATGCATGATCCGATATGCTATACGGCCCAATGCCTGCCTCCCCTACTCGTGAAAACATCTCTCTAGATATTAACCAATAGTCTATTCTAGACTGTGTGCCATGTGCTCTAGATAAGTGCGTGTAGTCCCGGTCAGTTGGGTGCAAGATCCTCCATACATCTATTAATTCTAATCTAGTGCAGAACAATGCAATACCTTTATCTAGACAATTACTAGCCTTCAGGGGTCTCCTGGATTTATCCTGAGTGAGATCGTGTACCATGTTGAAATCTCCGCCCATTATCAGTGGCACCTCCCCTAGACTAGTGATCTTACCAATTAGTCCTCGCACCCATTTTTGATTGTATGTATTTGGCCCGTATATATTACAAAGCAGCACAGGCCTCTTATTAAGTGATACCTGCAATATCAAATATCTGCCTTGTGGATCTTTCCACGTCTGTTGTATTACTACATCTATACCCTTCCGTATCAGTATCAGTAAGCCCGCCTTCTTACCTATTGCTGGCACCTCCGCTATTTGTCCCACCCACCATCCTCCAAATTTAAGATGTTCCGCCGATGTTAGGTGCGTTTCTTGCAAAAATGCAATATCGGCCCCATGCCTATTCAAATCCCTCATTATTTTTTTCCTTTTAATTGGTGAGGACACTCCACTAATATTCCAGGAAACAAACTTTAACAGCCTCATGTTATCTCATCCCTTGCACGTTTGTTTCCTTTCCATAGTATTATGGTTGGTCTAGAGCTGTCCCAGCCATCAGCCCCCGACCCCTTCTTTTTCCATGATTTCTTTTCTCTCTTCCCCCCACCACAACAAAAAACACAAAACATTATCACACACAGCTTATTGGCACGGAAAACCCTCTGACTTTCTTCTCCCCTCTCCCCCCCTCCCCCCCTCCCCCCTCCCACCCTACCACTATCTGGTGAAACATACTCATTTTGTGCCCTCCCTCTTGCTCCCTTCCCTGGAGTTCCCCTTATTTCCTTCCCTTCCCTCCCACATCTATCCATTAGCTATAATGGACATGGCCCGTGTGAGTGATCTCCCAGCCCCGACCCCCCTCCCACCTCATTTATCTAATCCCCGTCTGCCCAACAAAGCAAAGCATGATTCATCTATGAGTACTTTTTATCCAGGTGTCTGTTCATATATCCATACTTTCATAACCATGCCATTTCAAAAGACACGTGTTTACCACGTAAAACTTTCCTATTCCTTATCCTTTCCAAATATTACAAGTATATCACATCTCTGTCCTTTTAGCACAGGGGAATACCTCCAGCGCACCCAGCCCCCCAGAGCCCCACAGACTTCCATGGAACCCCAGAAGGCCAGGCGCTCCGAAAACACCCCCAGTCGCATCCCTTCTAGTGAAGTTTGTGGCTTCTTTCTCCATGTTGAGCCTCTTACCACCATTTTCATAACACTTCTATCTTTGTATATGTCTTTGTAAGTTTCCAATGAGTAGACGCAAAATCTGTTTTGTCGCTTTTTGTAATCCACAAGAGCATTTATGCTTCCATATTCTGAGGTCTTATTCCAAATTTTCATGCACATCATTTATTGTCTTCCAGACTAATACATCCTCATTGTCTTATTTTATTTCCTTTTCCCGCCGCTCCGATTTTTAATTCAAAGTTTCCTCTAGTATTTCCCCATTTCAATTGGCTGCATTATGGCGGCTTGTGCTGGCATCACTCTCTGACAGTCCCTGAAGAAATATTTTTGCAGATTCTGGGGTGTCATAAAACTGTGCCTTGCCCTCCTGGAACACTTTTAATCGGGCAGGATACATTAATGCAAATTGAATATGGCGCTTGTGTAACTCTGTACATACCGGCGCATATGCTTTCCGCATACTTGACACTCTTGTTGAAAAATCTTGAAAACACAGCACCGTTTTATTTTCATATTTCAGAGGCCCCTTTGCTCTAATCGCCCTCAAGATGTCCACCTTGTGAGCATAATTTAGGATTTTACAGATGACCACTCTGGGTCTGTCCTCTGGTGCTCTACGAGGCCCCAGTCTGTGTGCTCTTTCAATTCGAAGAGGCCCCCCATTCTGCGATAGCCTTAAAGTAGTTGTCAGCCAGTCCTCCAAAAACTTACCCAGATCCGCTTCTGGGAGCGATTCGGGTAGACCCACAAATCTCAGATTTCCCCTTCGGGATCGATTTTCCATGTCGTCTGCCTTGTCTTCTAAATCTCGCACTTTACTTTGCAGCTTCTCCGTCAACGTTTCCAGCTGTTTCATTTTATCCTCTAAGTCAGAGACACGTTGTGTGCACGTCGTAAACTCTCCCCTGAGCGCCTCCACATTGCCGTCCACATTGTCAAGCTTGGCGGATAAGGTTTGTAGTTTTTTGTCCAACGTTACATCTATGGCCTGGGTGACCTCTGCCACGATCTCGGCCACCCACGCGGAGCTGACCGAAGTCGGGCCTTCGCCACTGCTCGCCGCCATCTTGGATCCGCTCTTAGCTAGCTTTTCTTTGTCTCTACGAGTCGCACGTGCGGTCATCGGCGCTGATCCGATCTCCTTCCAGGCACACCAGATGGTCTTTTAACGTTCTCTCCGCTTTTCATGTGCGGGACATCCGTTTTTTGTCTTTATTTTAGGTAGAATCGACGGTCGGGACCGGGAGCCTCACCCACCGACGTCTGCTTCTCTAGCACGACATCACGTGACCCTATTGACAACTATTAATATACTTCCAGATTCAAAGACAGGTGTGTAAGCACTATCCCGTCATTCTATAACAGGTTGCCTAAATTTAAACATTTTGGGCACTTAAATTTACAGAATACTAACGGGTAAATGTGCTAGCAAACCATTGAGTGCGATTCTTAATTTATACCAGCCATAGACTTGGCATAACTGTTTGCGTCTAAATCTAGGTGTGTTGATGCAGCTTTATGCTAGTATTCTGTAAAACCACTTGTGCACTTTAAGTGTTCTTATAGAATTGACTCACTACCCTTGGAAATATGCCGCCCAATATTCAAAGTGATTTAAAAGACTGGAGAGGCTCCTGGCTATTTAAATTGCTTGTCCGTGGCTACCCGGGAATATTCAGCGGTACTTAACCATTTAGTGCTGCTGAATATTCATGGTCAGCACCTGAGCTGAAACCCTACCTGTGGGCGTTCCAGGATCAGGGTTGGCACATGTGGTTAAGTGCTGATGTTCAGCCCTTAACCACATATGATAACTGCATAAATTAGGCCACATAAAAAGCATTCCTATCTTTATGCGGTTCATCTTATGCAGTTAAGGACTGAATATTGCACTTAACTGCATAAGTTTTAGTGGTCAAAATACAACCAGATATACAGTTCCAGTGCCCAGACATGGTCTTGCATTGAATATCTGGGAGTACAGCCAGCGGCGGACATAAAAACAAAAACCACCGCCAGCTGGATATCAGCTGGATTGTTCCTAAATTGTGGGACCCTTTTACAGAATTGGCTCCCATGTGGGTCCAACAAGTGAAAACATTGAATTTTAATAAATGTGCAGAAAACTGTACGTTTATTCCTAGGCAAGCTTTTCATCAGCTGAATTTTTGGAAATATACATATGGAGTCATTCAGAAAGTGGATCGTAAATAATGATACAAATGTACAATTGACATTCTATTTCAGTTTGTCCCTCTCCCATTCCCAACAGACATTACGCCTGCTTTTTTTTGGTATGCTAATGATGTATGGGTATTTTGCAGTGACAGCAACAAAGCATCCTCCAAATCCACACCTGCTTTGATGCAGATAAAGCAAGATTCGAACCTCAGTCCAACTACCTTTCATCTTCCCAGTTCTCCACCCCATCAGGTCAGTATAACATGGGAAGACATAATGGTTTCACAGCCACCATAAGTAAACCGTAAGAAGGGTGTAATAGCCTTGCTATTACCATCTGTTAGGAATGAAACAGTTGTAAGAATGCTTTATGCAGTGTCTGTTGGCAGAAGTCTGCAATTTTGTACAGAGATCAAGGCAAGCTCTGTTACTGTGCCTTTAACATCACCATTATTCTTTGAATCTGCTTTGGCAGTTTCTGATATCAGAGCACAGCATTTACAATTGAGAGACTTCTTCTGAGGTGTCATGCCAAAGGGGCACGTCTCTTTGTGCGTTGCTTCGGGAGTGGCTTCTAGGACGAGGAAGGTCTGTGGTGTCTCATTTTTCGGTAAGGCAGGTCTTGTTTGAGGGCTTGTTGTTGCTGTTTTTATGGTGTTGCAGGTGCTCATAGTTTACTGGATGTGTTGTTTCTTCTTACTTGTAGGGCTCATAGGCCCTCTAATTGAGGCGTCCAATGTTCCTTTTACTATCCTAGTCATTTTCATAAATTGAGTTGGTCAGATGGTATGGGTACTGGACTAGTAGGGATTCTCTCTATGAATGGGCCTGTGGTGTTGGGCATGAATCTTCTAGCTCTTTCTCGATGTAATCTCATTCTTACGAGGCTGTACTGGGAGCTCCTTCTTATGCTCGATGCCATTTAATTAATATAAAGCTCAGTCATGATGCTGTTGTCTCTCACCGATCCTGGTTGGTTATATGAATGCCAGATCGATTGTGAATAAAGCTGTACTTACAAAAGAATGGATAGTGGAAGAACAGCTTGGTCTGGCATTGATATCAGAGACTTGGCTGCACCCATTGATTGATCCATTTCTAACTGATGTCTGTCCACCTGGTTATAAGGTTCTTCACCAAACTAGAGTTAGTAAAAGAGGGGGGTGGGATAGTGATCATTTGCAAGTCTTTTTTCAGGGTGGAATTAATATCTAGCCACAATTCTTCCAACCTTGAAATTATTGCGTGCAAAATTAATGATGACTCGTTATGTGATTTTATATGTCTTGCTCTTTTGTATTATCCACCTGGCAGATAGCAAGCTTCTGAGGGGGATTTTTCACAGTTCATTTCTAGCATCTGCCTCAAATTCGCAAATGTGTTGCTAGTAGGTGACATCAACCTTCATTTAGATAATTTAGGAGATGCAAGAACAAAATGTCTTGGTGACTTTCTCACTTCCTGGCAATTTATCCGGTTCTCTGCTCCTTCATCACACTCCAGGGTCCATCTGCTGGACCTCTTAGCCTTCTTGTTCTCCAACCCAGGAACTTTTTCTGTTAATAATGCACTCTGGTCTGATCACAGCAGACTAATGTTCACACTAAATTGAATGGAAACTGCTAGACTGTACAGCATCGTGATGACCTTCTGGACTCTATTATACCAGGGGTAAGATTGACATTGTGAAGTTCTGGTCTGCTATCTTCGATAGACATCAGCTCCCCTGGCTGATTCAAAGGATTTCATGACCAAGTGAGACAATCATGTAGGTCTATCCTTGATGATATAGCCCTGTTGAAGATCATTAATCAAGGTACTCTTCAGTTGAAGTGGAAGTGCAGGAGACTTGAGAGAAAATGGTCTAAAGTTCACTCAGATGAGAGTAGATTACTGTGGAGAAGAGCACTCAGAGACTATAAAAATGCTATAAAGGAAGCTAAAGCTAACTACTATGGCAAATTCATGGGTAGTAACTCCTTGAATACTAGAAATATTTTAAATCTGATTGATTAGTAGTCTTTTCAGTACTAAAGATCTATTAGCTGTTAATGAAATAGTTCCTTCTGCAGATCAGCTTGCTTTGAGCAGAAAATCATGAAGATCAGATGTAGTGTATCGACTCTCAAGAGTAATCATGAGGAGCACTTCAAAGAACATTTCACCTTTCGTGGAAGTGCAAAATTGATATGATTTGGTCATCCTTTCAGTTACACACATCTGACAGTGTAGTCCTTTTTATTAAAATATTCTTCCTTAGATGTTTTCCTGAATTATCTGGTGTAAGCTGCTCCTAGCCTTTTTATTGATCTCCTTACAACACACATTTCTTATATGTTGTCACATGTCGTTTCCCTGAGGGGAAGGGTTCTATTATTCTCCCAACCCGAAAAACTTGCTGGCTTCAAGAAGCGATGTCACTAAGTACAGACCAGTTACTTCCATCCCTTTATTGACGAAGGTAATGGAAGATTTAGTTGGGTATCATCTCATAGAATATCTTTCCATCTTTTTCCTTTTACACAGCTCGCAATCAGGATTCAGACCATGTTACAGTACTGAAATGGTTTTAACCAGTCTTGTGGCAAATTTGAGGAAAGAAATTAGCTTATAGAGAAGGGTTCTAGTGTTACAGTTTGACATATTGAGTGCTTTTGATGTAGTTGACCATGTCATACTGCTTCATTTGCTAGGTCACTTTGGAATCGTGGTGATGTCCTTAAGTGGTACCGGGGTTTCCTAATGGCCAGGTTCTCTTCAGGTTCTGCCTTATCTTCCTGGACTCCTGACTGTGATGTACCTCAGGGTTCTCCTCTGTCTCCCATTTTATTTAATGTCATGATGGCACCTTTAGGTAGGCTATTGGAGACGCAAGGGTTCCATTCCTTTATTTATGCAAATGATGTCACAATTACATCCTTTTTACATGAGACTTTCAAGGAATTCTGTAAGTGGTTTAGACCTGATGGCATCTGATTTCAAATTAAAATTGAATAGGGACAAAACAAAATTCCTGTTCCTCACTAATCCTTTTGATCATACACCTTTGTACAGTTTTATGATTGGCCCTACTTCTTATCTGTTGGAGTCGCCTCTAAGATTACTGGGAGTGGTTGTTGATAGTCACCTAAGTTTTAAGCCACCAGTATCCAATCCGAGGGAATGATACAGTATAGGGGGTGTAGTGCTTCAGTGTGCGAAGGAAGAGCGGGACTTAGGGGTGATTGTGTCTGACGACCTTAAAGCTTTCAAACAGGTAGAAAAAGTGACAGCCAAAGCTAGAAGGATGCTTGGGTGCATAAAGAGAGGCATGACCAGCAGGAAAAAGGTGCCGTTGTATAAGTCTCTGGTGAGGCCTCATTTGGAGTACTGCATGCAGTTCTGGAGACCGCACCTACGGAAAGATGTAAACAGGATGGAGTCAGTCCAGAGGGTGGCTACGAAATTAGTAAGCGGTCTTGAATACAAAAATTGTAGGGACAGGCTTATGAACCTCAACATGTATACGCTGGAAGAGAGGAGAGATAGAGGAGACATGATAGAGATGTTTAAATATTTCAAGGGCATTTATGTACAGGAAGAGAGCCTTTTTCAAATGAAGGAGAGCTCTGGAATGAGGGGGCATATGACAAAGATAAGAGGGAATAGGCTTAGGAGTAACCTAAGGAAGTATTATTTCACAGAAAGGGTGGTGGAGGCATGGAATGGCCTCCCGGTGGAGGTGGTGGAGTCGAGGTCTGTTCCAGAATTTAAAAAGGCATGGGATAAGCATGTGGGATCGCTTAGGAACAGGAAGAATTAGGGGTTACAGAGGATGGGCAGACTGGATAGGTCATATGGCCTTCATCTGCCATCATGTTTCTATGTTGTGCTCAAATTCTTTAAAACCTTATGGAAACTGAGGAGAATTAGGTCCTTCTTCCCTACTCTGAACTTCAGACTCTTGTTTTGTCGTAATTAGACTATTGCAATGCAATTTATACTGGTTGCAGAGAACTGCTAAGAAAACGCCAAACTGTCCAAAACACTGCAGCTCGGCTTGTCTGTAAACTTTTGCATTTTGAGAAGGCATCTTTGCTGCTATCTAAGCTGCATTGGTTCCCAATAAAAGCAAGGGTCACTTTTAAACTTTGTGCACATCTACCAAATATTGTATGGTATGAACCCTGGCTATATGTTATCTCAGTGAAAATCCTGCCTAGGTGGAAGAATGCTGAAATCCCAAGTAAGGTACACATCTCTTGTTGGTCTTCTGCCATGTAATGCTGTTCTTGGGTTTAGAGATTATCTATTGCTTTATTTATTTTATTTATTTATTGCATTTGTATCCCACATTTTCCCACCTATTTGCAGGCTCAATGTGGCTTACAGAGTTTGGTTATGACATAATCATTCCATGATATCAGATACAATTAGTAATGTACATTTATTAGGTAAGGGAAGAGAGAAAGAAGGTGTTAGGCAGGATAGAAGGTGGACTGTGATAACTGGGTGGATTGGTGAGGTAGTTTTGTAGGCAATGGGTTCTCTTTGTAGGCCTTGTGGAAGAGATGTGTCTTCAGAGATTTGCGGAAGTTGGTTATTTCGTTGATAGCTTTCAAGGCTGTAGGTAGTGCATTCCACAACTGCGTGCTCATGTACTATCCAAGTTGTAATAAAATTGTTTACAAATCAGTTCTTTTAGTGGGTTTGCTTATCAGGGCACACAATGTTGGAATTCCTTGCCAAAGCCAATTAGGGGTCAGTGTGATTACATGATATTCTGTAAAATGTTAAAAACCTTTCCTCTTTGGGAAATTTTTAAGTGTGGATACTGATCTCTCTGCCTAGTCAATTTTTGGTTACAGAATCTTTTTTTCATTGTTCTGTATTGTTTTGTTTTACTTTCTCTTTCTATTGCAGTGTACTATATATTTAGTCTAGTAGTATGTTCAATTTGTGTTCTGTATGATGTGATTTCACTATATTATTACCAACATTGAAGTCAGGTTGCTGGGATAATGTGAGATATAAATGTCATAAATAAATAAATGAGGTCCTACAGTGAGTCTCTGTGCACATGGTCCCACATCCTTCTGCATTTCCTTCAGGCCACCCCGACAAAGATCACTTCAAAGAACTAGGATGTATACTCAAAGCTTTGGAAATCAGAAAGTTCATTTTGTGGGACAGTTAAGCTATACACTGGTAATACCTGTGGATCATGTTCATATGATGTACTACCAGTGTTCTCATTAAGTTCAGCGTTTTCTTGATGATACTCTGTTTTCATAAAATAGTTTAATGAAGGGATTCCAAGAGCCACTCCAGCATATTACTAGTTTGATTCATGTTTATGTGAAGGTTGTATAGATGAAACCTACTATTGAAAGATGTTAATGACTGAGTGTCTTTCTCCAGTTGAGAGAAGAGCAGGGCTATTTTTTCTGAACTGTACTTTCCTTATCAATCAGACTGGCCCAGATATGTGGATTATACCCCTCTACCAGCAGATGGAGATAGAGATGAAACATTTTTGATTCCTGCCCTGTACAAGGCACTGTGCAGCCTAATGCTCCTCAGTATTTTCTGTTATCAGCAGATGGTAGATTGACATCCAAAGCAGTTGTAGTATAGTTAAGCTGATCTGATTGGTGCTGCTCCTAGAGAAATGGATCTCTAGCAGAGCATGAACAGTATAATGGGTCCCTCTTCCTGAGGTCCCCAGCAAACCTAGTCTTTGGGATGTGAGGCACTATAAACCTGGCAAGGGTTCTTCGTTTCAGCACAGTTGGTTCCCTGGTAGAAGACTTTCTTTTGGTGTGATAGAAAAGGCACACTTACTGGTTATCCCATTTCCTCAAGGAACGTACTCAGATTATGTCATACAGTGGGTCCTCAGTGTACTCAGACAAGATTTTGTCTTGGAATTTTCCCATCTCACAGACTCCTTTATTGTTTCCCCTATTGAGCCACAGGCAAGAGGGCAGCAGTAAAGGCTGCCTTGGACAGACTACTGGACTTTGGAGCAGTAGTACTGGTACCCAAAGAAGAGTGGGGCACCGGCAGATACTCGAGCTACTTCATGGTGCCCAAGAAGAAGGTCTTATTTTGCCCAGTCTTGGATCTAAAGGGGTTTAACAGTGCTATGAATCCTGCGCTTCTGGATGGAGACTTACTTTTGGTCATCATTGCTGTTCATCAGGTAGAGTTTTTCATATCCTTGGATCTCAAAGAAGCTTACCTCTGCATTTCAATTTGGGAGGAACTTCAGAAATGTTTATGGTTCTCAGTCCTGGGAATTTACTATCATTTCTAGGAACTGCTATTTGGGGTGTTGACTGCTCCATGCGGCTCTGCACGAAGAGGGAATACTAGTCCATCCCATTGCTCATTTGGACAAAGTCAGAAGTGGAGAACTGACAGGTACTGGCTTAAGTGATTCAGTTGTTGCTGAATCCAAACTGGGTTATGAACTTCACCAAGTGCAAGATGAAACCAGCACAGTACCTAGAGTGCCTGGATTTCCACTTTGATACATAGCAGGGCAAGGTATTTTTTTTTTTTTTTTACTGGACAAAGGATTTTGAATGAATTAGATTAAATGTGAGCTGTCTTGGAAAGGAAGACCCCTCAGTGTGGGACTACATGCAGATTCTTGGGTCCATGGCGACGACAGTCAAATTAGTACTGAGGGCCGAGTTCATACGAAACCAATTCAGAGATCACTGCTAGGGTGATGGTCCACTCACACGCAGAGCTATGAGACCAGAATTCTGTGGATGTGGGAACCAAAGCCAACATGGCTTGGTGGTTGTGTACACAGAATCTGACCAAGGGCATACATCTAGAGATGTTGGATGGGGTTATGGTGACAACAGATGCCAGTTAATTGTTGTAGCCAAGTAGCTCACAAGGATGTTATTCGGCATCTGAAGCCAGTTGGTTTATAAACAGTTTGGAAGCAAGAGCTGTACAAAAGGCCTAAAGGCATTTCACTCAATAGTTCAAGCCAAGGGAGTCAGGGTATTCAATAGTCGTGGGATGTGTCAGTTGACAGGATGTCATAAAGAGCACATTGTTGCCTTGTAAATCTCTCTCTTGTTCAGATGTACCAAGGTTTAGCAGAAGATGCTATCAGTGACATATATCACAGGAGACCAGAATGTCCAGGACGATTTCTTGAGCAGACATTCCCTAGATCTAGGGGAGTCGGAGTTATTGGAGAAGGCCTTTGATCTCATTCAGGACCGTTTGTGCAGTCTGGTTATGGAGGATGCTCTTGCTGCAGCACTGGCTGCAGGAGGGCTTCCTGTGTATGTTTTCCCTGTGGCCACTTCTGGGAGGAGTATTGCAGAAGATAGTATTTCACCCCAGACTAGTGGTTTCATGTTCTGGATTGATCCAGGAGGCTATAGGATATTAATCTCATCAGGATATGGATAGGAAGGGATCTTTAGGCTCAGGGACTAGTGTTGATGGAGGACTTGTCTCCCTTGTATCTTATGTCCTGGTTCTTGAAAGGTCTAGGCTGAGGTGGAAGGAATGTTTTTCAGGGGTTATTATGATGCTTTTGTGGGCATGTAAAAAGGTCTACCTCCTTTGCTTGCTATTGAGATGGCATAAATGGATTCGCCCAAATGGCGTGTCAATGCTGACATATGCTAGCATTCCATAATGGAATCTGGGTGCTCAAATGTAGATATGGAATTAGCGCTCAGCGCACTGTATCTTGGAGCCTAAATTTTGGTGCCATTTATCATTTATAATTTTTATTAGTTTTATAAACTTAATACAGACATAAACTGTTCAAGTGAAATACAGCCAGGCATAACAATAAAGTTATTACAGAATAATTATCTTTTCATAACGTAATTTAAACATTGGCTTCTTCATTAGACCTCAATTATTAAGGAGAACGAAGGGGGGCAGGAATTAAGTGAAGATTTTTTAATGCAAACAATAATAAAGAAACTATGGCGTCGTTTTCTCATATTTTTGTCTCTAATGTTGTCTAGCTTCTAGGAAGGTCTTAAGCTGATCCGGTGTATAGTAAACATATTTTATCTGATTTAACCTTATGACACATTTACACGGATATGCAAGAAGAAAAGAGCCTCCTAAATCCAAAATTTTAGACCTCATAGAAAGAAACTTTTTCCTCTTTTCTTGAGTAGTCTTGGTCACATCAGGGTATAGCCAAATTTTTTGGCCCCCAAACATATGGTTAGCTGATCTAAAATAAAGTCTCATTATTGAATTCAAGTCTTGTTGGAAAACAAAAGAAACTATCAGCGTCCCCCTTTCTGACACATCTTCAAGTGATTGTTCCAATATGGCTGTAACATTTTGCAAATCAATGGATTTTTCTCCCTCTGTTTTTTTCATAGTAGTCGGAACATAATAAATTTTGTTCAATTTTGGTGCCATTTATAAATTGCCCCCTTTGGCAACACATACAGATTTTATCATACCAACAAAGTTTTCTGATTCTGAATCTGAAAAAAGCATCAGTAGGGGAGGGAGAGGCAAGAAAAACAATAGGACCAGTGGAGAAGGAAGGGGAGAGAAATAAAACACCACTGATACCTCTCTGTCTTTCAGCCTCCCCCAATCCCCCCCCCCCCCCCCACTAATGCTTTTCCCATAGCAGAAAGCACCAGCAGGTAAGAGCTCTTAAAAACAGAGAAATGAAAAATAAACATTAATTAATCTAAAGAGGTCTAACATGGCTACTACATTACTTTAATCAAGTATCTAAGCAATTCTCCATTTTCTCAGCAACAAACAATGGGGCTCCTTTTACAAAGCCACAGTAGTTATTACCTCAAACCAAATGCAACAAAGGCCATAGGAATTGAATGGACTTTGTTCAGCCGCTCATTGTAAAATGAGCCCAATGTCTCTTATAGCAAGGGTTGTGAAACATCAAGCTAGTTTACCAGGGGCTCACAGGAGTGTGAGGTGTGTGTTACTTCTTTTATAGATTCTCCTGTTTTCCCTCATTTAGTATTAGTGTTATTTATATTTAACTCATACCTTTTCATTCGTAGTTCAAGTTGTTACATTTCAGGAACAGGAGGCATTACTTTGTCCTCAGAAAGCTTACAGTCCACTTTCTTTTTTTTTTTTTGTATTTCATAATTTTTTATTGATTTACTTTAAACTTAAACAGAAATGTTACTGTTAAGTGAAAAACAGCCACAAAATAAAACTTTTCTTACATAATCTTTTAACTTTACACTTTAAATGGCTTTCTTAGACCCCAAAAGTTAGGGGGGTTTAGAATAGGTGAAGCTACATTTGTATTAACAATTTCTGTAAGAAAATGATGACACCGCATTTCTCAGTCTATTATTTCATTGTCTCTATCGTTGTTTTGAATCTAGGAGCAACTTAAGCTGATCAGGAACATAAAAAACATATTTAGTATTATTAAACCTCACAATACATTTACATGGGTATGCTAACAGAAAGGAACCTCCCAATTCTATTGTTTTTAATCTCATTGAAAGAAACTGTTTTCGCTTTTGCTGAGTCGCTTTTGTCACATCTGGGTGCAACCATATTTTTTCCCCACCAAAATTGTGGTTCGTTGTTTTGAAGTAAAGTCTCATTACAGCATTCAAATCCTGTTGAAAAAGAAAAGTCACTAACAACGTCGCCCTTTCAGTGGCAGTTTCTATTGACTGTTCCAAGATCGCTGTTAGATTCTCCACATCCATTTCACTTCCAGGTTGAACATTTGTTGTCTCGTCTGCTTTTTTAATCGTGTTTAGTATAAAGTAGATTTTTTCTACAGTCCACTTTCATACCTGAGGTAATGGAGGGTGAAGTGATTTGCACAAGATCACAAGTGTCAGTGGATTCCCTATTTTCCCTGATACAGAGCCTACTGCTCTAGGCTACTCACCTACTCCTTAAAATGCTGGCAGTGTGCATTCAAATTATTCTGCTCACAATTAAAACCAGTCCTGCTACCCTAGAGGAGTAAGGGCTGCAATGTAAAGGCCAAAAATGCATTCTTTTTTAGATTCGGAGGTCTTACAATTCAGTTTGTGAATTATATGTTTCAGAGAAACTGGTGGCTTCATCTGAGCTTAATTTAGAAATACTTTATGGGGGGAGGGGGGGGGAGAAAAAATCTACAAAAATGAACCAGTAGAATTATTGGAATTCCAAAACTGTTATTTCACTTAAATTGAATGTATACAAGTTTTCAACACTCCAGTTTTAACTGAAATTCTAGTGGTAGCAGAGGGCTTATTTTTTGTCTTGAACTCATAGAGGTTGGTATTTTTTTAAAAAAAGTGATTGGCAGCAGGTATTGATCATTTAAGTCCTTTTTAGAAAACTTTGGTGGGCCAATGGCTAACTTTAGACTGCATAAGTCACTGTGGGAAGTGTGGGATACAAATGTAACAAATAAATATGCATTGCCTTTATAAAATAAATGCAACATATGTATCTATGTGCCTTCCCTGCCTAAGTGTCTTCTTATAAAATTACTCTGCAATACATGCCCACTTTCCCTATCAGGACGCATAGGATTAGTCAACATGATGATAGCCCCTAAATGGCTATACCTTTTTCAGATGCTACCACTATAAGACAAAGAGAGGAAAAGGCCCTTAATAAATTGATTCAGGCGTTTTTGTGGAGAGGGAGGAAGCCTCGGCTCCCCTTGAGTGTCATTCAGAAGCCGAGACAGCACGGGGGGATGGGCCTACTCAACATAAGATACCTAACCATAGCATGCTCGATGAGACACATTAGGGACTGGCTGACAGGACATGGGGAGTTTTCAAACACACAACTAGAACAGGCCCTTTCACCTACAGTACATTTGGGATGGTGGCTGCACGCGTCAGGCAGAGGAGTTAAACTCAACTTAGGACATAATCCATTTGTTTCTGTCAGCAAGGGCAACGTGGAAGTGGCTGTGCAAAAGACATTGGTTTAGATGGACCACTACGCCCTTCTTGCCACTGTTTAATAACCCAGATTTTCCATAAGGCACAACATCAGTAATGTTTGCTAGATGGCGGAAGAAAGGAATTCAGTATTTGTACCAACTGTTGACAGATGAAGGTAAAGTGCGGCCATTCCGGGAATTACAAATAGAATTTAACTTGCCAGGGACAGATCAGTTTGCGCATCTGCAGATACAACATTACCTAACCGAGCTGGGCTGGACCAACTTGAGCGAGGATGTGCAGGACATTTTAAACACAGCACTGACATTGGGGGCTCAAAACAAAGTGCCCCTGCGATTTCATCACAGGTATCTCCAGGACTCCACGGAGGACATTGATTACAGAGGCAGAGCACAAAAATGGGCGATTGACCTGAAGGCGGAAGTCTCGGAGGAGGTGTTGCAGAACTTTTTAAATTTGGCATTGCGCACCTCTGTATATGCTAGACACTGGGAGATACAATACAAATTTGCATTACGACTTTACATCCCACCAGCTAGGGCGTTCAAGGCAGGGTATGGTGGCACAGGCACATGCCCTCATTGTGCCCAGGCGCTAGCAGGACTGGGGCATATGTTCTGGTCTTGCCCTCATGTAGTGCGCTTTTGGTCCCAGATTCTAACGGCCATCAAACAATACTGGAGATGCAATATAATACAGAGGCAGCCATTGCTGCTTTTTGGAAAACACTTATACGGGGCTTGTCCCTCCAGGACTCAACTTCTTCCTGCACAGGGCGGTGCTGATCGGCAAGAAGATAATTCTGCTAAACTGGAGAGAGAACGAGGGCCCTACATTTGGGGCTTGGAGGGCGAATATGATTGAACTGTTAAAACTAGAACGTTGTGGAATTACAGATATCTCCTCTGTGGAGGGTAAAAAGCTGGAAACCACCTGGGCGAAATTTTGGGATACCTTACAACCAGCTGCAAAAAGCAAAATTTTAAATTGAGAGACTGTGTGGGTAGATGAGAGACCTTGAATACCTGTAGGCTGATAGTAGCCTATTGAAGAAAAGGGGGGGGGGGAGGGAGGGGGAGTTAAAAGGGGGGGGGGAGGGTGGGAAGGGATAGAGGAGACCGATAGACAGACATGATGTAGTGCATTGTTGTAATAGTGTTGATTTAGGTGTTAATCATTCAAAGATCATTGCATACCTGTACACTGTTTATTGAAATATCTCCAATAAAAATGATTGAAACATAAAATTACTCTGCATCGGAGTAATTCTTTTAAGCATGTTTTGCATTTAAAGCATGGCTTATAAATAGATATTGCTCTCTTTACTTCCCGACTGCCCCCCTCCCTTTCCTGGGGCCAAAATCTCTCTGTCTCTCCTGCCAGCATCGCTCCCTCTTCCTACTTCCGTCGCAGGTGCAGCATCCCTTCCTCTCCCCCCCCCCCCCCCCCCAAAGCAGTCCTTTAAACTTGTCTTTGTGGCTAGCAGTGGCAGAGCTAAAAGCAAGCTGTCTTGGACTAGCCTAAGGCCTTCCCTCTGCCATGTCCTGCACTGCCTGAAACAGGAAGTTGCATCAGAGGAGGTGGGACATGGCAGAGGGAAGGACCCAGACCGACGGGAGACAGTGTGTCTTTAGTGCTGCCAGCCAAAGCCAAGTTTGGAAGGCCTTGGGGGGGGGGGGAGGGTGAGAGATGCCAGACTGCGGGAGGAAGAAAGAAAGGAGAGGAAGAGAGAGATGCCAGATGGAGGGAGCAGGAGGCCGATGCATAAAAAGGATATTTTGGTGGGGGCCAGGACCCAGGTGCCCCCCACCTCTGCCATTCTGACCCCTATGCTCTCCACTGCCTTGGGTTACAAACCAGAGATGCCAAGAGTGGACTGCCCCAAAGAGTGAGATTTATGGGCAATGCATCTGAGGTATATATTTACAAAGTTTTATGTGTGAAAAAAACTTCAAAAATGAAAAAAGCTTTCTTTGATGCTTCTGAAATGATATAGACAGAGTGGAGGCAGAATTAGGGCAGTTTTTTTAAAGGAATTACCCAAATAATTTAAGGGTCTGTTTACGAAGCAGTGCTAGCGGCTGTCCATGTGCTAGTGCCGACACGGCCCATTCAAAGTGAATGGGCCGTGTCGGCACTAGTGCATGGACAGTTGCTAGCACTGCTTAGTAAACCAGAGCATTAATAATTAGCTGGGTAAATTCCCCTGGCTGAGAACTGCCCTTCATTTAGTATGCTTACAGGTACAGCCCAGAAACTCTATAGAAGACTGTCCCCACCAAGGACACAGAAACATCTCGCTCTTGTCACGGTTGTGGCCTTGCCCTTATGTTCAGATCTACTGTTTCTCTGTATCTAGCTCTGTGATCTCTCCAGTCTGCCTTTTTTCCTGTTGTTGTTCTTCCTGTTAGCTAAGCCTCGCTTTGGTCTCCCTGCTTCTGCTTCATTTCCTACTTATGACATCATCAGCCTACTCCTTTATAAGGACCCAGGGAGCTTTCCTGCATTGCCTTTGCAACGGGTCTATTTTTTCCCGTTTCTTTTTGTATTGTTGTTTGATTCTGAGGGAATTGGTCTTCTTGTTAATCTGTGTCTTTGGGCACAGCCCTGAGCCCTGTGTGGGTGGTTTTGGTTTGAAACTGTTTGGATTACCTTCCTGTTAGGTTTGCTTTCAAGCAAAGCCCTCTTCTGTTTGTTTGTTTGTTTGTTTGTTTGTGTATGTGTGGTGTTCTGGTTTAAACCTATATGGATTACTTGCCTGTTAACTTTGCTCCTCAAGCAAAGTCCTGTTCAGTGTGTGGTTCTGGGTTGAACCTGAATAGATTCTTTTCTTGTTATCTAGGCTCTCTAGCTTAAACCTATTTTGTTTCCTTGTGTGGTTTCCCTTGTTACCTTTCACTGTTCAGAGAGCCGGTTATTGCCAGCCCAGCTGCTTTTCTTGATTACTTTGCTTCCACAGCCTAGCTGCTTCCCTGATCACCTTGCTTCCTTGCAGCTGGGTGTATTCTGTCTCTGCCTGCTTTTCCCTTCCTTTCCTGGCTGAGTTCTGGTAAGAACTTTGTTTTTTTTCCCCTTTGTTTGTTTTAAACCTTTGACTGCAGTGTAAGCCCTGCTTCTTGCTGACTTGTGTTTTAGAAGCAGCCTTTCCCTTTACCCTGCTTTAACTCCTTGTCTGTTTCCTGATTCTTGTGAGCTTTGCTCCTTGTGTATGTAAAGGCAGCTTTCCCTGTTTGCTTGATTTTCCCTTTGTCTCTAGTGTCTGTTATTTGATTCTGTGGCATAACCTTGTGGATTCTTATGTGTGGATTCGTTTTACCCTTGAGTGCTGTGTGGCCCAGCCTTCTGTATTCTTATGAGTGACTTCCCTTTACCTTTCAGTCCTGTATGGCCAGCCTTGTGTATTCTTATGAGTGGATTCCCTTTTTCCATGAGTGCCTAGTGGCTTACTCTTGAGTATTCCTTTGAATGGCTTCCCTCTATCCCTGAGTGCTGTATGGTACAGCTAGAATATTCCTATGAATGGCTTCCCTTTACCCTTGAGTGCTGCATAGCCAGCCTTGTATATTTTTATGAGTGGCTTCCCTTTTCCCTTGAGTGCTGTGTGGCACAGCCTAGTGTATTCCTGAGTGGCTTCCCTTTTTTACTTGAGTGCCTAGTGGCACACCCTTGAGTATTCCTTTCAGTGGCGTCCCTTTTCCCTGAGTGCTGTATGGTACAGCTTAGAGTGTTCCCTCATGAGTGGCTTCCCTTATCCTTGAGTTCTGTATGGCATAGCTGTGAGCGTTCCTCTGTGTGGCCTTGTCTTGAGTTTTTCCTATGTGCTTTCTGTTTGTGTTCTTTTTGTGAGGTTTCTGGTTGTGTTTGTGGATTGCTTTTTTGTTTAGCTGTAACTACTAGCGCAGCCTTGAGCGGTCTCTCTGTGTGGCACGAGGGGGCCATTCTTCCGTTTAGCTGTCTTCTAGCACAGTCCTGTGCATCCTTTCTGTTTGATTCCGTTTGAGTGGGTGGTTCTTTTGTTTGCTGTGACTACTAGCTCAGCCTTGAGCTGCCTCTCTGTGTGGCATGAGTGGACAGCTCTTCCGTTTAGCTGGGACTACTACCTCAGCCTTGAGCTACCTCTGTGTGTAATTTCTGTTTGACTTGGTTAGGATTATTCATTTATAGCTGTGGATCTAGCACAGCCCTGAGTGTCCATTCTGTTTGTGCTTGAGTGGATGGTTCTTCTGTTTAGCTGGGACTACTAGCCCAGCCCTGTGCTACCTCTCTGTGCGATGTCTATTTGACTTGGTTAGGACCTTTCATCTGTAGCTGTGGTTCTAAGCCCAGTCCTGTGCTGCCTCCTGTGTGGGTTTCTTACCTTTTACTTGTGGTTTGTACCATGTGAGTCTAAGTGGGGTTGTCTTTTCCCCTTCAGTTTCTTTGTGCCTGCATGTGGGGTCTTTTTGACCCTTGTTTGTGGCTCTGTTTAGTTCAGTGTGTGTGCACTGCTTGAGTAGTACTGGCTCAAGAGATTCCATTCTGTTTCTTTTCCCTTCCCTCTGGTATGATTCGGTTCCAGTTCGGCCATGAGGCCCGTACGCGTGGACTCTGTACGAATGGGTTCCAGTTCGGCTGTGAGGCCCGCCTGAGTGGTCTATCTCCCTTTTCTGGTGTTGCTTGTCTTGAGTGTGCTGTCTATTTGCCATGTCTGGTATCCTGTGTGTATTCAGTGCCTGGTTCGCCTCTGCTCTGCACCTCCCCAGAGGTCTGCTGCATCCCAAGGGCTCACCATCCCGAGTTTCGTGACAGCTCTTCAGACACATGTGCACACAAACATGCATACACTCACTCTTCAGACACACATACACATGCATGTACTCTGTTTCTTGTCAGGCACACACACACTCTCTTCTGGTGTGGGCTACTGCCTGCTACTCTTGTGCTCATTTGGTCAGTGTCCCCCCCCCCCCCCCCCCCCCAGAACACTCACTGGTGCCACTGGCTCTCTTCAAGGTCCTCTGCAGTGCTTAGTCCCTCCAACAGCACTTGCACTGCATCAGAATTCCCCCTCCCCCTCAGTTCAATCCTTCCTTCCTGTTACTAGAGCAACCTTCCATTGGCTGGAATCCACCACAGTCTCTTCCAGTTATAGAGGGCTAAACACTGTAAAATCTCCAAACACTTTTACCATCTGTCAGCAAGCCAACTTATACATTTAGGTTTATAGAATATATGTATGGCTTTAAACATTTTTATATATACTTATTTATTTATCTATTCATTCATTCGTTTAAAGCATTTGATGTACTGCTCCTCATATAAAACATAGAAGAAGTTTACAATCAAAACTTATATGTTTAAAATTTATATGATTTTAGACTATATGACAATTGAGCTTAAATGCAGTAAGCACTGAATTCTCATGGTTTCTTGGTTAATGACACTGAATTCATCCTGTCTTCTGTTTTTCCTTCTAGTTTCTTTTGTTATACTCATATATTCAGTCATTTGGTGTTCTGCTATTCCTTCTTGAGTTCATCAGAGTAAAGAGTTGATGATGCTGAATGGCTAAATAATGTCATTGTTTTGCTCTTTTCCAGAATCATCCAGACATTGCCCTAAAGGAAATGATGCACAGCCTTCATTCTGTAACCTTAGTGAACTCAGGCAGTAGGCAATCTAATGTACACTCTCCAGTTCCCTATTTGAGCCCTAAGGCTTTAGAGGAAATTGCAGTCAGTACCAAAAGTATTGCCCTCATTGCAGCCCAGAGACGATCAAGGGCTCAGATATTGGAATCTTCCCATGGGCTAGAAAGAGAGAAGGGAGACAGCTTGACCTCAGAGCACTTCTTGGAGGAGGATGTAATGGAGTCAAAGTATGTGCAATCCAGCTTCACACCGGATCCAAAAATGAAAGGTGCTGTGAGTTTGGAGAGCCTCTTAGCAGACCCACAGAAGAAGGCTGGAGTCAGGAAAATTTTACTGCAACCCAAATCGAGGCAAGAACTAAAGGAAAGATTCAGGGAAAAGTCTTTGGAGAGGAAAGCCAGAAAAAAAAGGTCCCATTCCTTTGAAGCACTCTCTCAAGCGGTAACTACTGCATTTACTTCTTATTCATTACTGTAAATAATGTGAATCAGAACATTCAAGGAAATGGTCTGCTTAATCCATCTGTCAACTGAAGTTCCATTGCTCCTGATGGGAGATTGATTGTTAAATGCGGCACGTAATGGATTTAATTGGCTCAAGCATACAGGTTTGCTATTATATCTAATTCCTGATCTAAAAGCACTGTTAACGTGCTTCATTTTGGGTGTTCCAACATAATATTAACAATTCATGCCTAACCTGAAGACAAACTCTATGCTTTTGCTTGGGGCACCTTTCCACAGGAATTAAGGAGATTAAATTGTGCTAAATTATTCCTTTATTAATTATTAATACTTATGTATGCATTGTTGTATTAGAAAATGACTTCAAAGTCTGGCCCTGATTGCTTGAAAACTAGTGTATTTGTAATACCCTGCAGTGATTTCTTATAAACTTGCATAGTTTTCTTTTACATAGCAAAATGCTTACTCATCTGAACAGAACACAAGAGTTGATTAGTCAAGGATAAGACAGGTGAGGTAGGATGATCAGATGAGAGACACAATAAATGGCAGAAAGTTAAGGAAATGCTTGCTAGTATGGTCTAATATTCTGAACTTTGCTTGTGGTGGTAGGGTTAAAAAAAACAGAAATAGAAAGTAGGAAAAGATATGGAATGAAAGAGAATTGTGCTATACAAATGTGGGAGCCTCCATATAATATGCAATGTGTGTTTTCATGGCTCATCCACAATAAGCAAGACCTTATCCCAGTTATGTCATCCAAAATATCATCCAGGTTGCAAGACGGAAAGGATATATTTTTGATCTGGAGGTTTAACGCATGTATTGTTTTGTTGATGTTTAATTTTAGCATTTACATAGTGTCCTAAACCAGGGTGCTTTATAATGTAGAGGTACAATGAGTTCCTTTCTAAGTGGGTACCTGAGATGGTGGGAAATAGATTTGCCCAAGATCACAGTGTGTATCAATGGCAGAAACAGTATTTCAGCTTAGGTTGTCTAGAGTTTCCAGCCCATTATTTAACCACTAGGCCCTAAGTCAGCAACATTGTTTGGCTACCTGCCCAAGAAATCTGTAGTATCTTCCAAGTCCCAAGAAGATGTTGCTATGCCTGATAAAATCATACCTCCTCCTGAGGAATGGGATGGTGAGAGAGATGGCAATGAAAGCCAGGCCTGTCTCCAGGAAGGAGGTCATTAAGTGAAACCTGCTGCCAATAAGCTCTATGTTTTGTCCCATACAGTTCTGGCTAGCACACCATTCCTCATGCCCATGGCACCAAGAACAATTTCAAACCTTGGGGGCAGTAAGATTAGCAGAATTGTCTCATGAAATTTGAAAATACCTAAGTTACAGCACTGTATAGGTGGTAGAAGCAGTATGCCAGTCAGAGTGTTCTTATATGCTATCATGTGGCACATGTGCTAGGCATTGCCAACCCTTCACTGAGCCATCACTTCACTCTTGGTTGATTTCAGAACTAACAGTATCACTAATGTGGGATGTGGGGTTGCTCTTGCAAATCTCCCAGAGACCGCCAAGTGTAAAATAAGATTATCTCAATTTTAATAGTGATGGAAGAAACTTTTTAAAGCTGAAACATGTATGTGATATGTTTGTCTTTCAGTTCCCAAAAACAAAGCCTCAGAATTCTCCCAGACGCAAACTGAACAGTGTTCCCGATCACAGGCAGCTACTTCCTGGTCAGAACTCCAAATTTTTCCTGCGATCCAAAGTCATAAGCAATCTGTCCCACAGTACACCAGCTGCTACAAAGTTGAAATTCCCTGTTAGCCACCATGAAGGTAGGAGCCAAGTGCCATCTGTATTATGTCATCAGGATTCTTGATTGTTAATGCATTATAACTGTGGTTTCTTATAGCATGTCTATAACATATATATATAATGTGTTATCCTGTTTTACTATGTAAGCCATATTGAACCATTCTATATCATTTTATTAACCCGTTTTACTATGTAAGCCGCATTGAGCCTGCTATTGAGTGGGATAGTGCGCGGTACAAATTTACAAATATATATATATATAAATCTTTTGACCCAGGGGCTTGTGTGCTAGAGTGAAGTAGGTGGCATCAGCAGTTCAGGCCAGGAAGGGGAAAGGAAGAGGAAGTAGCTTTGGCATTCAACATAGACCAAGGGATGAGTAAGCAGGGTCAATGTCCCACACAGGCCACAGACAAAGAGATGTTTCTTCTCAACAGCCAGGCCCTAGAAAAAGAGGACGGTTATGTAAAGCACTGAAGATGGGTAGCTGGAGAGAAATTTGGTGTAACCCTTTCTGCACCTCCAGTCCAGTACCTTTTTATTTTCTCAGAAAATTGTCCCTGTATCCTCTCATAAATATATAGATGTGTATATTGTAAGAAATGTTGTAAGTCAAAAATCTAATTTAAATACTGTATTTACTAAAGAAGACTTGGAAGGTGGAGGTAATGAGAATAATTTAGGAAATGACAAAGTGGACATCTCAGAAGTAGAGACACCTTCTCATGTCACATAGATATTTTGAGAACTTCAATATCATTAAAAAACAGATGTGTCTTATAAAAGAAGGGCCCAATATTCAAGGAAGTTATGCTCATAAATTAGCCTCTTAGAAAATTTATTAGGGCTGATTGAATAAGTTTATACTCAAAATTTCACTAAACTCCTAATTTTAGGAGGCAGCAGGAGTGGATTTAGGGCAGGGAAAAAAACTTAGGAGCTTAGCACTGGTTTCAGCTCTAGGTTTGTAAATCTAGGCAAACAGATTGCAGGCCTAAATTTAAAAGTATAATCTTTAAGCTCCTAAATTAAGTTGAATTTTCAGATTAGAACTTGTGCTCCTAAGTTTGGCTGAAAAGAGGGCACAAATGTAGGAACCTAATTTAGGAGCATAAATTTAGGAGTTTAGCTTTTTTTTTTCTGAATGTTGGGCCCATTTTGAATTAATTTGTGTTATTATTGGTTAAGATGCAGATTACTGGGTACACTTTTCCAAAGCCAAAAATGAAGGTTTCTTTCTCTTGTTTAATTCTTTTGACCTTAAATAGGTGAAGCTCCGTTACAGGTCCTAGAGATCACCAGTACCCCACCAAGCACTGTCCAGCAGAGCAATGCAAGCCAAAACAGAGGACAAACCCTGTATAAACAGGTCAAAGGTCAGCATTGAAAACCCTAAAAGAGAGATTGTTTAAAGCAGGGATGGGCAATTATGGTCCTTGAGGTCCACAGCTCAGTCAGGTTTTCAAGATTTCCATAATGAGTATGGATGAGATTGTTTTGCATGTCCTGCTTCCGTTGTATGCAGGTAGATCTCATGCATATTCATTGTGGAAATCTTGAAAATCTGACTGGGTTGTGGCCCTCGAGGCCTGTGGTTGCCCCATCCCTGGTTTAGAGCATAGTTATGGGCTGAGCTGTATGGCTAGTTTTATTGAGTAGACAGTTTTCAGTTGTGGTGGATGTGAGTCTGGGTGGGTTGGTGTTATAGTGGTTAAAACTATGATTCTTATGTTGGTTTTTATGTGTTGATTTTATGTTATCAAACAGCTTAAGATGATTTATAGAGAAAATCGATAAACTGAATTGAATAAAGGCTGCCCTTCTCATCCTCCAAATGCTGATAACACTATATTTAGAGCTTCTATTCTTAAAAACATAAGAACATAAGTGTTGCCATACTGGCACAGACCGAAGGTCCATCAAGCCCAGTATCCTGTTTCCAGCAGTGGCCAATCCAGGTCTCAAGTACCTGGCAAGATCCCAATAGAGTAAAAATGTTTATAAATTGTAGGTGTTTATTTTCCAGCTAATTATATGTTCTTTAAGAGGACAGAATATCAGTGATTATCAATGTTTTCTTTCTACAGGCACTACTGCCGAGTACCTATTTCAGTTGAACCAAGTTTGCATCACTTTTACTTGTCAATGCAGAAAAGGCACAAAAACTGAATGGAGGATACTCCATACGCCAGGGAAAGGGTGTGAAAGTACTAGAGGAAGTGATGTTTCCTTAGCATCCCTACCAGACCAGAAACTGTGGGTTATGCCTGTCAGCCAGAAGATGGAGATGGAGAAACAGAGTAGTTCTGTGTGATTCACCCCATAAGGCTACTCTGCAGCCACACAATGCTCAGTGTTTCTCTGTGTCCAGTAGATACAATGGATGGACCATGCAGCTCCTGACTCAGTTGGAGAGCTCGGAGTCAAGAGAACAGAGCGGTCCCACTTTTGGGATTTGAGCTTCATAAAAAAAGAAAAAAAATCTGTCCAAAGTTGCTTGGAATATGTCAACACATTACCAACCTCTGTCCCAAATTATCACCCTTGAAACAAAGGCACTAATATAAGTAAACTCTTACAATGAACAGAATGAAAAAAAAGGAGACCCTATCCTCTTCCATTTAGGTAAAATCTGTTGGTGGTCCGCCAACAATCTTTTCATTTTGCAAATATACCACAACATATACCACAACATAATTGTTTCTGTGATTTAGCCACTGTCAATCTTGCTGTATTAAAGCATTGCTTAGCCAACAGTTTTTGATCCCTTCCAAGTCCAGGAATTGGCTTATTAAAAAGAAATTTCTGGGTCCCATGGTATCAAATGCCCAACCCATTGCTGCACTCTGACCTGTCCAGCTTTCCAAACAAGCTTTTACCTTGTGCCAGGACCACCAAATATGACCCATATTTCTACAATCATCACACATGCACCAGCATACAGGTGATGCAGTAACATACATATGATGGGATCTAACAGGAGTTAAATACCAATGATACAAGACCTTCATGCAATTCTCCTGTATATTGACTGCTGATGAGACTCTCACTGACACAGCCTCCTTGGCTACCCAGTCCTCATCTTCGTATCAAGTCCCCAATTCAGTCTTCCACCTCTGATGGTAGCTAGACTTTAGGTAGACCATCCCTCAAATGACAGTACAAGCAAGAAATTAGGAATTTTGTACTTATGAAGTCTTCAGAAACACCTTCCAGAAAGGTTTCATTGTCAAACAGCTTTGTTTTAAATTCCTTGGAAGAGAGAAAATGAATCAGTTGATAATAGGCATAAAGATCCTGTTGAGGAAGATGAAAAGTCCTTGACAGATCCTCAATAGTACTACTACTACTACTTATCATTTCTATAGCAATACAAGGCATACGCAGCGCTGTACACCATACACAAAAAGACAGTCCCTTCTCAAAGAGCTTACAATCTAAATAAGACAGGTAACAGACAGAACAATTAAGGGTATCTTTATTAAGTTATCGGCAATACAATTATCAAATGCCTCACACAACAAAAGGACAGGGCAAGTGAGTAGTGGTTAGGAGTCAAAAGCAGTGGTAAAGAGGTGAGCTTTAAGTTTGGACTTGAAAACAGCCAAAGACTGGGCTAGACGTACAGGCTCGGGAAGTAACAAATTTCTCTTCATCAACTAGGTTCCCCTAATATTCAAAGCCCCTACTCCTCCATCTACTAAATACAGAAGGACCACAGCTTGGAGAAAAGAAGAGATTAAAAGTAATAGGAGAAAAATTGGCTAACTGAAAATCTTATGTTTTGTCCATGCTTTCCCAGTGAGCAAAGATATTCCAAATAGCTGGGCAAGGCCCTATATCTCTAAGGAAGCCACAATAACTAGCCCAACAGTAACCTCCCACCCACCATGTCTAGTCTTCAAAGAGATAGAGCATGCATTTTTTCTTTCCATTTGTGGTGTTCCTTACCTGAATATAGTATTCTAGTTTTTGCACTTATCTTCTACTCCTTCCTGTTGGGTTTGAGATTTTCTTTACATGCCTTCTGTATATAACAAAAGAGAGGGAACGAAGTACAAACTAAAGTCCAAACAAAAAAAACAGCACCACGGGCCTTTAAAAATGGAACACAGTTCTTTAATGAATGAGCCTTGACAAAAAGACCCGACACGGGATGACATTTGGATACAGAAAGTGAAAGTGCCTTGGTGCTTTGTAGCTTTTACTATATGAGACGTGGGGACCCCTGACGCAGGTGCTAGTCACCGAAACACGGCCCGTGTCGGGTCTTTTTGTCAAGTCTCATTCATTAAAGAACTGTGTTCCATTTTTAAAGGCCCGTGGTGCTTTACATGCCTTCTATCATTCCAGTCTTTGGATTGTTGCTGTTTGTTGTAAGAATACCTTCTGGTGTTATCTCTGATCTGTTCTCTAGTTTCATTTCTACACTGTGATACTTCCAGCTTTCCTACCTTTGGAGTTAGCTCTGATTTAGCTTCAAGCTTAAAGTCCCACTGTACTTGGGAAATGCTTTGCTGCTACATGCCATAGACTGTCGACTAGTCTGGGAGTACGCTAAGGAAGGAGAAATTGTCTTACCTAATAATTTTCTCTTCTTTAGTCCTATCAGACCAGTCCAGAAACCCACTCTAGTTGAATGTTATTGTACTTACTTCCACTCTGGATTGTTCTCCTATTATCATTTTACAATCTGAACTGCTGCTATTTGGAATTTTCTCAAACAATTTCTGTCAGATTCCAAGTAGCTCCTGACCCAGTTGGAGAACTTGGTGTCAGTAGAGTAAAGTAGTTTCTGATTGTGGTAGTCTCTGCTGCAGTTGAACAACTGTATGCCAGTAGATTACAATACTACCGTGTTAATATAGATATTTGAGGAAAGCAACCTTTGACATAAAGCATGAACATGAGCTCCATTGCTTGGTCATTCGAAATGCTGACTATTCTATAGCTGCATGATGCCCTTATGGGACAAATTAAAAAGAACTACTTTGTTTCTCTGTCTCCATCTGCTGGCTGACAGACATAACCCAGTTTCTGGACTGGTCTGGTAGGACCAAAGGAAAAGAAAATTAATAGATGAACATAATTTCTCCTTCTTGCTGTTTTGAGAAGGAATCAAGCCATAGTTTATGATAAAAGAGCACAAATATTTTTACTATCTTTTTATGTTGGGGTTTTCAAGTCTTCCGTTCTATCCATTTTCATAGAAACACTTTTTTTGTGCTCATGAAGATTTCATGTTGCACAAATTAGTGTGCTAACCTTCGTGGGGTTTTTAAAATTGTATGTAGGACATATTAAGGATCCTTGGTCTTGTGCCCTATAGTTTCCTGGTTGGGAAACCCTATTTTACATCATTAGTACTACTCCTTGTTATCACTTTGAAGTAGAGATATTTTTAAAATGTTTAATGCAAATTTTGATTAAAATATATTTTCCCACAGGACCAGCAGAAAGTGTAAATAATTCTAGCCTGATTCATCCTGGGATTCGGAAGAAACGGCCAAGCATAAGCATACAGAGTCAAACCAAACCAGAGAACAGAAAGCGAAAGTGACAGAGGGAGGCTGTAGGCTTTCTTTTGTTTACGCATTCTGTCAATAAGAAAGAGACAGAAGAGGAAACAGGCACTGCCAGCTTGCCAGCTATCAGAGCACCGCTTACCTTGAAGCTCAGAAAGAAAGCAGGTCTACAGTGCAAAGGAAATCATACTCCTTTACCCTTAAAAACTACTCAAGCCTTTCACTAGAGAGGACAGAGTATTCCTGCTTACAGATGAACAAACTTATTGCAAAGAAACCTAGAATATGTTCAAGTATCTAACTGTACATGTTAGGTTCTTGGCAAATTACAATTAGGCTTTCGTGTATGTTTAAGTGAGAAAACAGTTGGGGTTTATATTTTGAAAGGGATGGGTATGTGATATCTGATGAAGGAGCACTGAAATTCAAAGGGGTTGCTTGGGGTGAAAGGCCTTGGGGTTAAATAGTCTTTCTGCAAGTCAATGTTTAATCCTCCCCAAATTTCTTTCAGTAGTATAGTGATTAGCACCTCTGCCACAAAGAGGTGCTCATGTATTCTGTTATTGTTAAGATAAAATAATGGTCCCATGTGAATAAAATTAACATGGAACATTTTTGGTTATTCCAAGACTGAAAGACTTGGGGGAGAGTACTTCTGAGCCATGTTAGCATGAGCACAAACCTGAACTCAGGTTTAGACCAAGTGTTTGTTTTTGGTCCTAGGGATTTAGCTGGGATGATTTCTGTACCACGTATGAGGCTGGGATGGAAAGAGAGCCCCATGTTATTTACTGTAATTGTAACCATTCTAATGAAGAGATTTTCTAGCTTTCCATGCTTTAATACTGTAATTCCTAATAGCTAGGAAACATTTTAACACATGGAAAGTTATTTTTCCCCGGAAAGTGTCATTAGTTGATCAATGGCTGATTTCTTCTTTTCATTTTGATGCCACCTGTATAAAATGTTACTGTCTAGAGAGGTTCTGATTTTGTAGGCTCAAACTAGAGGAAATAGCAATTCTACATTATAATTAGTACTAGAAGAAACTGTCAATCCAACTCATCCTGTCTTTCTCAAAAATCTCTTAAATATTTAAATGGGTTGCTGTAGGATCATTCCACCTCCTACCCCTTCATGTGGTTCTAACATTCCAACAGTCCAGTCCCTGGACTCACTCAGATAAACCATTTTGATCGTCATCTGTTACAAACCTTGATCTAACATGGTCCCTGAGATAGTAACTTACTTGGTAAGTTGCTAGAAGTTCAATAAAATTGCTTATTCATGTTTATGTGCCAACTGTGATCTACATCTTAACTGCCATTTGCTTTTTTCTGTCACAAACAGAGGCTAGTGTTACACTTTTCTTTTTAACTTTTGGTTCATTTGCTTGCTGTTGATCAGAATGTTTTTGGTGCTTCTATCTGTATACTGAACCATACTTCTAGAAGTAGAATTAAAAGGTCTATATGATAGGCATAAATACATCGTTGTTTCTCTTTTGCAATCTTAATATTTTCAAACTGTTTTTCACTAACTTAAAATTTTATTAATATTGTTATTCAGAGCTTCTGAACATCTCTATTTTGTTATCCTTTACTGTGGAAAGAATGAATATGATAAAATATAAAATTGCTGATGGTTAAACAGTGGTCTTTCACGGATGGATTTCATTTGTCTATCAATTTTGAATTGTATTGGAATATTCCCATAGGCAAAAACTAATTTTCATACCTTGTTGCATTAATGGTAAAGGATAAAGGGTCATGGATTTGATATACTGCCTTTCTGTGCTGGTATATCAAATCCATGACCCTTTATTCTATATAATACATGTAAACAAACGTGGTTTACATGCATTATACGCAGGTACTTTTATGTGCTGAAGTATTAAAAGTTCCAAATAATCTTCCAAACCTTCAGTTTGAAGATAGAAAACCTAAAAGATGGATGCTCTCTAAGTCCCTGCAGTGTGCAGAACCCGAATATTTCCAAGGTGAGGGGAGTGTGGTAGCCGTGTTAGTCCACTCTTAAGGTTATCAATAGAAATCAAACAAAATAAAACATGGAAAAGAAAATAAGATGATACCTTTTTTTATTGGACATAACTTAATACATTTCTTGATTAGCTTTCGAAGGTTGCCCTTCTTCGTCAGATCGGAAATAAGCAAATGTGCTAGCTGACAGTGTATATAAGTGATAACATTCAAGCATTACTATGACAGTCTGACAGGGTGGGAGGATGGGGGTGGGTAGGAAGTATGCATGGGGACATAAAAGCATATCATTGATATTCTAACAGGGTGGGTGTGGATAGGTGAGGGGAGGGTGATCAACAGAGACATACAGCTTTATGGTTTATAATGGGTTAGGAACCCCAGATCCTTGTTAAGTCCTTTCTGTTGGGTGTTAAAATATTCAATCATTCTGACTTCAAAGGTCTTACGTTCTTGTATGGTTTTAAAGTTACCTTTCAGGATTCTCACTGTGAAGTCACTGGTACAGTGTCCTGGGGTTCTGGGGTTCCTAGCCCATTATAAACCATAAAGTTGTATTTCTCGCCACTCCTCATCTATCCACACCCATCCTGTTAGAATATCAATGATATGCTTTGATGTCCCCATGCAAACCTCCTACCCACCCCCATCCTCCCACCCTGTCAGACTGTCATAGTAATGCTTGAATGTTTTCACTTATATACACTGTCAGCTAGCACATTTGCTTATTTCCGATCTGACGAAGAAGGGCAACCTTCGAAAGCTAATCAAGAAATGTATTAAGTTATGTCCAATAAAAAAGGTATCATCTTATTTTCTTTTCCATGTTTTATTTTGTTTGATTTCTATTGATAACAAGATGAGGGGAAAATGTGCTTACACCCAAGTGGTACAAAAGTCTAATGGTATACATAATGAAAGAGGAATTGAGAAAACTGGAAAACAATCTTAAAATGAGAAAAAGCATAAAATTATGATTTGGGATGCAGAAACCCCTTCCTCTTTGTCCCTTCAGACCAGTACAGAAGTGTGGGTTTACCTCATCCTGCCAGTAGATGGAGATTGAGAAGTATTAGAAGAAAGTCTTCTCTTATAAAAGGGACCTGTACAGTCTGCACTTAGCTAGTATTCTTCAGTCTCCAGCAGAGACAGAAGGTGTGCAGTCTGGATTAGTCTTGATGAGCGAGGATTTAGAAAACTGACTCAAGTTGAGAGTGTTGTTATCCTTGGCCCCTGGATTTTTTAAAAAAATCCATTGTGAATGGACCAGATCAATCACCTCCCCCCAAACATTGGAGGATCCCTTCCCATACTTTTGGGAGAGGGACCTTGAGTGCCTGCAGCCTAGTGGAAGCAACCAAGTAGGCACAAAATAGATAACTAAAGCACTGAAAAAAAAAGGGGAAGAAAGAAACTGAGGAGGGCAAACATCACAAGGTAGCCAGAAGCTCACAAGCAAGGGCTGTGGGGAAGGGGGGGGGGGGGGGGGGGGGGGGGGTAAAGCAATAGTGTGCTTTGGCCCATTTTTTACTAGAGAACAAGAGAGGTCTCACAGTTGGAGCCATAGGAGGACCACATGCACATGGCATCACAGAGAGCACATCCACTCTGCAGCTATTACTTCACCCACATTCTTCCCAGACCATGCCCCTGGCAAAAACTACACTAAATGTATACAAGACGCCTGCTGTAGAAAAATCAGAGCAGATCAGTCATAGGTACAAATGAGTCTTTACTGTAGAATATCAACACAATCAAATGCCCGATACAGGCCATGTTTCGCCCAAAGGGGCTGCATCAGGGGCTATAAAATAATAATAAACAAAATTACAAATATAAAAAAACAAGTATAAAAACTAGGGTTACTATATTCGCAGAGAGAAAAAGAGGACACAAAAACTAAAATGCCACCCCGCCCCAGCCCTCCCCCACCACACAGTCACCTTGACCCCCTCCCCCAAGAAAGCCAGATTCTATAAGCAGTGAAAATACTGACAAAAAATACAAAATTAGGAAAGATGTACATTACTAAAAAAGCAAACATCCATGAATGGCATGTCCCCCTTTCCTTTCCCTCCCATCCACGAACAGCTTGCCCCCTTTTCTCCCTCCCATCCACAAGCACCTTGTCCCTTCTCTCCCTGCTATCCACGAGCAGGTTGCTCCCTTCTCCCCCGCCCCCTCCTAGGCCTACGTAATGGTTAAAGGGTGTCTTAGTGAATTTTCAAAATGTCTGACTGCAGAATGAATGAGAATGGCAATGTAAACAGGAGCTTGACCATGCAAGATTAAAAATACTAAAGAACAATCTCTGCAGGAGTATAACGCATGCTAGGGTGTCCCTATAAGCAGCTCCTCCAAATAACACACATTGCGATTTATAATAAACTAGGATAAAAGGCCCGTTTCGGAAACCAATGAAACGGGCGCTAGCAAGGTATTGCCTTTCTGCAATTAATGTTTTGAAAGGGATTGTTAGGCTACATGTGTTCTCACCCTCCCTCCCTCCCTCCGAGTTGCAGGGCCGTCTCCCCCTCCCTGCCTCCGTCCGAGTTCCAGGGTTGTCCCCTCCCTCCCAGTTCCAGGGTCTCCCCTCCCTCCAAGTTCCAGAGTCCCCCTTCCCTTCCTCCCTCCAAGTTCCAGGGTCCCCCCTCTTCCTCCCTCCCTCCCAGTTCCAGGGTCCCCCTCCCTCTGAGTTCCAGGGTCCTCCCCGCCTCCCTCCGAGTTGCAGCAGCTGTTGATACTCCTTACTTTTTTAATGGCCGTCGTTCTCTTAGGTCCGTGATGCGTTTGATGTAACATTTCGTGGCGTACCAATGGGTGAGCGATGCGATTCGGCGAGTGTCAGTGCTCCGCCCTCGACATCATCCCATTGTGACGCGAGGACGAGGCAGACACTCATGGGCAAACAGCGATCTACACAACTACAGCTTCAGGCTTCTGGCTTCATTAGAAAGTTGGAGGTGCGTTTTATATAGAGAGATTACTACCCTGTTTCCCCGAAAGTAAGACATCCCCCGAAAATAAGACCTAGTAGAGGTTTTCCTGAATTGGTAGATATAAGGCCTCCCCCGAAAGTAAGACCTAGCAAATTTTTGTTTGAAAGCAGGGCCGCCGAGTGCTGGACAAGGCTGCCCCCGGGCCCCCCCCCTCCATCCACCCTCTGTCGCTCCCGGAACTAACCTTAAACGCCTCCTTTCACATTCGCAGCAAGCAGCAGCAGGGCAGACCTCTCCTTCCTTCCGTGCCCCGCCCTCGCGGACGTTACGTCAGGCGAGGGCGGGACACGGAAGGAAGGAGTGGCCTGCCCTGCTGCTACTTGCTGCGAAGGTGAAAGGAGGCGTTTAAGGTTAGTTCCGGGAGCGACGGAGGGCGGGCGGGCCAACCCCGATCCAACCCCAATGTTTCCCCGAAAAATAAGACAGCCCCTGAAAATAAGACCTAGCGCATTTTTGGGGGCAAAAATTAATATAAGACAGTGCCTTATTTTTGGGGAAACACGGTACTCAACCTATGAAAAGTTATTCATTAATTATACTTCCTCTGTGTACATCCGTATGCTGCACAAGCTGGCATATTAGAAAATATAAGTGAGAAGAGATTAAATAAAAATGCTACCAGCACTAAAGAACTACAACATGGATGCAGCAGCTCATAGGTTGGTTTGCTTTGTTTGGAGTGTACGTGGAAGACGGCTGCGCGGGGAAGAGGAAACCAAGATTACATAAGCGGCTTCAACCTTTTGACGTCACTTCTATTATATCGCTGACGCAACTATAACTTCCTGTTTCCGGCAAGGCGCGATGCCAGAGGGAGGAGAGAGGTTGTGTATATGGGGACGGGCCACCGGCGAAGGCGAGCTGTGGGATTGTTAGTGGGCAATCTCAGGTATGAGTTTGACATGGGGGTGGGAGAGATGGCAAGATCATGGGGAGGGGGAGGGGGGAATCGGTCCCCCGAATGCGTGCGAGGAGGGGGTGCTCGGCGCGTTGTGTGTGTGACTTGAGGGAATACATGAAATGTTATACTGGGTCACCCTAAAGGGCCGTCAAGCTCGGTGGTCTTAAGATCCCAAAGACTAGGTCTACTCCTGGGGGAATTCGGCATATTTATCTATTTAATACATATAATTCCCTTATTATAAAGGCTGGCCCTCCTTGCCCCACATCTGACCCGTTCCCCGCTCTTTCTTTCTGCTCAGGCCAAACACATCTTGATCCTAGTAGCCTCATTCTCCAGCTTCGCTTGAAACCAACCCTAGGTTTGATCTCCCATGGGTTAACACTTCAGGGAACCTCTCCAGGTTTTTTTTTTGGCCCTCTTCCCATACCTCAGCAAGCCTCCCCCCCCCCTCCCCCCGTCTCTTTCCATTCCTCTCTTTTTTTTTAGCTGGTAGCAGCCTTGGTTAAAGTGGAGCCCATCTTTTCAGAATGGGCTTCTCCTATCCCACAAAATATTGCCCAGTTCCTAAACTGATAGCGGCCTTGGTTAAAGTGGAGCCTATCTTTTCAGAATGAGCTTCTCCTTTCCCCCAAAATATTGCCCAGTTCCTAATTCTTTCCTGCAGCACTTTTTCATCCACACGTTTCTGACAATGCTACCCTGGAAGTTCTAGATTTAAACTTTCTACCTTAGTCTAAATTTTGTATTCCATAATCATCTTCCTATCATTGGTACTTGTATGTACTACAACAGCCATTTCCTCTCCAGCACCGTATAAAAACCCATCTAGGAGATGATTCCACACTTTTACATTAGTCAGGCAAAACTTGAATCATCAACTACAATAGCCATTTTTTCCTCCTGTGCATGTGCACCTCCAAGGCAATAGAAGGCATATTGCTGAATGTAGAGAATGACATGGGGGCAAAGTTTGTCCCTGTCCCCCCCCCCCCCCCCCCCCACAGGTCCTGTCTCTGCCCCATCCCTGTGGGCTCTGTCATCATCTGCAGAAGCCTCAAACAATTATGATTTTATATTTAAATCTTTTTATTAAAATATAAAAGGAACAATATGCTGTGCAGCTGTTGATAAATCACAAATAGAAACAATAATAACAAACCGCTATAATAAGCCCCCCCTTCTACCCTTCCAACCTCAACAATAGCTGACTTTTACTACCCCAAGGAATCCTAATCCACCCTGTTAAAATGTCCAAGGGTACAAAGTACAAACCATTCTGTATGCCCCAGTGGGGGAGAAATATGCTCCATGAAGCACTGTTATGATTTTTTAATCTGTGGATGAATAAGTCTTCAACAATCTTAGGATTCAGTGTGGCTCTCCTGTCTTCCACAGTCCTTCCTGCATTTGAAAATGCCTTCTTAGAAGATGTGCTGGTAACAGGAATGTACAGGATCCCCCATGCAAATTTTGCTAGTTGTAGCTAGCATGCTTTTCCAAAAAAAACAAAATATCATTGTATCACTCAAACATAAATGGTCCAGTTCATTAACAGGCTTCAAAGTAGAAAATGACATGGGGACAAGGCTCTGTCCCCATGGTTACTGTGGGTCCCCATGTCATTCTGTAGCTGAATGTCTTCTTAAATGCCTCAGCTCCTCCAAGTATACTACTTATCCTCCCGAGTTTGGATTTGTTCTTGCAGAGCCAGGAGCTCTTTGCCTCGTGGAGGCATACAGCATGTCACCAAATGAGAGATAATCATATACGTGGCACTCACTGGATAGTCCCCATCTCATTGGTGGAGTATTGTTTGCGTTTTAATATTGTTGACTTGTTAGTTATTACCAGTTCTCAGGGATTAGGGATTCCTAATTCTAAAATCCTTCAAAATTATTTGGTGCATTTATATTATCTAAACTGTATTCTTTTTGCAGTTCTTGTCATATTATTCACTTGTTAATTGACTTGTTATTGTAAAACAAAATGTCCCATTCACTTGCTAATTGTGCTAATGGCCTATAAATCATTGCATTTGCCTGTGATGGGTCGGGTAAAATCACCATAGAGACTAAATTATAGTCATAGGTTTCTCTGATCTTCTCCCAAGAAGAATACTGTTTTGTAAAACGTTTTCCTTCAAAAAGTGTTATATACACACAAACTTATCTTAAGTTTAACTAAACATATGAACAAAGCTAACATAGAATTAGCCCATGTTTAAAAACTTTCTGGATCCTTACCACTTCAGGACACTTTGTTTCCCAGCAAAACAGTTATTAAAATTGTGTTGATGAATCTGTCAGCATTCCCTAAGGATTGAGAGAAACTGAGCTCATTAAAAAAAAACCAAACCCATCTGTGCTTCTAAGTCACTTACTTCTAGCAAACTCTTTGATTTACAATACTGGAATTAGCTTGCCCTAGTGGCTCTCAAGCTGTTCTTCCTGGAGATGTATTTGGCTACCTCAGACAATACAAGGGGATATTGCTGGAGAGGGTGTGGGCAGTTGGGCACCTATGAACGTATCTGGTGGAACTGTGTTGAAAGTAAATGTTCTGGGGATCTAGTGTGGCATACTATAAATAAGTGGGCAGGTGTTTCCTGGCATAATTCTGCTGATAATTGTTTATTGGGATATTTCCCTGTTGGATTAGGGAAGGACAAGTGAGGTTACTTGATGCTGACCTTGCTCCTTGCTGTGGGGATGACTGTGGTCTCAGCTTGGAGGGAAGTCCAAAGGCCCTACCTTTCAATCTTGGAAAGTGGTTTGAAAAGAATTATGCAGGTACTGGAAAATAACAGCAACTTTGTGGGGTCAGAAAGATGAACAAAAACGGACGTAGTTATTTCGTAGATGGAGACCTTACACATTAATTTTGCATGTCAGTAAGAGAGGCTTGCTATCTGACTTGATAACTGACTGATTGTAAGGTGAAGAGAACATGGTTAAAGTTTAGGCATATAGATTGCTGAGCCTTATCTACTATAATAAAACGCACCCTCGACGTTCTGAGGACACTGACGTCACTGCAGGCACTCACACACTGGTTCGTAAGTTCATGGTGGTGATGCCACAACACTCACCATGTCTTCAGGCTCCGCCCTCATGTCACACGTGATGACGTCGAGGGCGGAACAAGAAAACAAGGCAAATGAACGCACGGAGAGCAGTAGTTTCCCTACTCCTCCCCTTCCAAGAAATCCCAGCCGCCGACGACTTGCCCATCACCCCAGCCCCTTTCGCCCCATCGCCCCGCCCCTTTCAAGGTACCGGCCCGCCCCCGGTAGCACACTCTTCCCCTCATCACCTTCCCTCCCCCCTGTCACCTCCTCTCCCCTTACGCCACTATCCCTGGTGGTCTAGCGGTACCTGTTCACTCGGTCAGGAACGAAGGAACCCCCGCTTTCCTGCCCGGAGCGCTGCTGCTAGCTGCCCGGCTGCATCGTGTCTGAGTCTGGCTCTCGGCGATTCAAAATGGCCGCCGAGAGTTGAAGCTGCCTCGCGAGACTTCAACTCTGCGGCCATTTTGAAACGCCGAGAGCCAGACTCCCACACGATGCAGCAAGGCAGCTAGCAGCACCGCTACGGGCAGGAAAGAGGGGGCTCTTTCTTTCCTGCCCCGACCGAACAGGTACCTCTAGACCACCAGGGAGACTAGCGTGAGGGGAAGGGACTCCCGTGCCCGCTAGCGCCCGTTTCATCACAGGCAGAAACGGGCCTTTTTTACTAGTATTAATATGGTTTGGTGGGATTTTGTCTGAGTCAGGTGGATGGGAGTATAAGGGGGGTTAATTTTTGTTTTTCCCCGTATAGTTTTGGTTTGGCTTGATTTGTGTGTGTTTTCTCTTACTGTGTCTCTTTTTGTAAGATTTCTCTTTTGACTTTTATTAGGGTTAAGGATGATTATAAAAATACTTTCTGGATGAGGTAGATACTCCTTGTATTGAAGCCTATATTCTATATTTTGTATTTTTCTGGAATGTTCAATAAAGATTGAATAATTAACAAAAAAAAGATGTTCTTCCTGCGTTACTTACTCAAAATGTTTTTTTTATTTTTTTTAACAAATACTACAGCTCTTGGACCTTGTCACAGGAAAACCCCATTTTGTAACGCTGTCCTTCAAAACAGTATTTCATAAGAAAACAAGATCCCTCTATGCACTTAGAATTTAGTTTAAATTGAATTAAAAATAACTTTCAACTTTACATAGGAAATTGATTGTAAGAACAGTTTTTATGAATATTTGTAGCATAGGCATAAGGTGTAATACATAAAGAAGGGCATTTTTGATCTGATGTCTAGTTCCGATTTTTTACGTTTTGTGAAAAACATTTTAAAAATCCAGTAGCGAATATAATCATTTTCAAACCATAACAATATTTTGTTTTGAAAATGGCCATTTGCTAGATGTTTTTGTGCTCGGTGCATCTATCTTTTAGGATCATTTTTGAAAAAAAAAAAAAGGTTGTCCAAAGGAAAAACACACAAAAAGAAGCCATGGGACGTATGGGGGGGGGGGGGGGGGGGCAGCAGTAGAGTGGCTGGCCACACAGATATCCCTGCAGAGCTGTGGGACACTCTGGAGGGCACTGCAGTGTACTTCACATAAAAGGTCCCAGGCACACATCTCACCGTTACCCAGTTATATAGTGAGCCCTTCAAAACCCACCAAAATCCTACTATACAAAATCCAACTGTACACCTCTGCAATAGCCCTTATGCCTGCAGGTGTCACCTATATGTAGGTATAGAAGGTACTTAGTGTTTGTTAGAGGGCTCATGCATTCAACCACAAGTGTACTAGTTAGAGTGGGATATGGTCCTGGGTCCCCTTCTCTACAGTCCACTGTTCTGACCACTAGGCTACTCCAGGGACCTCTGCTGCTCTAATAGGACTGGCCATCATATCTGAAGCTGTCATAGAGCCTGGTATGTACTGTCACTGTCAAATCTTAAGGGGCTGGGAGGGGTCGGTGACTTCTGGGGAAGTACGGGGGGGTTATTCTGTAATTCCTCTAGTGGTCTTATAGGGCATCTTTTGGCCACTTAATTGTGATTGAAACAGGTCTAGCTAATTTTGGTCCTAGACGTGTTCATTTTGTTCTGTTACTGCAGAAAAATGTTTAATTTGGTGCCACCCATGTCCTGCCCAAAACATGCCCCCAACACACTGTCTTTGAAATTTGGATGAACTGTGGAGCAAAATGTCGAAAATCACAACTTGGATGTTTTTGAGAGAAAAACATCCTTGTGTCACCTTATGACATTTTTTTGGACTTTTTTTTTTTTTTTATGAGCCCTAAAGTCTGGCATAGATATAATTAGGACCGGATGACAATATAGAAAAGTGTGTAGAACACATGGAGGGAAATTTCAAAGAATAGAGCTGAGACAGGTGTGGAATCTGATTGAGGACATATATAATGATTGGACACTTCACTGATATAGCAATGGTTCTGGCTGTAACTGCAGGGAAAATATTCTGTGTGACTCATGTTGTTACGAATGCAGACTGTAGTCACGATGGACATTTTCATGAAGAGTTTCCTGGCATCTGTAACTAAGAGCAGTATCCAGAGTTTGCAACAGCTTCATTAGCTCTTAAACCAGGAATGTTAAAAAAACACATTTCTTCAGATCCACCCAAGCTAAGATGAAGGCATCCACAAGTTAAGCTATGCTTCACCAACGTCTGACAAAGTTAGACTTCACAAAAGTGGGGGCAGAAACTCTGTGGCTTTAGAAATGAACTTCAGAGCTGCCAAAAACGTAACATACAGTTTTTGATTTTTCCTGTTTGCTTGTAATAGGCTTCTGTTGCTGTTTGTTTTTACAGAGATGGCAGTGTACGTTTTCAATGGTGTTGAAAGCTGGTTATTTACTCTGTTTTTTTTACATGTGTGTGTGTTTTTTCTCTTGCAAATGTGTAAGCTGTTAATATTTACTTTTGTGTCCTGCCCACGATGCTACTCGCACTTTCCAGTTTTATGGTGTTTAAGTGGGGCACTGTCTTCATTTGTATTTTTCCATATTTGTAATACTTTTTTGTGTACTTTCCTTGACTATTTTAGTGTAGATATTTGTACACAGGCACCACTGACCACATTACTTTGGAAAACAAGAGTTGGGCTTTTAAAATTTATAAAAGTCATACTGTTTATATTGGTTTACGTTGATCTTGCTTGTAAGATTTATGCCATTTTAAAAGGGATCTCAGCCCGAAGCGCTCTCCTTAGTATGCATGGAGGCGTATTTTCAAAGCACTTAGACTTACAAAGTTACATAATCAGTGGAACTTTGTAAGTCCAAATGCTTTGAAAATGAGCCCCATGGAGATGCAGTGCATGCCCTGGCCTTGCTTTTATCTCTCCATAAATGTTTTGCTCTTCAGGCACATTTGCTGACTTCAGCTTTTCAGTTTTTTTCTTTTTTTAATTTTAATCTGGAAAAAAAGTTTAAATTTTATTTCTTGATATACTTATCTAGAAAACAAAATCTGAGGAGCGGAACCTTTTGGCTTGCAGCATGCATTAGAAGTTAGAGTAACATAATAACATAGTAGATGACGGCAGAAAAAGACCTGCACGGTCCATCCAGTCTAGCCAACAAGACAACTCATGTGTGCTACTTTTGTGTATACCCTACTTTGATTTGTACCTGTGTTCTTCAGGGCACAGACCGTATAAGTCTGCCCAGCACTATCCCCGCCTCCCACCACCGGCTCTGGCACAGACCGTATAAGTCTGCCCAGCACTATCCCCGCCTCCCAACCTCCAGTCCCGCCTCCCACCACTGGCTCTGGTAGTTGCTGAAGGTCTGCATGTTTCGAAGACATCTGCATCCCACAGTGAATATACCGTATTTATTTGGATTTATTTACCACCTTTTTGAAGGCATTTACTCAAGGCGGTGTACAGTAAGAATAGAACAAACATGAGCAATAGGCAATTACAGCAGTAAAAATATTCAAATAATACAAAGTATGGCATAGTATACTACTTACAATGCCAACACAAAATGTAATAGAGCATTTTAATTAATAGTGAAGGGTAAAGCAAAGGTGGAATATGTAGATAGGTAAGAGTAAGAGGAGTTAGAAAGTAAGGTGACTGATTTAAAGAAAGTTGCACATGAGGCCAGAGAGATGGTTACATATCTCAGCTAGGGTAGGAGTGGATAAACATGTCCTGCTGCAATATGTGCAGCCCGTGTCACTCCTTGTGTGTGTGAGTGAGACTAAGAAGTTACTTCTTCCATTAAAGGCCTGGTTGAAGAGCCAAGCTTTCACCTGCTTCCTGAAGTAGAGATAGTCTTGTGTTAAGCGGAGCCTTTCAGGCAGTGCATTCCAGAGTGTGGGGCCTACTCCGGAGAAGGCTCGCTTGCGGGTATCACATTTTTTTTTTGTCTTTTGGAGAGGGTGTGGTTAGTTATATTCCTTGATATAAATATTGACCTTTTTATGACCTTCAGTTGTTTGGAAACCTATTCCAAATGCTTCTCTGCACTTACCGTTGTGTTGTGTTCTTAACTTAGGGAAAGCTTAGCATGCACAAATTCTGTATAATAGATATAAAATGGGCTTCTTAGTATTTAGCACATGCTAATTCCATTAGCACGTGCTAAGCTTTATTAAAAGGGCCCCTAAGACTGAAGTTTGGCTCATCTGTACAGAGGAATGGCCATTGTTACAGTCCTAATATCAATGATGGTGATGTGGCAGGATGTTGAGGCTAGCAGCCTTAGTACATTGGGTGACTGTGGGTTATTACAGAGCTTGATGGTAAGACAGGTACAGAGCCCCTCAGTGTTTAAGAGGAAGACCCCCAGGTTTGCACCCGCCTACCTACAAGTATGATAGAGATTAACATTGTAACAAATTTTAAATTAAATCTGCCTTAATAGACTAGGTGGACCTTCAGGTCTTTACCTGCACCAATATTCTCTGTGTCTCTGATTTTGTATTTCCAAATACCTGACAAAGTTGATAGATCAGATATAAGACATAGGGAGAAGCTGGTGTTGGTTAAGTATGGGAAGTGTGCCAGTCTACCCAGAGTGATACAGAACCAAAGAAGACAGACAGACTGGAAGTGGATGAGTCAGGTGATTCTTATCTGCCTTCTTTCTCTGGTACTTTTGTAGTTGTACAACCTGCCTGATGGTTATCCTTTCTTTGTGTAGAGTTTTTACAAAGAAAAATGTTTATCACTAGTAATCATGAAAGGACAACTGGTCCTTTTTTTTAGGAGAAGGACCAAGAGAGAGCTTGAATACATTTAGTCTGTTTTAAAATCCTGTGTCTGTTCAGTGAAGGATTAAAGTAAGTCTTAGTTTGTTCTTCTGGTATTTATGGCAGTTCTGCTTTCCTTTGGTATCTCTCTTTCTTATATATAAGATTACAGCATAGCCTCAGTGGTTCATCTGATCACTTCCTTCTAGCCTGATAGGAGTGTATTATGTTCTCCACACAAGCACTGTAATGTACTAGGAGACCAGAAGGGTAGTGAGGAAAGAGAGAGCTGTTTGGCTGTGAGAAAAGATGTTTTCTGTTGCAGGAGAAAAAGATTTGTTTGTATAGATAAAGTAGGGGATTTGTGTCTTCTGCTTGGTGTTTCTAGTATTGTCAGGTTCTCAGGTTCGGAGCACGCAGGCACGGACTCTGGAGCAATCGTGAGCCCTTGGGCTGCTGATGAGTGGCAGCAGCAGGCAGAACCCACCAACCAACACTGGGCTAGCACACTGGCAAAGGCAAGGACTGCAGACGCAGACCGAGCTGGAACGCACTGGACTGGAACGCAGCGGACTGGAACACACGGGACTGGAACCAGGCTTCACCTACACTTGACCGCCGTTTCCCAGGGGTTGAGCCCCTGGGTGCAGGCAGTACCAGGACTGGTACTGGAACTAGCAGGCTGGAACACCAGGAAACTCACACTAGAAGGGACACTAAACAAGCTTGGCCAAAATAGGGTTCAGGATAGGAATCAGGATTCAGGATTTCCAAACAGACCAGACTGGAAGGAAACTGAAAGTAAGCAGGGCTGACACAAGCAGGAGGGAAACTGAAGCTGAAGACAGCCAGCCACAAACAGGGGAAGTACAGATACTATACAGGGTGAAGGACTTTCAGACAAGCTCGACAAACCAGGGTAGGGCAGAAGCCCAAGGTGAACAGAGAACCAGGACACAGAAGTGCCCACAGGCACCCAGACAAAAGCAAGGCTGAAGTGCTAACTGCACAAGGGGTTCAGGGTACTCAGACAGGAAGGAAAGGGAACCAACGGAACTGGATTCCAGAAAGGAATCAGGAGACAAACAAACAAGGAATACCAACTAGGAACATAAACTATAAAGCAAGGCTAAGCAAGACAATGCAGAAATGCAAACTGCACCAACACTAACCCGGACCTTTGGCGTTTGCAAAGGCCCCGAATGGAAGAACATCACTTCCTTATCAAGGCCCTGACTGATGATGTCACAACTACAGGACACAGGCAGAAAGCATACTGAAGCACAGAGAGGCTTAACCCACACAGGTGCAGTATAGTGGAGTAATTAGAGCCATGCTGGAAGCAGCCAGCACACAGAGACAGAGCTGACTCAGGAAGAACAGACAGAAGCCGGCTAAGAAGCTGACCACCAGAAATAAGGAAAGTTTGAGAAGTGTCACGACCACAATCGTAACAGGTATTTTCTGATGTTCCTACATCCCATGGTCATCCCATTTTTGCTATAGACGCTGTTCTTGCTGTTGTCTTGGGAATTTCTGTCAGGTTGTTGCTAAGCTCTTCATGCCAGAAAGGGAAACCAGGATTCAAATCTCATGTTTCCTAGTGGTGCTCTCTATGACCTTGGGCAAGTCACTTCACATTGTGAGTCCATTTGGGCATAGAAATAAGTTGTGTGTACCTGAATGTAACTCGCCTTAAGCCCAGACTTGGAAAAGGCGTATAATCCAACCTTCCCTGAGTCTATAATCTTGGTGCAAAAAAAAATATGAAAAAAGGAAATTGTTTATGCTTGTCATTGTCATCAGGGGTGGACTGACCTTCGAGACAATAGGGCAGTGCCCTGGGGCCCACTGTTCTCAAGCTTCCATCTAGTTTATTTTTCATATGTGATTAGAGGCCTGTGACCCTTAAAGGCAGACGTGGGCGCTAGAGTCCATTAGCGCTGGACTAACGCCTGCGTTTGCCTGTTCCCTGTGATCAGAGCTTGTGAATGCATGTAACAATTGAATTCACCAGCTCTGAGTGCAATAGGGTATTAGATATTCCTCCCCAGTGTTCGGCGGGTAACGCACTAAATATTGATGCTGCTCCCATGGCAAACCCTGTGCCAGTTCGGAGCTGGCGTTAGGGTTTGCAGAACATTTGTTCTGCATGCATTTGCATGCTTACAGGCCCCCCCCCCACACACACAAAATGGTTTCCCTGGTGCCTGCACCCCTTCGCCACCCCCCACCCCCTGGTAGCCTAGTGCCCCTCTAAACCTCCTGTGTTTTGAAGCAGAAGGAGGGAGTTGCTCCCTTATATGGTACTGAAGCTCCGCCAAGTGCCTTCCTGCTCCTGCTTCAGGGTACCGGGGGGGGGGGGGGGGGGTTGGGCAGTAGTAGGCCAGCAACGCGGGTGGGGATTTGGGGGGGGGCAGTAGGCCACCAGGGTGGGTGGAGGTGGGTGCCCACTCGGCCACAAGGAAAACCTTTGTGCGTGGTTGGGGGGGGGGGGGGGGGGAATGGAGGTCTGTTCGATAGGTCCAGGCCTTTTTTTTTTTTTTTTTTTTTTGACAACTTTTGTGGGAGGGTTGTACCCGATGATAGAAGCTAATGGCATGCATGATCATCGGGACTTTATTTACCCATGCTGTTCTGCTGCTAATTTTAAAGCACTAGTCAGAACAGCACGGGGAAGTTGATCATTGGCCTGCTAATGCCCGGGGACCCAGATCACTGTCGGTCCACACCTGCTTGTCATTTAGATCATTTCAGAAGTAGGCAGTCTGAAACAGCCACATTGAAATGCTTTTCTTTTTATTGACTTTAAAATATAATTATTGACTTGGGGGAGGGATGGTTGGTTGCTTTGCTTTCCTTTCTTGTTGTGTGGTCTGAGTTGAAGGTAATGTAGAGCCACCACGTGTAACTGCCCAGTTCTCAGGTTGAAGGTCACTGTTCTGTGACATAAGGAGAGTTTTAGCAGCCAAATTGGTCGAAAACAGGTATCTGTCTGCAAAGAATCCAGTGAATTACGTAGTCTCAGTTCTCAGCACCTCTGTGTGGATGCTGGCTGGCAAAATGTGAACTAGTAGAATAACCTTTTCCAGGACTGTCTTCAGAGAGTATTAACTGCATGCCGTCTCTCTGCAGGGTTGGAGAGAGTCGGAGAGTCTTTTCAGAGAGTAGTGTTTACAGCAAACTTGGAGTGGAACATCTATATTAAAAGGCAGCATTCTAAGAGGATTTTGGTGCTGATCAGACCGTGCACGAATTTTCAGCCGCCTCGAAGCATTTTTCTAGTCCGGTAAAGACTTTGTTGTACTTTCAGCACAGGCTCCTGCCGTGTGTCTCAGAACATTGCAATAGGACTTAATTCCTTCTTGCTAACAGCCAGGGAGGTTAGTTGTGTTCATTGGAAATAATCTCTCTGCTTATACTGGCTATGATTTTCCTTCAAAGTGTGCAATAGAGTTTGTATATGCCTCTCAAAAAAAAAAAAAAAAAAAAAAAAAATTACCCCTTTCCTTGGGCTGAGATTTAAGAAAGCCAACCAAAGTGGGGCAAGAGAGAGGGAGCATGTTATCTGTTTTTTTTTTTTGTAGCTAAGAATATTTTGGGCCAGAAAATACAGTACTAAGCAGTTTTCCCTCTGGATTGGGAAGGAAAGAAAGCTCTTAGTGCATTGTGTAGGAAATATAGAAATGTTGTCACCTCTATGGTTCTGCATAGATTCAGAGCTTCCCTAAGTTTTACTGCTGCAGCCTCCTGGAAGACCCCTCCATGCCAGTGGTTCTCAGTTTCATCTCGTGCTGCGGTTACTCTCCTGAGCAGAGCAGACCAGTTGCACTGAATCTAGTGATGTGGGCTAATGCTTCAGTTTTCCCTCTGGATTGGGAAGGAAAGAAAGCTCTTAGTGCATTGTGTAGGAAATATAGAAATGTTGTCACCTCTATGGTTCTGCATAGATTCAGAGCTTCCCTAAGTTTTACTGCTGCAGCCTCCTGGAAGACCCCTCCATGCCAGTGGTTCTCAGTTTCATCTCGTGCTGCGGTTACTCTCCTGAGCAGAGCAGACCAGTTGCACTGAATCTAGTGATGTGGGCTAATGCTTCAGTATTCCCTCTGTTTTGCCTTTGAGATAGTGTTTACTAGAGGGTTGAAAGGCTACTGTAGCTTGAAAATATAGTAACAGTTTTCTTATTATTATAATTGCCTCCTCATCAGCAATTTGTTGCACATGAGGCAGAATCATTTGTTGTGGTTAGGACAAATCAAAAGAAAAAAGCAACACTGGGCCTTCAGAACTAGGACAACAGGAGTACTTTATTAATCAATGACCCGACACGGGCCGTGTTTCGGCGCTAGCAAAGGCGCCTGCTTCAGGGGTCGATGTGCTGATGCAATGACGTGCAGATGACAAAGCACGATTGCCTTGAGCCACTGAGAAGTTATCTGCGATCGTTTGCAATGGCGAAAAACGCTGATAGCGCTGGCTTCGGCAGAAGCACTTTCTCCTGTGTTCTAATTAATCTTGTGTTGTTGCGCCGGAAAGCGCTGAGAGGCGCTGACTCCGATTGAAGATTGGTTCTCTGTGGAACATTGAATGGCGTGTCACTTAACGCCGGTAAGATTACTGCAGAGCATGTCGTACCACGGAGATCCCCTGTGAGAGTCCTCCCCCACCCCACAACAGTGCACCGAAGGTACGAGGAGCAAGTGGGCAAGGCTCTGCCTCCAAGATCTGTAGTAATCTTACCGGCGTTAAGTGACACGCCATTCAACAATTCAGTGTTCCACAGAGAACCAATCTTCAATCGGAGTCAGCGCCTCTCAGCACTTTCCGGCGCAACAACACAAGATTAATTAGAACACAGGAGAAAGTGCTTCTGCCGAAGCCAGCGCTATCAGCGTTTTTCACCATTGCAAACGATCGCAGATAACTTCTCAGTGGCTCAAGGCAATCGTGCTTTGTCATCTGCACGTCATTGCATCAGCACATCGACCCCTGAAGCAGGCGCCTTTGTTAGCGCCGAAACACGGCCCGTGTCGGGTCATTGATTAATAAAGTACTCCTGTTGTCCTAGTTCTGAAGGCCCAGTGTTGCTTTTTTCTTTTGATTTGTCTACTTGTATACTGTAGTGCCCTCTCTGTCTGTATTGTGGTTAGGACAGAAATGTAAAAGGAATGATTAAATCTGTTTTATGCCAGCACTGGCCTTTTAGTCACTCAGGTTTCTTACTACTTCCTTTGCAACCCCCCCCCCCCCCCCCCCTCATATCACAGCAAGGAAAAAGGATAAAACGCAGGCTAGAAGCAAAGAGTATAGCTGCAGCTCTGACATGTATCTTCCAAGGTCCTCTAAAAGACATTTTCTTACAGTTTCTGCTCCTCTATTTAAACTGTGTGTGGTGCAGTAAGCCTGTGCTGGTAATCTCAACTGTTTTGAATGTGTTCTTGCTGAAAAATAAGTCACATTGGGAGGAAGTGACGTCACGAGACGAGATGGCTGCCTAGGAACTCAGCTCCTGCATTCCCATGCACTAGCAAGACACAATCTAAAGCCATCCGCAGCCCTATTGTGAATTTTTTCGTAGCAGCTAAGTCAGCATACATTACCGACCGAAATGAGTAAAGCGACAGGGTCGCAACATCGAGAGGGAGAGCGCCATTCCTCCAGGCAGATGGCGAAAGGCCTGTCGCGCCACGCGTCTCCGGAGCAGAGACGTTCGTCGGATTCAGACACGGCATCCTCCCATGCGGATCAGCGCGCATCGGTCCCCAAAAAGAAAACAGCTCCTAAGGACCTTGCAAAGTGTTTAGAGGCAATCCGAGAGGAAATCAAGGCTTCCCGAGTAGAAATTTTGGAACACGTGGATGCCATCAGCCTTGATTTGCGCGAGCTGGGGGGCCGAGTGGAGGCACTGGAGGAGAAGGCCGACGAACAGGCAGAGACTAATGATGCAATAGAAACACAACTAACTAAACTGTCCAACCTAACTGAGGATTAACCATACAAAATGGATGACCTCGAAAATAGGGGTAGAAGGCATAACTTGAGAATTCGGGGTGTACCTGAAACCGGAGGAGGAGAGGATGTCCCTACTATTGTGCGAGCGCTGTGTGCTACGATTCTGAGCGAAGGCACTGCTTCAAACGCTGTGGAGATAGATCGTGCACATCGAGCACTGGGTAAAACAATGGCGAACCGACCCAGAGACATAGTAGTGCGCTTTACATCATACGCATTCAAAGAACGTGTGTGGCAGAAGGCTCGTCAACTCACCACATTGGAATACAATGATGCACGAGTTTCTGTCTTTCAAGATTTATCTGCCTACACGCTGGCGCAGAGAAGGGCTATGAAGCCGGTGTTGGAGGTTCTACTCAAAGAAAAGATAGCCTATCGTTGGAACTTTCCTTTTGCAGTAAGTTTTGCATTAAATGGCAAACAACACAGGTTTCGTAAGGTTCCAGAAGCATGGAAAAGCTTACATGAAGCAGGTCTGACCGCCACACCGGTGCCACCTGCAGGGATTGCGCCAGCGACGAAAGCCAAAATTCAGAAGTGGAAGCGAGTTGGACAGAGCACCCAGAAGACAGGGACCAAAGTTGGCTAGAGCAACAATTGACTATGTTTGATTCTGAGAGGTAAAGGGCCGCCGATGAATGCTGATGTTTACTGGATGGACAGATGCATAGCTGTAATGTATATTAATTGCAGTTGAGGGGCTGTGAACGAGGGATATAATGTGAATGAGTGTTATATTGAATTCAGCATATGGGAAAATGTGGATGCGTGGAGTGCAGGGGAAGGGGGGGGTGGTGTTCTCGGGTTGTGGGTTGCTTCTTCTGACAACCCCAAGTAGTGCTGTTAGTACTGCTTGGTGTATTGGTAGGGAGGGGGGGGGGGGGTACGGGATGCAGGGAAGAGGAAGAGGAGGGAGGGCCAGGGGTTGCGAAGGGGTAGTTAGATTAGAAAATGCAATACAATTTGTTGAAAAGTTGGCTCTGAAAAATAAAAAAGCATGCTTAAAATTAGCCCAGAAATGAGTGCGGAATTGAAAATATTATCATATAATGTTAAGGGATTAAACATGCCTCAAAAGAGACAGAAGCTCTATAAGGAAATACAGCAGTTGAAACCACATATTGTTCTTTTACAAGAGACACACTTACGCCGAAAGTTTGAACGATTTCTCTCTTGCTCGGGATACCCAGGGGTGTACTGTGCCTCATCTGAGGCAGCTAAGAAAGGTGGAGTTGCAGTGCTGATACATAGTAAGGTAGGGGCCAAGGTACTGCAGGTTAAAAAGGACCCAGGAGGGCGTTTTATATTCCTCCATATTCAAATAGGCCAGGTTAATTTAACGATTGCATCAGTATATGCCCCAAATAGTGGGCAGGAACAGTTTTACGCAAAAGTGAAACATGCTTTAACATCATTTGCACAGGGTTCTATAATATTGGGGGGAGACTTTAATGCAGTCATGAACCCGAGCATAGATAGAACAGGAGCCACTAAAACAGAAGGGAAAAGAGAAGCAGTAGCGCTGGAATCCTTGGCCCGATCTCTGGGAACTCTAGATCTGTGGAGATTGACACATTTGAAGGACCGAGACTATACATTCCACTCTCGGGTACATAATTCCTATTCTCGTATTGACTACTTGTTTATAGATGCCACACTGGTGGAGCGGGGACCGCAAGCCGGAATAGGTAATGTGACAATCTCAGATCATGCCCCAGTATGGGTTACTCTTCCAAATATTAGAACAGAAACCAAAGATAAGAAATGGACATTAAACACAGGCCTTTTACAAGAGAAGGAGGTGGAGGAGGGATACAGGAAAATGTTGAAGGAGTATTTGGAGTTCAATCAAAATTCAGGACCCACAATGGCTGTAGTGTGGGATGCCATGAAGGCTGTTTCTAGAGGATATTTTATACAGCTTGCTAGTAAGCGATCCAGGGTGCGTAAGATGCAAATAGCGAAGTGTATGGAAAGAATCCAAGTGTTGGAGGGCCAACATAAAGTAACTAGGTCACCACAGGTGTGGAGTCAATTATGTGGAGAAAGGCTGATATTGGACTCTATTTACTCGGAACAGTTAAGTCTGGGTCGGGAAAGATTCAGGGCAGGGACATATGAGTTTGCCAATAAGGCTGGGCGTCTACTAGCAGTTAAGCTTCGGCAACAAAAAGTAGATCGTATGGTGAAACAAATTCGAGATGAAACGGGTTTGATACAATACACTTCAGATCAGATACGTAAACGTTTTGGGGATTACTACCAAGATTTGTATGCTCAAGAGATAGCCCCACCCATGGAGTCAATAGACAATTACTTGGCTACCAGTGAGCTAAGTACTCTGGCTCCTGCCCACAGGGAAAAATTGGAGCAACCAGTAACTCCAATCGAGGTACAAGAGGCCATCCGTAGCTTGCCCTCAGGCAAGTCGCCTGGTTTGGATGGATTGCCAAATGAGTTTTATAAGAAATTTGCACCAGAGTTAGCCCCCATCCTGGCAGATCTGTTTAATAGGGTGGGAGAAGGGGAGGCACTACCTTTGACCATGATGGAGGCCTGGATAGCGGTGCTGCCTAAGCCAAATAAGGATCCGACAGAGTGTGGCTCATATAGGCCTATATCGGTACTGAATGCCGATGTTAAAATACTAGCGAAGGTGTTGGCAAGTAGATTAGCACCCTTGATGCCGACTCTAATACATCCAGACCAAGCTGGATTTGTACCGCACCGAAAAGCAATGGACAACATTAGACGCACTCTGGATCTTGTGTTTCTAGCAGGGAGGCATCAGAGGCCCCTCTGTCTTCTGAGTTTAGATGCAGAGAAGGCCTTTGACAGGGTCCATTGGCCATTTATGTACAAGGTGTTGGAGGCTATGGGATTTGGAGCTCAATTCAGGAGATGGATTCAGGCATTTTACGTAGATCCTAAGGCATGTGTCCGAGTGAATGGGAGTAATTCTGAACTATTTACTCTGCACAGGGGAACTAGGCAGGGGTGCCCGTTATCCCCATTACTATTTGCCATGGTTATGGAACCATTTGCATCTAAAATCCGTATGGACCCAGAAATGTCAGGGGTACGAGTGGCAGATAGATTACATAAAATGGCCCTCTTCGCAGATGATATCCTATTATATGTTACTCGACCATTATCTACTTTCCCAACTCTTATACGCCTTATCGATGAATACTCCATACTATCTGGTTTCAAAATCAATATGACCAAATCAGAGGCCCTGAATATAACACTCCCAGAGGATACAGTGGAATCCCTGGAGGACTCCTTTTCGTTTAGATGGGCTAAAAAACAAATTAAATACCTGGGGGTGAACATAACGCCAAAACTATCTGACCTATATGAGGCCAACTACAAAGGACTAAGTGGTGGCATTAAGAAAGATCTGGAGAGATGGGGGGATCTGGAGGTTTCCTGGTTTGGAAGGGTAGCAATTGTCAAGATGAATGTGCTTCCCCGACTGCTATATTTATTTCAAGCGCTGCCTGTAATGCTGCCCAGACGACTTTTGTCATCACTTCAAGATTCTATAGTGCGCTTCGTCTGGGCAGGAAAGAGACCGCGACTAGCGCGTAAGCTTCTATATCAGGATGGTAGACAAGGCGGCTTGGGTGTCCCAAACCTCATATGGTACTATAGGGCAGTGCAGGCGAAGGCGGCAGTAGAATGGTTCCAAGACTACCCGGATAGACAATGGGTGCATATTGAACAACACTCTCATGGGACATCCCCGTTGGGGGCGGTCATGTGGCTCCCCAAATCATTTAGAGCCTTGGGTGGGGGAGCATGTCCATCCATAGGTGTCACTCTCTACTATTGGGATAGTTTGTTCCCGGGGGGGGAGGTGTACACTTACACGCATGACACCAATAGCATTTAACCCACTGTTCCTGCCCGGGAAAGACACAGGGGTATTTACCAGGTGGTATAAAAAAGGCTTAAGAACTTGGGGCCAGTTGTTTGACGGGGAAGCTTTGCTTTCCTTCGGAGCCTTGGAGAAAGCGGGCTATGTAGGGGAGGATGACGAGTTTGCATATCATCAATTGGCCCACTTTCTTAAGACCAAAGCTGTAAAAGCAGTACTGCAACGGAAAAAATTAGGCCTGGAGGAGGTTTGCGAAAATTATGCCTCTTCAAGGGGCTTGATTAGTCGTCTATATAGTGAAATACGAGGGCAATCTCCAAAATACACCCAACATAGGACAAGTTGGTCAAGAGAGCTGGGGGTGGCCCTAGGGGAGACCAAGTGGGAGAGAATAGAGCGGACAGTGCGAAGTGTTTCTACTCATGTACCGCTTAAGGAAAATGCTGTGAAGACACTTTTTAGATGGTACCTCACACCGGATCGCCTTCAGCGAATATATCCAAGCTCCACGGGATTATGCTGGAGGGGGTGTGGTAACAAAGGGACCATGGGACATATATGGTGGCAGTGTGTAAAGGCCCAAGCATTTTGGAAATCAGTAAGAAGTAAAATACAGAAATGGATTGGAGGTTTAATTCCTTGGTCACCTGAGTTTTTTCTCTTCTCAGCAAAACCACCTGGCTTACAGAAAAGCCAGCAGGACCTGGTGAGGCTTGCTGTGGGGGTGGCACGGGTGGTTCTTGCCTCACAGTGGAAAAATGTAGGGGTTCCATCGATTGTTAAATGGCACAATAAGATGAGCTATGTGTGTGAGATGGAGAGACTTCTGGCAGAGCGCAAGCACCAAATGGGGAAATGGCACTCCATATGGAAAAATTTTATATAACTGTATTATGCTAGTCATAAGTAAAACTGATTCGGAAGAGGTTTGTAGGGCACGACAATCAGAGGTTGCATTGGGGGGGGGGGAGGGGGGACTCTTTATATTATAAAATTGTTCAAAAAATAAAAATTCTTGAAGTTACATGTTGTTTAATATATAGAAACTATTGACGAGGAAAAATGAAGAGTGGGGAGTTATCATAAGCAAATGTACTGAAGTGCACCTATGCTATACTCTCATTGTAATGGATACATTGATGTATTGTTCAATTGTTCAATAAAGACTTTATGCAAATAAAAAAAAAAATAAGTCACATTGATCCGTGGTTATACTTGTTCTTTCACATTTCCCTCAAGAGATGGTGAGCCAAAATCTCCAACTAGTCAAGATCTTGAAAGGAAGCTTTCACTTTGGGTGAAACCTTTCCCCCCACCCAATGCCCTCTCTGTTCCATGCCAGTATAATGCCTCATCGTCATGGGTCCTTGCATGTTGACATGTCTGTGGTCCAGTGGTTAGAGCATGCTGAGTACCAGAAAAGTTGGGGTTCACGTTCCACGGCTGACCTTGGGCTAGTCACTCAACCTTCCATTGCCTTGGGTACTAACTTTAGGCTGGATTTTACTAACACAAAATAGGCCTTATTGGCAGGAAAGGGCGTGCATTAAATAACATTCATTAATGTATTAATGTACCGTTGAAAGGCAGTTTAGCAAATATAATACTTACCAACTAGAAACACAGCAGAATCAACACAATCATATCTAAATCTGCACTACCCAAGCTGCAAAGGACTTAAATACAAATCAACTTATGCATCAAGCTTTTCCTACATAAGCACACAATTATGGAATGCACTACCAAAAGCCTTGAAAACGACGTACGACCACCCAAACCTCCGGAAATCACAAAAAACTAACCTGTTCAAAAAGGCTTACCCCCCCCCCCCCCCCCCCCCCCCCCCCCCCGATCCAACGTAAATGCCTGATCCCTGCAACACAATAAAACTATAAAGCCAGTGGTGGAAGGCGGGGCTGGTTGGGAGGCGAGGATAGTCCTGGGCAGACTTATACGGTCTGTGCCCTGAAAATGACAGATACAAATCAAGGTAAGGTATACACAAAAAGTAGCACATATGAGTTTAACTTGTTGGGCAGACTGGATGGACTGTGCAGGTCTTTTTCTGCCATCATCTACTATGTTACTATGTACTGTGTAAGCCACATTGAGCCTACAAGTAGGTGGGAAAATGTGGGATACAAATGTAACAAAATAATAAACATTTAAAAAAATGCATTTAATGCAGGTTGGTAAATCTAGCCCTTACATTGTAAGCCCTAGGGTACAGTGATCTGCCTATTCCACCTGAATTTAACTCTCCTTGAGCATTTTAAGGTTAATGATTAAATTTAAATTGTGCTGGCCCTGTCAGAAAGGAGAGTTGATCTGGTTACTTACAGCATAATTAAAAATATTTTTCTTTGTCAAAAGGTATCAACACCCCCACCTTTCTCTGCCACTCATATATAGGATGGCAAGGAGGCTTCCAGTTACCGTATGTGGTACGACAAATTTAGCTGCCAATAGTAACTCCAATACCAACCTTGGATTCATATATCCAGTCTTTGCTGTCCCCCACAGAAGGAGCTTCAGTGCATTTCGCCAACTGAATCTGGCACACTTACTCCCTGCCATGCCTGTCCTCCCCAGAACTGCCTGATCTGCACACGCTTCTACATACCAGATTGTGCACCCTCACTACACAATCCAGGGCTCATTTTTGTCAGTTTAGCTGGGGTCAAGTACAACTGATGGAATTTTATACTGCAGTTCTCAGCCATTTGTTGCATACTTATAAAGCCTAATCCATTGTTCAGGTTTAGTATCCCCTAAACATCTGCTCAGGCTACTATGTACAGATACACTTGACATCTATATACCTCCTCAACCCCTTCTGTACTCTAGAAATAAGCTCCTTATCACCAGTGATCCCAAACTGTACTTCCAGTAAACTCTGCCCCTAGAGAACCTGTCCCAAGTTGTCATCCTTCAGGCAAAGGACCATAGCTATAATGAAGAGGATAGTCTGGTACCTTCTCAACCTGTCTGATTGAAAAAAAAGACCCCCTTTTTGAAACATTTGCAAAAATGTTGTCATACCCTTCTCCCCAAATTCCCTATTCTATTTCCCATATCTCACCTCTGAGAGAGGGAAAATTTATACAGAATTTTGCAGTGTGGGCAGGTATACCCCTCGATCCTTACCTTTTTTTTTTTTCCTTTCCACCTTCCCTAACAAGGTTGGATGCAAATAATGTGCCCATACAGAAGGGAAGACACCCATTCCCTGCCTGTTCCACTGCATCTGCCTATCAAACACACATATTTCTCCATCTACACCTAACCTCTCCTCCCTGGCAGCTCATAATATTTCATTGCCTTCAAAGTGGCAGCCTTATAATCTTAAAATGAGGGGCTGCTATTCCTGCCTTTTCTCAGTAGTCAACACCAACCTGTCTCACTATTTCTCGATGCCTTCCTATTCTACATCTATTTGCTTCATTGCCTACCCAGTTTTTTAATAAGAACTGTGGGGCTTTACTTGGGATCATATTGAATAGAAACAGAACCCTGGACAAAATAGTTACTGTTATACAGTGGTGGAAATAAGTATTTGATCCCTTGCTGATTTTGTAAGTTTGCCCACTGACAAAGACATGAGCAGCCCATAATTGAAGGGTAGGTTATTGGTAACAGTGAGAGATAGCACATCACAAATTAAATCCGGAAAATCACATTGTGGAAAGTATATGAATTTATTTGCATTCTGCAGAGGGAAATAAGTATTTAATCCCTCTGGCAAACAAGACCTAATACTTGGTGGCAAAACCCTTGTTGGCAAGCACAGCGGTCAGATGTCTTCTGTAGTTGATGATGAGGTTTGCACACATGTCAGGAGGAATTTTGGTCCACTCCTCTTTGCAGATCATCTCTAAATCATTAAGAGTTCTGGGCTGTCGCTTGGCAACTCGCAGCTTCAGCTCCCTCCATAAGTTTTCAATGGGATTAAGGTCTGGTGACTGGCTAGGCCACTCCATGACCCTAATGTGCTTCTTCCTGAGCCACTCCTTTGTTGCCTTGGCTGTATGTTTTGGGTCATTGTCGTGCTGGAAGACCCAGCCACGACCCATTTTTAAGGCCCTGGCGGAGGGAAGGAGGTTGTCACTCAGAATTGTACGGTACATGGCCCCATCCATTCTCCCATTGATGCGGTGAAGTAGTCCTGTGCCCTTAGCAGAGAAACACCCCCAAAACATAACATTTCCACCTCCATGCTTGACAGTGGGGACGGTGTTCTTTGGGTCATAGGCAGCATTTCTCTTCCTCCAAACACGGCGAGTTGAGTTCATGCCAAAGAGCTCAATTTTTGTCTCATCTGACCACAGCACCTTCTCCCAATCACTCTCGGCATCATCCAGGTGTTCACTGGCAAACTTCAGACGGGCCGTCACATGTGCCTTCCGGAGCAGGGGGACCTTGCGGGCACTGCAGGATTGCAATCCGTTATGTCGTAATGTGTTACCAATGGTTTTCGTGGTGACAGTGGTCCCAGCTGCCTTGAGATCATTGACAAGTTCCCCCCTTGTAGTTGTAGGCTGATTTCTAACCTTCCTCATGATCAAGGATACCCCACGAGGTGAGATTTTGCGTGGAGCCCCAGATCTTTGTCGATTGACAGTCATTTTGTACTTCTTCCATTTTCTTACTATGGCACCAACAGTTGTCTCCTTCTCGCCCAGCGTCTTACTGATGGTTTTGTAGCCCATTCCAGCCTTGTGCAGGTGTATGATCTTGTCCCTGACATCCTTAGACAGCTCCTTGCTCTTGGCCATTTTGTAGAGGTTAGAGTCTGACTGATTCACTGAGTCTGTGGACAGGTGTCTTTCATACAGGTGACCATTGCCGACAGCTGTCTGTCATGCAGGTAACGAGTTGATTTGGAGCATCTACCTGGTCTGTAGGGGCCAGATCTCTTACTGGTTGGTGGGGGATCAAATACTTATTTCCCTCTGCAGAATGCAAATAAATTCATATACTTTCCACAATGTGATTTTCCGGATTTAATTTGTGATGTGCTATCTCTCACTGTTACCAATAACCTACCCTTCAATTATGGGCTGCTCATGTCTTTGTCAGTGGGCAAACTTACAAAATCAGCAAGGGATCAAATACTTATTTCCACCACTGTAGATGCCAGCCATTCCCACCAACTCAGCAAATTCCATCTATCTCCCCAGATCCTCCCCTACTTTCTTAAGGCAGAATATATATTTTCACTGTATAGCTAGCTGCTGCAGATTACTAGTAATCCAAATACCTAACCCCACACTGATCCACTTGAAAGGGCACCACATCCTTCAGATACTGCACTTTCCTACCTTTTGCCATGGATGAAGACTTGGCTATATTAACCCTTTAGTGTCCAATGTTCTCGTAATAAGCCATATGGGAACAGATTGATGGGAACATTGGACACTAAAAGGTTGTTAATCATAAAATGAGAAACCCTAGAAAACTTCCAAATGTCCTTCAACGATGGAAAAACCTAAACCTGCAGGTTCTTCACATGTATCATCCACATACATCAAGACCTTTGCTTCCTGCACCCTTTTAATATCTGCATTTCTACGCACACAACATGCAAAAGGCTCAATGTCTGAGGTATCTACAGGGGTGAGAGTGGGGTATTCTGCCTCAGTGCCCCTCTATAATTAAAACTCTTCAGACTGTCCTGCATTGACCAGAACAGCTTCCCTAGGCCTCTTATATAATGCCTGCACCCAAGTCAAAAATTAATCATCTAGACTGATAGGGTGGGGTGAAGGTATCTCTATGCTTTATTGGAGAGTACCAGTCTTTTCATATCTGTAAGTAGCATTAATCACCACCCTCGTATTATTGGAGATCTGCCTCCCTAAGACAAACTCTGTTGGATTCCCCGCAAACTGCTTTCCGAACCATGCTCTATCCTGTGAGCTAGAGTTTTAGCTAGAATTTTAACATAGCAATTGAGGAGCAAGATAGGATGCTAACTGATTTAGAAATCTGGGGGCTTTCCTTCCATGGGGATCATAGTAGTATTTGCTGTGTACATAGAGCTTGGTAATTGTGTCTCAACAATGTGCCATTAAATTCTTCTGACATACAGGGAGGCGTATTTTCAAAGCACTTAGACTTAAAGACAAGTTACATAGAGGTATATTTTCAAAGCACTTAGTAAGTAAGTGCTTTGAAAATGGAGCCCCAAGGTAGCTTCTAGTGAAGGGCCATTCTCATGCTGCAAGATTGACCCCCAAGATGAGTTCATAGAAGCTAAGGGTGGCTCAGGATGCCATAACCCCCTGAGTCGGCCTTGCTAGGTAGACTTTTGTTCCTCGGAAAGAAACTACGGGAAATCTACCTTTTGGGATCTACCCGGGTAATGTCGACCCACTCTTCATTGAACCTTGATCTCACTCAGAATGGCTTTTCTTCTATTCTTTTCAGATGTGTACTGGAGAAGGTACAGTACAGAGATCAGATTAAGGATTTGAGAGTAAATTTTCGTGTTCACAGAATGGTGTAAAACTCTTACTTTAAAATCATTTTACAGCCATGGTGTTATATTTTGTAGGGAGATGGAATGTTTGTTACCTTTGCTGCTTGGTTTGGTGCAGACGCTCCCTATTGTTTTAAACCTTTTCTATCAAAATGTATAGCAGATATTGCTCATAAAGGAGCATGCATCAACTTGATCAACTAAGAAACATGGAAAATGATGGCAGAAGGTGACATAGGGCTGCCCAGTGTGCCTGAACTCAACTTGTTGGGCAGACTGGAGACCATACAGGTCTTTATCTGCCGTTATCTACTATGTTACAACAGCAGCCCAGTCTCTTTAATCCCTCCTTCAGAGATCCGCGCTGCTTGTCCCATGCTTTCCTGAGTTCTGTTGCAGTCCTTTTCCACCTCCACTGGGAGGTTGTTCCATGTATCCATTACTGTTTCTAATCGTGTACTAAGTGTGTTCCCTTTCATCCGCAACTTCTTGGTTCAGAGCCTCCTTTCTATTGAAAAAAAGTCTGACTTGCATGCATTTTTACCTTGGGATTATTTAAATGTAATAATCTAATAAATAGGTACCAGTATGAGCTGTTGATCTAAGTTGCGTAAACTAATACAAAACAAACTGAACAACAACAAAATTCAATCCCAAAAGGTCATAAAAAGGCATACAATACTGCATGACCTGTTGGATTGAATTTGGCTGTTCAGTTTGTTTTGGATTATTTAAATGTCTCTATTGTCTACCTTTTCATGTCTCTCTTCTAGGCTACATATATTTACAGTCTTAAGTCTGTCCCCATATGCTATATGATAAAGACTGTTGACCATTTTAGAAGCCTTCCTCTGGACCAACTCATCTGGTTTACATCCTTTCAAAGGTGTGGTCTTCAGAACTATACACAGTATTCCAGTTGAAGCTCACACTGTTTTGATCACCATTTCAGGAAACAGTATCTAAATAGTTTTGAATGAAGAAGCAGCTGTAGTGCTTGAAAGATAGTCACAAGCATAGTAAGGAGGTTTCACCTACAACATATTTGTCCTTTATTTTTATGTATCCCAGTAGACTTTGAATCACACTATGTTTTCTTATTGAATTTTATTTTAATTTTTGATTTCAGATATTTTCTAGCCAGCATGTGGTTTATCAAGAGGGGCTATGCATGCGCTGGATAAGCAAGCCATTTTTTCTTGGATGCTAATCACTGCAGATAACATTTATGTATCTATTAAAATATACTTAAAACTATTTTAAAATGTGTTTATATGTTTTTAGGCTCCTCAAAGCAGAACTATGATTAATCCTGGGGTCGCTGTGTGAGGTTAAAGTGAATGAAGGGAGAACTAGTCACTTGGACAAGACAATGACCAAATCGCAACTCTTCCGCCTCTCCGTGGCTCTGGGGTCTGTCTTCATGATTCTTTTAATCATCGTATACTGGGACAATGTGGGGACAGCTCACCTTTACCTGCATACCTCACTTTCCAGACCTTTTTCACCTCCGATGCTTCCCATTGTTGCCCATGGTGAAGAAAGAACTACCTTGTCTGACATTGATGAGTTTCTAGATAAGTTTTTGAACTTGAGTTTGGCACAAAATGGGCAGGCAATCACACAAACTGAGCAGCCTCCTGTGCAGGTCTCAAGCAGGCCTATTTCAGGCAGCATGGAGGAGAGTGTGAGAGGCTACGATTGGTCTTCCCATGACATCAAAGGAAAACCTGACCAAGAAAAGGTACAAGCTGAGAGGAAACATACATTACGCCAATTCTGTGCTAACTCCAGCTTTTTTTTCCCACGGAAGGAACGTTCCTTTGATGACATTCCCAATCGAGAGCTGGATCACTTGATTGTGGATGACCGCCATGGAGTTATTTACTGCTATGTGCCAAAAGTGGCATGCACCAACTGGAAACGAGTTATGATTGTGTTGAGTGAGAGCTTGACTGATCGGGGAATCCCTTACAAAGATCCCTTGACTATCCCCCGGGAGCATGTCCACAATTCAAGCAGTCACCTGACATTCAACAAGTTCTGGCGCCGCTATGGCAAGTTTTCCCGCCATCTGATGAAGATCAAACTTAAGAAGTACACTACGTTCCTCTTCGTGAGAGACCCCTTTGTACGCCTTATCTCTGCTTTCCGCAGCAAGTTTGAACTGGAGAATGATGAGTTCTACCGTAGATTTGCCATGCCTATATTGAAAAGTTATTCCCACCTCACCAATGTGCCAACCTCAGTTGGTGAAGCATTTTCTGTAGGTATGAAGCCGTCATTTGGTGAGTTCATCCAATATCTACTTGACCCTCTAACTGAGAAGGAAAAGCCATTCAATGAACATTGGAAGCAAGTGTACCGCCTCTGCCATCCATGCCAGATTGAGTACGACTTCATTGGCAAACTGGAGACATTGGATGAGGATGCAGTACAGCTGCTGAGACTTCTTGGTATGGATAAACAGTTCCAGTTTCCCCCCAGCTATAGGAATAGGACTGCTAACAGTTGGGAGGAAGACTGGTTTGCAAGAATCCCTCTGGCATGGAGACAGCAGTTGTACAAGCTTTATGAAGCTGATTTTGTTCTCTTTGGATATTCAAAGCCAGAGAATCTTTTAAAAGACTAAAGTAGGCCAAAACAAAATAAAAAAACCCAAAATGCCAAAAATTGGCCAACTTAACTTCCATAGCAAAAACAATTAAGTATATTTTTTGTACTGCATTTTTTTCCCGATAGTTCTGTGTTATGTGTTATAAGACTTTTTTTTATTTATTATTTTATAAAATTTCCAAGAACAAATCTTTACAGAAAAGATGACTATTCACATTATTACATAGTAGATAGTAGATGACGGCAGAAAAAGACCTGCATGGTCCATCCAATCTGCCCAACAAGATAAACTCATATGTGTGTACCTGCCTTTTTCAGGGCACAGACCGTACAAGTCTGCCCAGCAGTATTTCCCGCCTCCCAACCACCAGTCCCGCCTCCCATCTTTGGCTCTGGCACAGACCGTATAAGTCTGCCCTCCACTATCCTCTCTTCCCCCACCTACTCCGCTACCCAATTTTGGCTAAGCTTCTGAGGATCCATTCCTACTGCACAGGATTCCTTTATGCACATCCCACGCATGTTTGAATTCCGTTACCGTTTTCATCTCCACCACCTCCCGCGGGAGGGCATTCCAAGCATCCACCACCCTCTCCGTGAAAAAATACTTCCTGACATCTTTTTTGAGTCTGCCCCCCTTCAATCTCATTTCATGTCCTCTCGTTCTACCGCCTTCCCATCTCCGGAAAAGATTTTTTTTTTTTTTTATCCAAGAAATCACAATCCTTCACTCATCTATAGTCCACTACTGGGGGCAAGTCTCAATTTTTAGGACACTATAGAAATTAATTCTACAAACAATTACAATTAGAGGCTTGTAGGAGACGTTCCAGGGTAGTTACTTTAAATCACAGAGTTGACGTAATTACAATTCTTGAGTGTGAGTTAGGTGTAGTCACCGTTTTAGAATCAAGAAATTAACTTAACTGTTTAGCTTTAGAGAATACATATTTTACTGAGTTTAGCTTTAATACGCATTTACATGGGAAATTCAACCAAAATAAAGCATCCAATTGCAAAGCTTTTGGGCGCAATTTGAGAAATTCTTGTCATTTCTTTTGAGTAACCCTGGAAACATCTGGGAACATTCTGACCTTATTATTCAGAAAAAGTAGTTCTCTATTGAGAAAAAGTTGTTTTAATATCCAATCTCTATCTGGTTGTAATATAAAAGTCACAATCAATGTTGCTGTTGTCATTCCTATATTATCATCATCTTCTAAAGTTTGAGTTAAATTCAAATCCATAACCTCTAATGGCTCTTCCATTCTTACTGCTTGATCCAAGTTCTTCTTTACACCCGATAACACGTAATTTTTGCAATAGGAGGATAAGCTTGTTCTGGAATCTTCAATACTTCGGTCAAATACTTTTTAAATGTTATTATTTGAGCAATTGATGCTTGTTTAGGAAAGTTGATAATTCTCAATGTATTTGAATGATATTTATTCTCCAATATTTCAATTTTATTATGCAAATATATATTTTCTTTTATCAAGTTTACTTGAATTTGATGACAACCTTGTATGTCTCTAGAATTTTTCCCAATTTCTTTTTCCAATGTGTCTGTCTTTTCTTCTATCACTGGTATTTTTCGTGATAGAGTTTGAGATTGCTTATTCAATGAACTTAGTTTTTGTGAGAAGTTTCTAGGCCTACCAATGCTTCCCAGATAGCGTCCAGAGTTGTTGTAATGGTTTTTGAGGTAAAAAAGACTTATTAAATAAGCAGGACTCAGATAGTAGATCATTTATTGGTGAGTCCTCCCTCATCACGTTGTTTCCTTCAAGATTGTTAGCGCCTCCATCACACATCGTCGCCGGTGAGGCCAAGCTAGGCGCTCCACTACTCAAGTCGGCGCCCGCACCAGGAAGCCCCATCTCTGCTCGTCGGCTAGGGGTCTCCTGGTCCCTTCTGTGTGTGTCCGCTGGCATAGGAGGAGGATTCCATATTTCAGGACTAAAATATGTTTCGGCCTCTAGTCAGGAAGGCAGCATACCTCTCCCTGCAGTTCCCAGCAACGAGGCTGTACCCGAATTTGCGCCCGTCCAAAGAAGCAATCCAACATCCCCACCTCGGGCAAAACAGGTGCCGTGGTTCTAGCACACTGTCTGCCCCTTCTTTTAAGCATAGAGGAAAAAGGAAAAAGAAAAGAAATGCTCCAAAAAGGTAGAGTTAGGTAAGAGTGTCATCTCTACACTCCCTTCTAGCCGCCATCTTGCCCCTTTGTGTTATAAGACTTAAAGATACTGCTACCACTTCTGGGACATGAGAGTTTTTCTGTAGCTCATTTGCTAACAGGAAATGTTCTTGTCTCATTTGCACATGCCTCATCCTTTTCAATTGCTTTTATTGCTATTTTTTACTAAATTAATATATTTATAAACTATTTAAAACAACGTATGTTGTGCTAAGATGGGGATGGGGAAGGGGCAGTTTAATTAAAGAACAGCTTTGCAGCTCTGTGTCCTGTTTGTCTTTTGTTTTTCTCCTTCAAGTTTCAACTGTGAAAATTTTCACGGGCTCTGCAAATAGAAGTAACATTTAGTGGGCCATCTACTAAAGGGTAACATGTGTTATCTGTTACAGGGTCCATAGGCATAATGTTGGCCCTGTGACAGATAGTTGATGTCAGGCAGCGCCATAGCAAAGTGTAAGCGCCGCCGCAGGGGTGGGAGACTGTGAGGTGCAACAGCAGCGCTGACAGCATTAAATGAAGCGCTGCGGCAGGGGTGGGAGAGGGTGAGAAAGTCAGTGGGGTTCTGGCCCAGTAAGGGGAGGCTGGGAGGGGAGGGGCCTGAAGGGAACAGAAGGGTGCTGGACTTGCCAGGGGCAGAGGGTTGGAGGAAAGGGAGAGAGGTTTTGGATTTGCAGAGGGGAGGTTGGAGGGAAGGGGAGAGGTTTTGGATTTGCAGAGGGGAGGTTGGAGGGAAGGGGAGAGATTTTGGATTTGCAGAGGGGAGGTTGGAGGGAAGGGGAGAGGTTTTGGATTTGCAGAGGGGAGGTTGGAGGGAAGGGGAGAGGTTTTGGATTTGCAGAGGGGAGGTTGGATGGAAAGGGAGAGGTGCAGGGAGAAAGAGCCAGATGTATAAGGGGAAGGATAGAGAGGAAGAGAAGCTGGTTGGGGGGTGGGATCAGAGAGGAGAGGGACACATTGGTGTGGAGGAGGGAGAAAGGGGACATAGGGAAGTATATTACTACTACTACTACTATTTAGCATTTCTATAGCGCTACAAGGCATACGCAGCGCTGCACAAATAGAAGGGAGATGATGGGCATTAGATGGGAGCATGGGGACAGGGACACAAATGTGAGATGCTGTATGGGGATGGCACATGGGCAAAGAGGGGTAATGCCTGACAAGGGGGGGGGGAACAGAGATAAAATATGGAATAGAGATAAAATGCTGGACACTGGAGAGGGGGATATATGGACACAGAGGGGTGGGGAGAGATACCAGACAAGGGGGAGAATAGGAACACAGAAGGGATATGCTGGGCATGGGGTGCATAGGTGCACAGAGGAATGATGATGGATGAGGGGATATGAACACAGGGGAGATACTGGACAAGGAAATATAGGAAAATGGAGATGGATGATGAACATGGAGAAAGAAGAAATGTCAAATAGGAGACCCTGGCAAGTGAGTTAAGAGAAGACAGAGGGAAGCAGAAACCAGAGACTGGGACCAATATGATTTGAGAAAAAATGACCAGACAACAAAAAGGTATAAAAAATTATTTTATTTTCAATGTTGTGAATATAATATGTTGGATTTGAAATGTACATTTTGCCAAGTTGATGTTAAACATGGCTGGGGTCCAGGACAGAAATCTAGGAAAGGACCCCAAAGTCCATTACCAGGCTGCGCCTTCAGCTTCCAGCATGCAGGCTTTCTCTGGCGAAGGAACCAAGCACAATTGCCCTAGTTGCAACCCCTAACACCATCCCTGGCATGTGCCATCTTTATATTTTGCACAGGAGCAAATGCCTTTCTTTCTTGTTTCTCTGGTGTTGTACTACATGCAAGGTCTAGTTTCTTGGGGTTTCCGTTTAATTTATATTTCTAGAGTTTGTGGTCACTTATTCTGTATTTGGCATTTGTGTCTTGTGTGTGTGACTGAGGTGTTCTGTTAGCATGAAGTTTCCATGTAGTATTCTGTAGTAATTTGGCATGTTCAGATTTCCTGATAAATGTATTTGTATTTTAGGGCCCTACTATAATATTTAAGGCACTTCTTTTTCATAGGTAGGATCTTTGTTTTTGGAAGTTAGTGTTGGCATGGTAGATTTGTTTTTACAGTCAATTTATAATATGTAATTGAGATTACACTAGAAAACAAAATTTCTTTGTATGATGAGTTTTATGGAGAATTGTCCTTGCTGTGCTCTGTATCCATTGTTGGTTGAGGGCCAGAAGGTTCTCTGGATGCAGAATGTGTTTGTCTTCAATACCATATATGTGTTGGAGGACCATGGCTCAATGGGGCTGAAAAGTGCAGTCTATTGTACTTCCCTTAGCTCTCAATTGGCCTGCAGCCACTGAAGCCTGCACTGCAACCCTCATTTGAAGTTATGGGGAGTGGGGTAGGGACAAAGCATGGGTGCATCAGGTTGCTGTTTTTTCTCTTTCCAAAAAGTTGGCAACTCTAGTGCCCACCCATCCAACCTGTTGGCCCACCCAAAAATTGCCTTCTGGCTACGCCACTGCTTCCAAGAGCAGTGAGAGCCATAGTATTTTGCATGTATAACAAATATTTCCATATCATCATGCTGATCAATCCATAGACTGGTGGGTTGTGTCCATCTACCAGCAGGTGGAGTTAGAGAGCAATCCTTTTGCCACCCTATATGTGGTCATGTGCTGCTGGAAACTCCTCAGTATGTTCTCTGTCTCAGCAGGTGGTGGTCAGATATCTGCGTGGAATCTCAATCTGGTGCTAAGAGCCTTGCAGAAGCCGCCTTGTGAACCCTTGTCGAGGGCATCTGTGGAAGAATTGACGTTGAAAGCAGTCTTTTGGTGGCTATCACTTCAGCCAGAAGAGTTTCCGAGCTCCAGGCGCTATCATGTCGAGAGCCCTTTCTGCATTTCACTGAGGCAGGAGTGTCTATTCGCACAGTGCCTTCCTTCCTGCCCAAGATTGGTCCTCGCTTCCATGTGAATCAGCAGCTCTGTCTACCCTCCTTTCGTAGGGAGGACTACCCAGAGGAGTACTCTGCTCTCAAATATCTAGATGTGAGACGAGTCATCATCAGATACTTGGAAGTGACCAATGATTCCGGAAGTCGGATCATCTGTTTGTGCTGTTCGCAGGTCCTCGTAAGGGTCTGCAGGCTGCCAAGCCTACAGTGGCACGATGGGTCATGGAACCCATTGCAGCGGCTTATGTGGCCACGGGGAAGATGCCGCCTATCCAGCTGAAGGCTCACTCGCTAGAGCGCAGGCGGCCTTGACGGCAGAGGCCGGGTCCGTCTCCTTGGAAGAGATTTGCAAGGCGGCAACTTGGGCATCGGCTCATACCTTCTCCAGGCATTACCGCTTGACTGTGGCTGCTCGGGCGGAGGCCCGGTTTGGAGCTTCAGTGTTGCGGTCAGGGATTTCTGTGTCCCACCCTGGGTGAGTACTGCTTCGGTACATCCCACCAGTCTATGGATTGATCAGCATGATGATATGGAAGGTAAAATTATGTATCATACCTGATAATTTTCTTTCCATTAATCATAGCTGATCAATCCATAGCCCCTCCCAGATATCTGTACTGTTTATATTCTGGTTGCATTTCAGGTTCAAGTTTAGTCTTCAGTTCCTGTTCAGGAGGACTTCGTGTTCAAGTTTTTTCGATTGGATTCTTCAGGAGTTGAGACGATTTTGTGTTACAGTGAGCTGCTGCATTCCTCTCCCCCCCCCCCCCCCCCCCCCCCCCCCCCCCCCGTTTTTCGGGGCTGGATTGAGACCCTAAATTCTGCCAGCGCTCCCTCCCGCTTCGTGCGGCTGTAGGGCAGCTTTGTACCCCTCCCGCTTCGGCAGTGTTAGGGTCAGTCAGCTCCTCCCGCGGTTGCGGTTGCAGGATAAGCCAGATCCCCCCGCATCGGCGGGTGTGGTGTCCCTCCCCCGCTCCACAGGGATGAGCTGGACGGATTCCCCTCCCCCACTTGTGTGGGGATGAGCTGGGTTAATTCCCCTCCCCCGTTTCGGCGGTGGTGAGCTGGGCAGAGTGTCCCTTTGTGGGTGTAATTCTCTAAGTGCTGAGTCCTGCGGATGGAGCTTTGATATCGACATACTGAGGAGTTTCCGGCAGCACATGACCACATATAGGGAGGCAAAAGGATTGCTCTCTATCTCCACCTGCTGGTAGATGGACACAACCCACCAGTCTATGGATTGATCAGCTATGATTAATGGAAAGAAAATTATCAGGTATGATACATAATTTTACCATTTTTGTAGCTTTTTTTTCGTCTTCCTTTTGCTTGTTCATTTGCTCCTGCTCTGATGGGCTTCTGTATCAAGCAGAATTGATCTCTGCCCTCTACTGGACCTCTGGCACCACGAACCTTTGTCATAATCAAAGGTTTCCTCCTCAATACAATTTTCTTTCAAATTTTGTTTTGCATTGAAACAAGAGTTTAGGTCAAGTCATGTGACGATGCGCTGGCTTTATTGTAGAAATTCAGCTTGTTTGCACAGCGTATGCCTAATAATATAATGAAAGTAATAGGTGCGTTTTCTTCATTAAGAAATGCATCTATCTAAAACGGAGAGAACACACCAGTGCTGGCACAAGGGATTTTGTGGTGCCCTGAGCCAAATTTTACTCTAGTGCCCCTGTCTGCATTGACACCCACCCTGACCTCCCGCTGGTATCAGCTCTACTTGCTCTTCATCTTGCTTCTGTGCTCTCCTCCATGGTTGGACACTAGCACCACTCCAGGTTTAAATATGAGTATAGAAAGTACCTATTCTTTTATTTATTTAGATTTTGCTCACACCTTTTTCAGTAGTAGCTCAAGGTGAGTTACATTCAGGTACACTGGATATTTCTCTGTCCCAGGAGGGCTCACAATCTAAGTTTGTACCTGAGGCAATGGAGGGTTAAGTGACTTGCCCAAGATCACAAGGAGCAGCAGTGGGATTTGAACTGGCCACCTCTGGATTGCAAGACCAGTGCTCTAACCACTAGGCCACTCCACCCCAAAGAATCTTGTTACTCTTTGGGGTTCTACATGGAATGTTGCTATACTTTGAAATTCTGCATGGAATCTTGTTATTCTTTAGAATTCTAGAATCTTTTCAGTAGTAGCTCAAGGTGAGTTACAGTCAGGTACACTGGATATTTCTCTGTCCCAGGAGGGCTCACAATCTAAGTTTGTACCTGAGGCAATGGAGGGTTAAGTGACTTGCCCAAGGTTACAAGGAGCAGCAGCGGGATTTGAACCGGCCACCTCTGGATTGCAAGACCAGTGCTCTAACCACTAGGCCACTCCTCCACTCCACATTGAAATCTGAAGTGGTGCTAGTGCCTGTGCAGAGAAGAGAGCACATCGACTCGCTACGATGAAGACAGCTTATGAGATAGGCTTTGGTGCCCTACCTGGCTCATGGCTTTGAACACACACAGGTTTACATTTAGAATGCAAATGTAGTGATAGATGAGGGTACAAGGACACAGTATCTGTAGCCCTGTGTAATTAGAAGGTATAGATAGGTGGGTGTTTTTTTTGTTTTTGTTTTTTTCTTTGCACTGATGGATCTTGGCCAAAGTCTACAGAGCAGAAGTTGCTGTTTGGGGCTCCATTCTAAACTGAGGACATGAACATTGGCTTCACACCTCCCCCAAACCTGCCTGGCCAGAGGGAACAGAAGCTGAATTCAGGAGAATTTTAAAGAACCTTTGCTGTTTTCTCCAGCTGTGAGCCATTTTCTTTACAGTATGGATGGCAAGCAAATAATGCATGATACAGAGCCTCAATCTATTTGAGGTGACTTTCAAGAGAAAAATTATACGGGCCCTGGAGTCCCATGCGTGTTTACTTCATTTCTTGATATACCATCTTTTAAACTGGACACCAGAACACAGCAGCTTCTAATATAGATGCAGAGCAAAAATGAAATACAATATTGAAAGACAAATTAGAGAGAGGTAACATCACTAGCCTAAATTGGTCTAGTTTACTCCAAACCACAAAAAAAGCCAAAGTAACCCCTTTGCAAAACTAAGGGAGCCTTTTGCATAGGAATATATGGGCACATCTGGCGTTTAGCGCACACTTATTTTTTAGCGTGCGCTAAAAACGCTAGCGTGCCTTTGTAAAAGGCCTACTAAATGAGGAAGAAGAAAATGAAAAGGGGGTCAGTGCATAGCAATCTATAAAAATATCAAGACTCAACACAGTCCTGCGTTTCAGTGCATAGGGCTTCCTCAGGAGTTGCAACTTCTGCTGGACTACATAAGGACTTAAGTATTGCAATTAGCAGAGGCCAAGTACAACAACGTTCCATCAACTGTGAATAACAGGAGCACAACATGAGGCAGAGCAGTTTTCATTCTCAGGAATTAAATAGTTCACTACTTCTATGTGATAAATGAGGCATTACTAGGGGAGAGGAATAGATGTGGAGCAGGAGTGCATATTTTAGAAAATATATCTAGAAAAAAACAGCTAGAGAAGCCTACATAAACCAAATATTTTGGTGTGGACCATCAGAGGGTACAGTCACCAAATCAGTATAGGTAAGAGTTTCACACAACTCTATCTTGTAATAGGTCCAAATATTTTATTTTTTTTTCCTTCTCCAGCAATTAATTCACATGCACAATATTCCCAATTATCCTTATAGAAACAACTACTTAATATATAAAGTACTAATTGCTGAAGTAGAAAAAATTACAAATTTGGGGATGAGATAGTTTCACCCCACTGTATCACCTATATTGATTTGGTGACTGTATCCTCTGATGGTCTACACACACACACACACACACACGTTGGTTTATGGGTTGCATATGATTTTGTGGCGTAACCTAGATATTATAGCCAATATACTTTATAAAATCTGAATAAATGTGTCAAGTTATGTCTGGGCTATATAACATGGTAAGTTAGATGATGCCTTGCATGTGGCTGTCGCTCTTTAATCCAAGAGGGACTACTCACGTCCCCTAGCACAAACCGAAAACTAAGCTGTGCTCTATAGGCTTCCAGCCTGAAGGTTTATTATAGGAGAGAGAACTAGCCACGGCTAGGAAAGTTTTCTAGAGGCGTGATGGAATGTTCAACGTGGATGAATTCCAGAATAAGGCAGATGTTTAAGTAATGCAGTTGCAGGGGCTCGGTTTTACTTGCTACTCACATGATGATTTGCAGTGCTGTGACTTGGCTGGAGCTCTTCTGACACTGTTTGGGACTCTGCCACCTGGACTAGCCACTGTTGGAAAGAAGATACTGGGCTAGATGGACTCTTGCTCTGACCCGACAGAGTAACTTTTATGTCCTTATAAATAACAATGTAACTCTCCCCCCACCCTCCCACCCTTTTACAGAGCCATGCAGCAATGTTTATTTATTTATTTATTTGTTGCATTTGTATCCCACATTTTCCCACCTATTTGCGGGCTCAGTGTGGCTTACAATAAGACTTGAATAATAGAAATACATTTGTTACAACTAAGTTATGGAATACATTGAACAGAGTTGTGCGAGGCATTCGAATATCGTTGGTAGTATAACAATGGGACAAAACACAGAGACATTAGGAAGAGACAATGGGAAAAAAGGGCATTATTAGGCGCCTAGACATATAGTGTTGACACAGCCCATTCACTTTAAATGAGTTGTTGGCATTATCGCAATGGGAGCTGCTACAGCAGCCTTGTAGAGGGGGGGAGTAAATTATTTTGCACACCTATCACATCATTCGATTATAAAATCTCAGTATAAGAAGGAAAAAAGACTTGTCAGGGTCTGTGTATGTATGCCTTATACAGCAAAGACAGAGCTGAATGGATCTAGTCGGTGCCTTCAATGTCCCAGAAAAATGATCAGCATGAAGCACTACATCCTAGGATTTGGAAGAAACAGCCAAGCATAAGCATACAGAGTAACATAGTAACATAGTAGATGACGGCAGAAAAAGACTTGCATGGTCCATCCAGTCTGCCCATGACAAACTCATATGTGTATACCTTACCTTGAATTTGTACCTGTCCTTTTCAGGGCACAGACCATATAAGTCTGCCCAGCAGTATTTCCCGCCTCCCAACCACCAGTCCCGCCTCCCATCACCGGCTCTGGTACAGACCGTATAAGTCTGCCCTCCCCTATCCTCGCCTCCCAACCACCACCCCCTCTTCCCCCCAACTGCTCCGCCACCCAATTTCAGCTAAGCTTCTGAGGATCCATTCCTTCTGCACAGGATTCCTCTATGCATATCCCACGCATGTTTGAACTCCATTACCGTTTTCATCTCCACCACCTCCCGCGGGAGGGCATTCCAAGCGTCCACCACCCTCTCCGTGAAGAAATACTTCCTGACATCTTTCCTGAGTCTGCCCCCCTTCAATCTCATTTCATGTCCTCTCGTTCTACCGCCTTCCCATCTCCGGAAAAGATTCGTTTGCAGATTAATACCTTTCAAATATTTGAACGTCTGTATCATATCACCCCTGTTCCTCCTTTCCTCCAGGGTATACATGTTCAGGTCAGCAAGCCTCTCTTCATACGTCTTGGAACGTAAATCCCATACCATCCTCGTAGCTTTTCTTTGCACCGCTTCCATTTTTTTAACATCCTTCGCAAGAGTCAGACCAAACCAGAGAACAGAAAGTGACAGAGGGAGGCTGTAGGCTTTTCTTTTGTTTACTGCATTCTGTCAATAAGAAAGAGACAGAAGAGGAAACGGGCACTGCCAGCTATCAGAGCACCGCTTACCTTGAAGCTCAGAAAGAAAGCAGGTCTACAGTGCAAAGGAAATCATACTCCTTTACCTGAGCTCTTTCATTGAAACTTGGGGACCATGGGTCAATTTTAGCAGACCGTGGAAAAGGTGCCGGTACTCAGTACCCCCTCAAAAAAACCCTGCTTCTAGAAGTAGAATTAAAAGGTCTATATGATAGGCATATAACTCAATTTACAAAAAATCTGCTGCCACAAAATGATGATTATCTGCAACTAGTGCAGCATACTGAACAGCAGGAAAAAAGGCCTCAAAGAGCTTCCAGATCAAGAATTTATCTGTTGACGCTAAAACGGGTCAAAATACCCTGCCTTCATCATTGGCCAAAAAAACCCTTCTAATGTACTGCAATTCCTGCTGGTTAGGCTCTTAGAGAATATAATCAATCAATTTACAGAAATTAAATAAGCACCACCACTTATCTTTCCAGTTGGTGCTTCTGGACCGCGTTGCATGCTTGCTCCACTCTCTTTTATTCATGTGCCGAGGCTGATGATGGCCAGCGTTTCACACGGCTGCTTTAGGGACTCGGTATCACACTATAAAAAAAATTTTTGTATCAGTGGAGATAAAATAATGCCAGGTAAACTGTAAATTATGAGACTAAACTACATATAATCCTTCACATACTGAGAGAATGACCAGCACGATGTCTCAATGCTCTTCTGTCATCTGACTACCGGCTGTTACTCTATGTTATATAGATCTTATGACGTCAGACGCCGTCAAAAAATTATCCTATCAGAGATCTAGAAAAAGTGACTCCACCTCGAGTATTCAAACCAATGGGGTGACAAGAACAAAGTTTAAAGATCCACCTTTGTTCTTGTTGGAGAAGAATTCTCTGGTAATCTCCTCCCCTCTTGGTATGGCAGATGGACTGAAGTACCACACATCGTAAATCTTCAAAAGAGTGCTGATGTCTATTACAGTGTGTGACTAATGGCAGCCCTATTCTTCTGGTATTGATAGAGCTCTTATGTTCACTTAATCGTGTTGATAACATCCCGGTGGTTTGGCCCACGTAAAGTTTATTACAGGGGCATCTTAAACAATATACCACATAGCTGGATCTACAGGTTGTCTTTTGTTTCTAAACGTACTTTTTTTGATTGAAAGGATTCACAAAAGTAGATATTTCTTCCATTATTTATTTATTGTTCACTTATATCCCACATTTTCCCACTCATGCAGGCACAATGTGGCTTACAAAACATGAAATAAAATTACAGAATAGGAAGCTTAGAAAAGTATACAAGGAGTAAGCAGGGGGAAAAGCATCGAACAGGGTGAACTAGCGGGGTAAGAGACAGGAGGGGTGTATCAGTCAGCGGTATAAAGTGAGGGGTAGGTCTTGGCAAAGAAGTATGTTTTCAACAAAAATTACAATCACCACATTTCAAATGACCCGTCTGTTTATCGGAAGGGGTAACCGGAGGTGATAGACTGGGTAAGGCTGCTGGACTCAAATGTTCCTTCAGGTTCAAATTTCTACTATATGCAAATCTTAACCTAGTGTTGCTAAATCGTGGCAGCGTGCAAATTAAAGACAAATGTCTCCTCAATATAGTTACTACTTTCGGGGTGTTCACAGTATATTGCATTACAGAGGTCATGATGTCTTCTGTTTCTTCATCCCTATCTGGTCTAGGGGTCAGCAATAGTTCTCTGTTATTCCATCTTGCTCTCCTATAAGCATTTTGTATTATGTATCTTGCTGCTAATCTTGCTGAAAGCTTCTTGGATTGAAATTTAAACTCCATATCACTAGAGCAAATCCGCCGATGCCTAAGGAACTGTGAGAACGATAAGTTGTTTTTCAAAGATCTCGGATGGCAGCTGTCATAGGCATAAATACATTGTTGTTTTTCTTTTGTAATCTTAACATTTTCAAACTGTTTTTCACTAACTTAAAATTTTATTAATATTGTTATTCAAAGCTCCTGAACATCCCTATTTTGTTATCCTTTACTGTGGAAAGAATATGATAAACTATAAAATTGCTGATGGAACAGTGGTCTTTCACAGATGGACTTCATTTGTCTATCAATTTTGAATTATATTGGAATATTCCCATAGGCAAAAACTTGAATTTTCATACTTTGTTGCATTACCAACTTCTCCTTCTTAGGCAGCCAACTCTGGAATGCCCTACCCAGACCTATCCGATCAATCAGTGACTATCTACCCTTCCGGAAATCACTAAAAACCCATCTATTTAAACAAGCCTACCCAAATGACCCAAGCTAATCTTATGAACCCATCTACCCAACATATAGCCAGGAAACAACGACAGTGACCAGATTTCACCTAACACCATATTTCTCTTACTTTTCCCATGTCCCATTCCCCCTCCCCTACACTTCCCCTTCTCCCGTGCTCACCTACCCCTTGCTTATACCTCCTCCACCCCTTTCTCCCTTGTCCATCACTACCTACATATCTCTTTTATTATTCTGCTATATTCAACTTATTCTTATCTATCAATACTCTGTAATTCCTACTACTGTGTAAGTCGCATTCAACCTGCTTTGAGTGGGAAAGCGTAGGGTACAAAGGTAATAATAATAAATGGTAAAGGATAAAGGGTCATGGATTTGATATACTGCCTTTCTGTGGTGGTATATCAAATCCATGACCCTTTATTCTATATAATACATGTAAACAAACGTGGTTTACATGCATTATACGCAGGTACTTTTACGTGCTAAAGTATTAAAAGTTCCAAATAATCTTCCAAACCTTCAGTTTGAAGATAGAAAACCTAAAAGATGGATGCTCTCTAAGTCCCTGCAGTGTGCAGAACCCGAATATTTCCAAGATGAGGGGAAAATGTGCTTACACCGAAGTGGTACAAAAGTCTAACGGTATACATAATGAAAGAGGAATTGAGAAAACTGGAAAACAATCTTAAAATGAGAAAAAGCATAAAATTATGATTTGGGATGCAGAAACCCTTTCCTCTTTGACCCTTCAGACCAGTACAGAAGTGTGGGTTTACCGCCTCCTGCCAGTAGATGGAGATTGAGAAGTATTGGAAGAAAGTCTTCCACTATAAAAGGGACCTGTGCAGTCTGCACTTAGCTAGTATTCTTCAGTCTCCAGCAGAGACAGAAGGTGAGCACTTGTGCAGTCTGAATTAGTCTTGATGACCGAGGATTTAGAAAACTGACTCAAGTTGAGGGTGTTGTCATCCTTGGCCCCTGGATTAAAAAAATAATCCATTGTGAATGGACCAGATCAATCACCTCCCCCCAAAAATTGGAGGATCCCTTCCCATACTTTTGGGAGAGGGACCTTGAGTGCTTGCAGCCTAGGCTGGAATCAACCAAGTAGGCAGAAAATAGATAAGTAAAGCACTAAATTAAAAAAAAAAAAAAAAGAAATAAACCGAGGAGGGCAAACATCACAAGGTAGCCAGAAGCTCACAAGCAAGGGCTGTGGGGAAGGGGGGAATAAAGCAATAGTGTGCTTTGGCCCATTTTTTACTGAAGAACTGGAGAGGTCTCACAGTTGGAGCCATAGGAGGGCCACGTGCACATGGCATCACAGAGAGCACATCTACTCTGCGCTATGATGGGTGGTTTTTGCCTTCTGTGCAGAGGAGTGGCAAGAATCCTTCAGGAGAGCTCAGGAAGCCAGTGGGGGGACTGAAGAGCTGGCACACAGTTCAGACAGGGATTGAGAGCAATTTATCTCAGAGGAGACTTAATTTTGTCAGGAAATGCCACAATTTTAGGTCAAGCTGCAGCAGGAGAGAAGTACTTGGAGAGCTTGATCTTGCGGAGCCATCAACCAAGATATTGCAAACTAGCAGTAAGGACATGACTTAGGAGGCTGGGTTCAGTCCTAAGTCCTCATGCATCAGGCTTTCTGTTTAAATAGAGCCTGCTTGGTGGGGGGGGGGGGGGGGGGGAGAATGGGGGAAGGGAGATGGACAGGGCATCAGGGACCTACCACAGGTGGGTACATCCAGGGATGTTTGCCTCCAGAGCAGGAATTGGGGTTCATTGGGTTCACTGGATCCTCTGGTGGAGTTCCTAGGAGGTTTGAGAGGACAGAGGGAAAGACCTTCTGAGTAGGTGCACTCTAGAGAAGATGCTTCAGTGGTGAAGATATGCCACAGGGTGGATCAACCCAAGGAGTGGAGGAGTTGCCTAGTGGTTAGTGCAGTGGATTTTGATCCTGGGGAACTGAGTTCAATTCCCACTGCAGCTCCTTGTGACTCTGGGCAAGTCACTTAACCCTCCATTGCCCCTGGTACAAAATAAGTACCTGAATATATGTAAACCGCTTTGAATGTAGTTGCAAAAACCTCAGAAAGGCAGTGTATCAAGTTTCATTTCCCTTTCCCCTTTCTGATTTTGTTGGTGATGGTGGCACTGAAGATATAAGAGGAGAAGCTGGTGGATGCAGCTCAGTCTGGGGACCCACTTTTGGATGGAATTAGAAGCACAGGCGTTTGTTATGCACAAGGGGATCAGCGTGATTATAGAGGTGGAATTGAATTGACTCACCCTAAGTCCAAAATCAAGAACATCTATGTTGAGGCTGTTCTCGATCCCAGGTAAAGAAAAAAAGATTTTGTCTCCCAAAGATTGCCCCCCTAGTCAAAAGTGATGAAAAAAACAACTAGTCTTGTGGAAGGCAGTGCAGTGCTCAAGGACCTAGAGGATCACTGGATGGAGGCACTGTTGAAGCAGTCTTTTAAATGTCAGCCTTGGCTACGCATGCAGTGGTCTGCCAGGGTTGTATAGTTTGGGCCTATTATCATTGGATGGAGCAGCTGCCAGAGGGCCCTGTGGCAGAGATTGCACAGGGAGTCTCCAAGCTAGTCCACATGGAAATGGGCACGGCCTTTCTACCGGATACCATATAAGGATACTTATTTAGATGTGGGCTAAGAGAATGGCCCTCCTAGCTGAAGTGAGGTGATTCCTGTGGCTTAGAATTTGGTTGGCAGATATGGCCTTGAAGACCAGATCAAGTTGCCCTTTAAGAAGAAATTGCCCTTTGGAGAAGATTTGGAGAAGCTTGTTAAGGACCTGGGTGAAACCAAAGGTCTGCAGGCTCCCATAGGATCAACCCAAGGTGGTTAGATGGTCCCAGTCCTTGAGGGTTCACTTCTGGGAGACACGGAGGTACCGTCCTGGAAGAGTCAATAGTTCTCAGAGGAGTAGATTTTGGTCAAAGGAGGGTAGTACTTTCAGGGAGCCTGGAAAGGAGGAAGAGAAGGTAGGGCCAGTCAGGGGCCCGTTCTCCAGGGTGCTCAGTAGGCAAACAGTTAATGTTATTTTACCAGCGATGAACCCAGATAATGTCAGGCCAATGGGTTCTGGAGATCAATGAGAATGGTATGTTCTAGAGCAGTGGCTTCCAAACTGTGTGCTGCGGCACCCCAGGGCAACACAGCAAACTCGCAAGGGTGTCATGGCATATTTTCCGCAACTCCCTCCCATCGCCAACCAAGCTGCCGCTGCTGCTTCTTTAGATGAGCAGCAGTAGCAGCAAAACAAGTTTGTCCGTGGTGTTCCTCTTAAAAGTGTCCCCCCCCCCACCTTAATAGGGAGCTAACCTTGTTCTGGGTTTCAGGGTGGTTTGTTTTGCTGTGGCTTCAGCTCTCAGTAGCAGTCTAACCATGGTGCACAGTTTGGGAACCACTGAGTTAGACTGCTACTGAAAACTTTAGCCACAGCACAACAAACCAAACCACACTGCAACCCGGAACAAGAAGGTTAGTTCCCTATTAAGGTTGGGGGGTGGGGAATTTGAAGCTTGCTTTGCCACTGCTGCTGGTCTACAGAAGCAGCAGCGGAGGCAAGGGTGTGTGTGTGGGGGGGGGGGGGGGGGGGGGGGGATAAAGGAGGCATAGGTTGGATGAAAGGGAGAGAAAAAGGGCAGAAGCTGGGTGGAAGGGGGAGAGGGGCAGATGTGGGAGAGGTGGGTAGAGAATTTGCATGGAAGGACAGATAGACTGCAGAGGCTGGATGGAAGAGGGGAGAGAAGGTGGGCAGATGCAGGAAGGGGGGGGGAGTGGAGGAGTGGCTTAGTGGTTAGGCTGGTGGACTTTGGTCCTGGGGAACTGAGGAACTGTGACTCTGGGCAAGTCACTTAACCCTCCATTGCCTGTTGCATTGAGCCTGCCATGAGTGGGAAAGCACGGGGTACAAATGTAACAAAACAAAAAAAAGTGGGCCTCAATACCATCGGCAGAGAAGGTGGGGGGGGGGGGGGGAGACTTGAGAGGAAATGTGTAGCCTAGGGGTGCCATGACCCGAGAAAGTTTGGGAACCACTGCTCTAGAGTTTGCTTGGTCTCTTTCCTGTGTCCTCCTGTTTTGACTTGTTTTTGCCTCGCCAGTCTTCCATCCAAGTGGAGGCAGTCAGGGCAACACTGGACAGGTTCTTACAACTCAAAGCAGTCACCCCAGTTCTGTGGAGTGAATAAGGTACAGGCAGGTATTCTATTTACTTCATTGTTCCCAAGAAAGATAGCATGTTTTGCCTGATTTTTTTTAAATCTAAGCAGATAAACACAGCATTGCAGGTATCTCTCACTTTTGCTTGGAAACACTGAGGTTGGTCATCATGGCAGTCAGGCAAGGGGAGTTTTTAACTTCTGTGGACCTAACGGAGGCATGCGTGCATATTCTAATCCAGGCAGAACAACAAACATTTCTATACTTTTTGATCCTGGGAGAGCAATTTTAGTTCTGAGTGTTCCCATTCAGGTTAGCAACAATGCCACAAGCATTTTCCAAAGTGATGGCTGTGGCAGCAGTTGCCTTGAGGAAGGCAGGGCTCTTAGTGTATTCCTATCTGGATGACTGGTTGATTCATACAATGAGAGCCAGGAGCCAGATGGAAGGTAGCACAGTTTCTTCAGGAGCTGAGATGGGTGGTGAACTCCATCCAAGAACAAGTTGTCCCCATCTCAAACAATAAGAGTATTTGGGGTCAAAATTTAACATGCTTTAGAGCAAGGTGTTTCTCCTAGAAGAGAAGCAGCAGAAAATACAGACACAGGTCAGAGCCCTGCTCAGGGAGTTGAGTCTTATAGCCTAGGATTATCTACAAATCATATCAAATTAGGGTTTATATACCACTAAAATCCCCTAAACAGGGTTTAGTGTGTTTTACAATAGTTGGATTATAGAGATGTTACAGTACACGCTTCATTGACATGGACATCAGAAGAGAAGTAACGTACACATTTGTGTGGGGACAAGATTGGTTGGCTGTGTGGGCTGGTGGAGAGGATTGTCACAGTATGGATTTTGGGAAAGCAAAGGTTTTTAGTTTTTTTCTAAAGCTGAGGTATGTGTTGTCTGTTCTCATGTCAATGGGGAGTGAGTTCCATATGGAAGTATCTGCTACCGGGAAGAGGGGTTTGAAGTGTCTCAGATATCTTAAGCCTTTGTAGGGCTGGGAAGAGAGGAACAGCCAATCTTTTAGTCTATCAGATGTGGCTAGGCACAGAGAAGATATGGTAGTTAGCAGGCCAGATGTGATACCATGCAGAATTTGATAGATGAAGCATGTGGCCTTGAAGCTAATTCTTTCAGAAACTGGTAGCCAGTGTAGTTTGGTCAGGAAGGGTGCAATGCTGTCATGTCTTTTCAGTTTGAAGATTAGTCTCGCTGCCATGATCTGGATTATATGCAGCTTTTTCAGGTTTCTTGCGTTAATCCCAAGGAATAGAATATTGTAGTAGTCCAGATGGGTGAGAATCAGCGATTGGTCCAGTAGAGTGAAGGTGGTCGTGATGAAGGATCGGTAGTAAGAGTAGAAATGTCATCAGCATAGGATAGTACAAGTTCATTCAGCCCTAGGTTGATCTGGCCTAGTGATGACATAAAGAAGTTGAATAGTATGAGAGATAGTGGGGAACCTTGGGGGATCCCACAATCCGGGATCCATTATTGAGAGAGATGATGCTTCTGTTGGACAGGAATTCTCTGAACCAATTAAGGACCAATCCTAAGATGCCTATTTGATCAAGTCGTTAGAGCAGTAGGGAGTGATCGGCGAAGTCAAAGGCTGCTGAGATATCAAATTGCAAGACAATCATCTGATTGCCCTTGCTGAGGTGGTTTTTGACATACATCGTTAGGGTGAGCAAAAGGGATTCTGTGCTATGTGCTGATCTGAAGCTGAATTGAGACTGATGTGAGAGAGAAAATCTTTCCAGGTATGACGAGAGTTGGCTACTGACGTAAGATGCCAGTATCTTGGTGAAAAGAATTATGCTGGCTACTGATCGGTAGTTTGCAGTCAGAGTTGGGTGTAAGCCAGGGCCCTTTAGCAAGGGTGTCAGAACTATTTTACCAATGTCAGGGGGGAGGGAACCAGAGGATAACAGCTTGTTCATTGGAGGTGTTAGCCATTGAAGTACTTCAGGTGGAGTGGATGAGAGTAGGAGTCTGGGGCACTTGTCCAGTGAGAGTAGGAGTCTGGGGCACTTGTCCAGGATATAGTGTGATCGCGAGCACTTCTGCAGAAGAGTTTTACTTCATCCTGTGTTAGTGATCAGAAGGAGGTCCAGCATTGGTCAGCTGTGTTCTCTTGTGTGTTATTGTCCCCCATTATTGAACTTGAGACTGTTGTTGGTGAGGAGTTGTTCTTGGATATCTCAGTCGTATTTGGGTGATTTTATTGGTGAAGTAATCTGTCCTGATGTCCGTGGCAGCAACAATAGATCTGGTGCCATGGGCTAGAGCTCGTATGTGGTTGTTGCAGAGCTCATCCCTCTGGTCCCTCTAGATGGATGATTTGGGACACCCCCAGCCCCTGTAGGAGAGGCGAGGGGCAATCTGGCCTGGTGGTTGTGCTCTTGTAATCTCAGTCATGGAATGGACCTGGAAGTACCAGAATGAATCCTGGTAACGATGGATGCCAGTTTGAGAAGTTGAGGGCACATTGTCAGGGTCAGATGGCTCAGGGGTGCTTGTCAAAGACTGAGGTAGCATGGACAATCAGCCACCTGGAGGCACAGGCTGTATGATTAGCTCTGTTAGTTTTTCTGCTTCTGAACCAGGGCAAAGCAACAACAATGTTATTGGGCAATGCAACGGTGGAATCATTGAATCCAAAGAAGTATTGATGGTCCTGGGCTGGGCAGAGTCTCACATGTGATATCTGTCAATGGTGCAAGTGACTGCCATAGTCAATATGCAAGTAGATTTTCTGAGCAGAAACACCTTGAATCCAGGAGAGTAGAATCTAGCAGAAGAGGCCTTTATGCTCACTGTGCACTGTTGGGGAAGGCTAGTGAGGGACTTGATGGCAGTGACATGAAATCCCAGAAGTTCTTCAGTCAGCTGAGAGGAGCAAGTATCAATACTCTGGTACAAGTGGCCAAGCTCCTGTCTGCTGTATGTTTTTCCTCTATGGCAGTGGTTCCCAAACCTGGTCCTGGAGGCACCCCAGCTAGTCAGGTTTTCAGGATATCCACAATGAATGTTCATGAGAAAGATTTGCATGCACTGCCTCCACTGCATGCAAATCTCTCTCATGAATATTCATTGTAGATATCCTGAAACCCTGACTGGCTGGGGTGCCTCCAGGACCAGGTTTGGGAACCACTTCTCTGTAAGGCATACACAGTTACACTCTTTCTGGGTGTAAGAGAGAATGTGACACTTAGTAAAGGTTACAGAAAAACATGACACCACCATGTTTTGGTACTAGCCAGTGTAGTCTGAAAATTAATCATGTTCCCATTTATCTATAGATCTGAATTCATAGCACCCAAATAATAACAGAACTAACTCCAAGGGTATTGTAAAAATATATTGCTTCTTTATTTATAGTAGCAGCAAAAACAAAATGAAAAGCAAGAATGAAGACAACAAAGGTCTTATAAAATAACTCAGAGTAAACATACATGAAACCCTAAAATAGGCTATATCAAAACCCCAAGCAATATACAGTAATTACATAATGACTATACAACCTGTAATGGCATCAGACGTCCAGCAGGTGGCACAGAATTCCTCAGACATGTCAGTCAGATGGCAGAGCAGGGCTGCACTTCAGACAGAATGCAAGCAGCCCTTTGCTAAGATTTGTAGCCTCTTTTTATCACAGGCTGTTCTGGGTTGATGACATGCCAGCTCTATTGTCCAGCACAGATCCTGATTGAGTCATCTCAGATGTTATGGCTTGAGGGGCCACAACACTGTTCCACTGGCAACATGTTGAAGGTTTTTTTTTAACCATGAGGTCATTATTCAAGTAAACAAGAAAAATGTCAGGCAGTATTTTTTCACGGAGAGAGTAGTGGATGTTTGGAATGTCCTCCCGCGGGAGGTGGTAGAAATGAAAACGGTAACGGAATTCAAACATGCGTGGGATAAGCATAAAGGAATCCTGTGCCGAAGGAATGGATCCTCAGGAGCTTAGTCAAGATCGGGAGGCGGGGATAGTGCTGGGCAGACTTATACGGTCTGTGCCAGAGCCGGTGGTGGGAAGCGGGACTGGTGGTTGGGAGGCGGGGTTAGTGCTGGGCAGACTTGTACGGTCTGTGCCAGAGCCGGTGGTTGGGAGGCGAGCATAGTGCTGGGCAGACTTATACGGTCTGTGCCAGAGCCGGTGGTTGGGACTTTACTAAAGCCGGAAATGGTCTGTCACAGGAGGGGCATTGGAAATTGGCAGCTTTATTGAGCTATCAGCTCACACAGCACTGGCTAGCTGGCATGCCTAGCCACATGGCTGGAGCACTGTGACCTGCCATCCATATGGGCCGACTGTAGGCCCAGGACTTTGCTTGCTCCTCTAGATGGGCTGTGCCTCTAAAGACTACAAAAGCAGTTTCCATTTTTTTTTTCTTTTAAAGCAGCTTAAATTCCTATATATTTTTATTTGCCTGGAGCTGCAGGAGAGCCCAGGGGAAGCACCAAGCAGGGCATCAGGGGGAAATGGGGGACCTGTAAACCTCACCCAGTGGCTATCCTTGGGATAGTGGAGCATCACTCCGTGCTCAACCAAGTCCAGTCTGTGGATCCAGGAACCTGGGAGCCAGCCATTAGGTTCAATCAAGCTGTGAGGCAAAGGCCTGGGAACTAGGAGCAACAGTCTGTACAGTTGTTTTGAATAGCATATTTTATTATTTGACTGAATACAAATAATGAAAATTATTATTTGGTCGAATGCCAAATATGAATAATGTACTATCCTTGGTATCAACCTTATACTTTATGGAGGGGGTTCTACATATACTGTCTTTCATTACCCAACTCCAGAATTTTCTTCTCAATCTTCTTTCACAGAATTTAAAGGGTACTAGAAATGGATCTGTCAGGTACCCATGTCACCACCATTCAGGCTATTTATGAGCCAGGCATTTATTTATGGTGGGCATGTATTTTTCATTGATCCATTAATCTTTAATATTTAAACTTTCACCCATTATTACCAATCTTAAAATCTTAAATACTCTATCTTATTATATAAATGCACTTAGCTTTTCACTCTTCTCGTTATTTCTCTGTCCTTTTTCTTATATAAATTGAACCCAGAGACGTTCATTAATCCGACATGAAATCATGTTTCGCACAAGCTGCTGTGTCAAGGTACATCTCCTATAAAGGTGAAATAATAGCATCAGCCTTTCAATATCTCTTCACATTAAATTAAAATGATCCGTATTATTCCCTTACCTCTACTTGAGCTGGACAAGTATCCGTAGCTCTATCTTACTGATTTAAAATGGCCGCGCCATTTTCCTGTTTTTATCATCATTAGCTCAACCTCTCTACAGCTGATATCTGAAGTTGGCCAATCCCGAGCCTACAGACTGAAGCTCCACCCTTTGTATTAGGAACCAATGCAACGTGGAACGTCAGATTACTGACATCCACTCGATTTCACGATTTAACTCATTAGGATTAACTGAATTTAAAGAGAAAATCCAAAACTGTTCTCTATAATTTCGAATACTTTCTATATTACCACCCTCCCACCCTACTATTATCTGATCAATTACTCTCCATCGTAAATCTGAAATATCATGTTTATATTCAGCCCAATGTTGAGCTAACGGTGCTTCCATTTTCCCTGTCAAGATACGCGATTTGTGTTCATTTAACCGTACCTTTATAGTGCGCTTTCTCCTACCTACATATATCTTATCGCAGGGACACTGGATAATGTAAACTACCATAGATGACAGGCAGTTAGTAGATGTATAAGATTTTATTTTTTGTTTTGTTTGTGGATCTATCCATATTGATCCTGGGATTGTTTGAGCACACCATTGACAACGGCCACAACAGTCATGTTGCGGAATTTCATCAATTTTCCTAATCATTCGTTTCTTTTTCTTAGATAGTAGTTCACCTATATTTTTGGCCCTTGAAAAAGCTATAATAGGCTTCTCAACAAACATACTACTACTATTTAACATTTCTCAAGCGCTGCTAGGGTTACGCAGTGCTGTACAGTTTAACAAAGAAGGACAGTCCCTGCTCAAAGGAGCTTACAATCTAAAGGACAAAAATGCAGTCAATCAAATTGGGGCAATCTGAATTTCCTGGATAGAGGTCAATGGTTAGGTGCCGAAAGCGACATTGAAGAGGTGGGCTTTAAGCAAGGATTTGAAGATGGGCAGGGAGGGGGCTAGGCGTATGGGCTCAGGGAGTTTATTCTAAGCATAGGGTGAGGCGAGGCAGAAAGGGCAGAGCCTGGAGTTGGCGGTGGTGGAGAAGGATACTGAGAGGAGGGATTTGTCCTGTGAGCAGAGGTTACGGGTAGGGGCGTTGGGGGAGATGAGGGTAGAGAGGTAATGGGGGGCTGCAGATTGAGTGCATTTGTATGCGGTACCTGATCGGAAGCCAGTGAAGTGACTTGAAGAGAGGAGTGATATGAGCATATTGGTCTAGGCGGAAGATAAGATGGGCAGCAGAGTTCTGAACGGATTGAAGGGGGGATAGATGGTTAAGAGGGAGGCCAGTGAGAAGTAGGTTGCAGTAGTCAAGGCGAGAGGTGATGAGAGAGTGGATGAGAGTTCGGGTGGTGTGCTCGGAGAGGAAGGGGCAAATTTTGTAGATGTTATAGAGAAAGAAGTGACAGGTTTTGGCTGTCTGCTGGATACGGGCAGAGAAGGAGAGGGAGGAGTCGAAGATGTCTCCGAGGTTGCGGGCAGATGAGATGGGGAGGATGAGGGTGGTGTTGACTGAAATAGAGAGTGGAGGGAGAGGAGAAGTGGGTTTAGGTGGAAAGACAATGAGCTCAGGTTTTGGCCATGTTCAGTTTCAGGTGGTGGTTGGACATCCAGGCGGCGATGTCGGATAAGCAGGCTGATACCTTTGCCTGGGTCTCTGTGGTGATGTCTGGTGTGGAGAGATACAGCTGGGTGTCATCAGTATAGAGATGATATTGGAAACCATGAGATGAGATCAGCGAGCCCAGGGAAGAGGTGTAGATTGAAAAAAGAAGGGGTCCAAGGACGGATCCCTGAGGAACTCCAACAGAGAGTGGGATGGGGGTGGAGGAAGATCCATGAGAATGTACTCTGAAAGTGCGGTGGGAGAGATAAGAGGAGAACCAGGAGAAGACAGAGCCCTGGAACCCAAATGAGGATAGTGTAGCAAGAAGTAAATTATGATTGACAGTGTCAAAAGTGGTGGATAGGACGGAGTAGTGACCTTTGGATTTGGCAAGGACCAGGTCATTGCAGACTTTTAGTGAGTGCCGTTTCTGTCGAGTGAAGAGAGCAAAAACCGGATTGAAGTGGATCAAGGATGGCATGAGAGGAGAGAAAATCAAGGCAGCGGCTGTGAACGGCGCGTTCAAGTATCTTGGAGAGGAAGGGTAGGAGGGAGATGGGGCGGTAGTTGGAAGGACAGGTAGGGTCTAGTGATGGCTTTTGAGAAGTGGTGTGCCTACGGCGTGTTTGAAGGTGTTGGGGACAGTTGCAGTGGAGAGAGAGAGAGGTTGAGGATATGACAGATGGGGGGGGGGGGTGACAGTAGGAGAGATGGTGTTTAGTAAGTTGGTGGGGATGGGATCAGAGGAACAGGTGGTGCATTTCGAGGAGGAAAGAAGGTGGGTGGTTTCCTCCTCAGTGATAGGAAAAGAGGAGAAGGAGGCCTGGGTTCGTTGGTTGAGGGAGTGGGTTAAAGGGTGAAGAGGAGGAGGTGGCTTGGTAGTGAATTCGAGGTTGATCTTTTGTACCTTGTCACGGAAGTATTCAGCCAGTGATTGAGGAGAGAGTGGGGGGGGGGTGGGAGTGGAGGGCACTTTGAGGAGAGAATTATGGGTGGTAAAGAGACGACGAGGGTTGGAGCCGAGAGAGTTAGTCAATTGGGTGTAGTAGTCCTGTTTGGCAAGGAACTGGAAGGAGGATAGCATGAATTTGTAATGAATGAAGTCGGTATGGGTGCGAGATTTCCTTCAGAGGCGTTCAGCAGATCGAGCGCAGGAGCAAAGATATCTAATGCAAAGAGGTCAACCAAGACTGTGGATTAGTACGTCTTGTGGGGCGGGAGATGGATGGTGCAAGGGTGTCCAGGGCAGAGGAGAGAGTGGCATTGTAAGCAGAGACAGCCTTGTCGACAGACTTGGATGACATGATGGAAGGGAGGAGATTAGAGATACAAGAGGATAAGGTGGGGGGGGGGTCGACAGCCTGGAGATTCCTGAAAGTAGTGGTTAGTGTTGGGCGGGACTGAGGGGGAGGGTGATGAAGTGTGAAGGTGATCAGGTGATGATCTGAGAGAGGAAGAGCAGAGGCGCAGAAATTGGAGAGTGAGCAGGTAGAGGAGAGGACGAGGGCAAGGCAATGGCCAGTTTGGTGAGTGGGGGTGGTGGAGCTCAGCTGGAGGTTGAAGGAGGATGTCAGAGTGAGGAATTGATAAGCATAAGAGTCAGATGGGTCATCAGCGTATATATTAAAGTCTCCAAGAATGAGGGACGGAGATGAGGGTTCAAGAAAAACGGAGAGCCAGGCATCGAAGTCGGTAAGGAATGAAGGGAGGGACTTATCAGGGGGGCGGTAAATGACTGCAACTCTGAGTGGCAGCGGGTAGAATAGACGGATGGAGTGGACTTCAAAGGATGAGAAGCAGTGAGACTGCGGTGGGAGGAGGGGTTGAAAACTACAGGAGGGCGAAAGTAGAAACCCGACTCCTCCGCGGCCAACTCGGCGGGGAGTGTGGGAGAAAAGATAGCCTCCATGGCACAGGGCCGCGACTGAGGCAGAGTCGTCGGGGGTGATCCAGGTTTCAGTTAGGGTGAGCAGTTGGAGGGAATGGGAGATGAAGAGATCATGAGTGAAGGAAAGCTTGTTGCAGACCGAGCGGGCATTCCACAGGGCACACGAGAAGGGGAGGGAAGAGGGGGGGGAGGAGAATAGAGATGAGATTGGAGTCATCATGGAATTGTTTGCATGGATAGGACGAGGACAGGTGTGGGGGACCTGGATTGGGATTGATGTCTCCCGCGGATAGCAAGAGAAGGAGCAAGAGAGTGCGGAGGAGGGTGGGGGAGGTAGGGCGACGAAGGTGACGAAGACGGGATGCGGTAAGGAGGAATGGGGATGGGTTAATGGCAGGAAGAAAGTGTTGAAGGTTGAGAGCTAGGAAGGAGGAGGGGGATAGGAGAGATGGTGAGGTGATGAGGGACGGAGGTGGGTAGGGTATTGTAGTAGTGAGCAGGACGGGAGAGGACATGGTTGGGCAGTGAGTTTCTGCGGTGGACAGCGGTAGGGGAGGGGGAAAAGATTAGGAAGGGACAGGGCAAGGAAAAGAATGTGTATAGGGGCCATGAGTAGTGACTGAGGTTGATGGGTGAGCTGGCAGGCAAGCAAGTTGATAAGCTGGCGAGCCGACAGGTGGGGAGGCAGGTAGGTAGTTGTGTGGGCTTGAAGGCAGGTAGTTGATGAGCTGACAAGTAGGCAAGTTGATGGGCTGACAAGCAGGCGGGTTGGTTGATGGGCTAGTAGGCAGGCAGGCAGGTAGGCTGGGGCTGATGCGATGTGACTGGAACAAGCTGGAGCAGCGGAGAGCTAAGCATTGGAAATCTCAGCGGCAGGACTGGAACGAGCTGGAATAAATTGGAGCAGAAGAGGGTAGAGCAGCAGGCAACTGGAACAAGCTGGAACAGACGGATTGGAACAAGCTGGATCAGGCGGGCTGGAACAAGCTGGAGCTTGTAAAATATGCCAGCGTGTCATAATGGAGTGAACTACAAACTTTGCCAAAGAGGAAAAGGGTAAGACACAAATCAATTTTTCTTCTACATCCTCATTTCCCGTACGTTCTTTTAGTAATAGATCTCTCTGTGCGAATCTTGCCCTATCTTTCTATCCTGCTAAAACACTGAAGAGAGCTTATTTAAGCCTTGGTTAAAGTGGAGCCCATCTTTTCAGAATGGGCTTCTCCTTTCCCACAAAATATTGCCAAGTTCCTAAACTGGTAGCGGCCTTGGTTAAAGTGGAGCCTATCCTTTCAGAATCAGCTTCTCCTTTCCCCCAAAATATCGCCCAGTTCCTAATTCTTTCCTGCAGCACTGTTTCATCCACACATTTCTGAGAATGCTACCCTGGAAGTTCTAGATTTAAACTCTCTACCTTAGTCTAAATTTTGTATTCCATAATCATCTTCCTATCATTGGTACTTGTATGTACTACAACAGCCATTTCACATTTTTTACAAATATTGGAAGCACAAAGCTCCAACACCACAAATGTGATCATGGCAACCCTAGACGTCACTGCACTGTACACTGTCATCCCAGAGGATGAAGCATTGGAAATTATAAAGGTCTTTTTGGATACCAGGGCAGCACATAGAGTCCCTACAGCTTTTATTTTAGCCCTGACTGATCTAGCCATGAAGAACAACTTTTTCCTGTTCGACGAGGTTTTGTATCAGCAAACATCAGGCGTCGCGATGGGAGCAACGATGGCTCCTTCAATTGCCAATCTCTTTATGCAAGCTTTTGAATGCAAATATGTATACACCACTAGCCTATTTGAAGAAGTGAACTTGTGGGTCCGCTATATAGATGATATATTTCTTATATGGTCTGGCAATGCAACGGGACTAGTTCAGTTTGTCACCTATTTAAACAACTGTCATGCTCGGATTCAATTTACCCTACATTATGATTCTCACAGCATTTCATTCTTAGACGTCCTCGTCAAGAACAAAGGAACTGGCTTTCACCACCATGACGTTTCAAAAGGATACAGATAGAAATGTGTTTCTTCACTATGAAAGCTGCCATCCTACATCACTTAAGAGCAGCCTTCCTTTTTCCCAATTCCTAAGACACCGCAGAATATGCTCTTCAGACCACGATTTCAAACAGCAATCAAGGACATTACGTACCAAGTTAAGGGCTCGGGGATACCCCCAACAAGTGGTACAAACTGCTTACCGACGTGCATGGTGCAATCACAGACATCATCTTCTCTCCCCGAAACCACAGGAAGACACCAGCACAGAAGACACACTGCTGTTTTACCTGCAGATCCTGTTGCCCGCACTACTAGACCAGGTCACTTTAAATGTGGGAGTTGTTCTTTCTGTCCAATCATGGATGAAAGGTCTGTGTTCACTAATCCAGCAGATGGAAAAACATACACATTGAGATCACACACCACATGTGCTTCCTCCCATGTTATTTACTGTTTAGAGTGCCCTTGCAAGAAGATTTATGTGGGTCAAACATCTAGAAAACTGTCAGTCCATTTGGCAGAACACAAAATTGCGAGACACATCAAGAAAATCGGGGTGCCTCTGGCATTACACTGCGCACAACACATACACAATTTCTCTGATCTTAAATGTCTGGTACTACAAAAGGTCTTCCTTTCCACTCAGGGAGGTGATTACCGCCGGATTCTACTTCAGCAGGAACAGAGATGGATTCATAAACTCCATTCCCTTGAACCAGTAGGTCTTAATACACGTATTGAATGGAGCCAATTCTTTTGAATTCTGATAGTCATGTATTGTGATTGGTGAAAATTTAGTTCAGCGTCTGACGTCACTGTGAGTACCTAAAGGCCATAGCGACCAGACAGGAGTTGTTGTAAACGACGCCGTACAGCACTTGTCTTTGGTCGCCGTCTGGTAGAGCAGAGGTACTTTGTAGTCATGAAATAAAGTTCAAGGAATATGAGTGGTACACTGCATTAATACTGTAACGTTTCATCTGTTTGCAGCAGTATCCTAGCCTCCAAGATCCTGGTGCAGCAAAAACGAAACGCTGGCCACCGTCGGCTTGGGGCGTGATGATTTAAACTGCCGCAGCAGCAGACAAGTGTCCTCGTTGCACACGAACTCGTTCAGCAGACACAGGCACAAGGTTAGCCTGTTGGCACTAGCCATAAAGATAAGTGCCTTCTTTGTATTTAAGCACATTCTATCGACTGCTGAGCCTGGTTTACAGTCTAGCCATAGATGAAGTGTACTCAAGTTGCATAATTAATGCATGTTGTACCACGTCTTTAGTTCTGTGGTTTACACTCCATTTTTGAAGGTTTTTTTTTTACATGCCGATGATGAAGAGAGGATCTTTCAGATCCGGTTCAGCTCTGTAGATATATCCGTGAGCTCTTTGAGGCCGTTTTTCCTTCTGAAAAAATCAGTTCAGGCAGCTCTTCGTCTATTTACATTACCTAGGGACATCTCAGATTTTATTTACCGTAAGAATAGAACAAACATGAGCAACAGGCAATTACAGCAGTAAAAATATTCAAATAATACAAAGTATGGCATTGTATACTACTTAATGCCAACACAATACGTAATAGAACATTTTAATTAATAGTGAAGGGTAAAGCAAAGATGGAATATGTACTGCTCTGGGCATTTTCATACTTAATTCAATCAATTTTGGTTGCATCTGGTGACTCTTTGCTCTGGAGGAGTGGCAATTTTGTTTTGAGCTGGGTAGTAGAACCTAAGTTTACCTTGTGAGCTGGGAGCTGCTCTGGTCATTTTCAGACTTGGTTTGATTGGTAACTGAGGTAACTGTGTCCTGCTCTTAATATCTCTTAATAGCTTCCTGATAAACTATTGACTCCTTTATTCTATTTCACTCCCTTTTTATTCCATCCTATTAACACAAAAAAAACAAAACCCTGTCCTTTCACTTGCAGAGGGTCTGACCTCTATAAGTTCCTTATCTGTCTCTATCCTATTGCCTAGAACACATGGAGGGAAATTTCAAAGAATAGAGCTGAGACAGGTGTGGAATCTGTCTGATTGAGGACATATATAATGATTGGACACTTCACTGATATAGCAATGGTTCTGGCTGTAACTGCAGGGAAAATATTCTGTGTGACTCATGTTGTTACGAATGCAGACTGTAGTCACGATGGACATTTTCATGAAGAGTTTCCTGGCATCTGTAAATAAGAGCAGTATCCAGAGTTTGCAACAGCTTCATTAGCTCTTAAACCAGGAATGTTAAAAAAACACATTTCTTCAGATCCACCCAAGCTAAGATGAAGGCATCCACAAGTTAAGCTATGCTTCACCAACTTCTGACCAAGTTAGACTTCACGAAAGTGGGGGCAGAAACTCTGTGGCTTTAGAAATGAACTTCAGAGCTGCCAAAAACGTAACATACAGCTTTTGATTTTTCCTGTTTGCTTGTAATAGGCTTCTGTTGCTGTTTGTTTTTACAGAGATGGCAGTGTACGTTTTCAATGGTGTTGAAGCTGGTTATTTCCTATGGTTTTTACATGTGTGTGTGTTTTTTCTCTTGCAAATGTGTAAGCTGTTAATATTTACTTTTGTGTCCTGCCCACGATGCTACTCGCAGTTTCCAGTTTTATGGTGTTTAAGTGGGGCACTGTCTTCATTTGTATTTTTCCATATTTATAATACTTTTTTGTGTACTTTCCTTGACTATTTTAGTGTAGATATTTGTACACAGGCACCACTGACCACATTACTTTGGAAAACAAGAGTTGGGCTTTTAAAATTTATAAAAGTCATACTGTTTATATTGGTTTACGTTGATCTTGCTTGTAAGATTTATGCCATTTTAAAAGGGATCTCAGCCCGAAGCTCTCTCCTTAGTACGCATGGAGGCGTATTTTCAAAGCACTTAGACTTACAAAGTTACATAATCAGTGGAACTTTGTAAGTCCAAATGCTTTGAAAATGAGCCCCATGGAGATGCAGTGCATGCCCTGGCCTTGCTTTTATCTCTCCATAAATGTTTTGCTCTTCAGGCACATTTGCTGACTTCAGCTTTTCAGTTTTTTTCTTTTTTAAATTTTAATCTAGAAAAAAGTTTACATTTTATTTCTTTTTATGCTTATCTGTAGAAAACAAAATCTGAGGAGCAGAACCTTTTGGTTTGCAGCATGCATTAGAAGTTAGAGTAGGTGCTGAAGATCTGCAAGTTTCGAAGACATCTGCATCCCACAGTGAATATATCATATTTATTTGGATTTATTTACCATCTTTTTGAAGGCATTTACTCAAGGCGGTGTACAGTAAGAATAGAACAAACATGAGCAATAGGCAATTACAGCAGTAAAAATATTCAAATAATACAAAGTATGGCATTGTATACTACTTAATGCCAACACAATACGTAATAGAACATTTTAATTAATAGTGAAGGATAAAGCAAAGATGGAATATGTACTGCGCTGGGCATTTTCAGACTTAATTCAATCAGTGTTGGTTACGTAGCATCTGGTGACTCATAGCTCTGGAGGAGGGGCAATTTTGTTTTGAGCTGGATAGTAGAACCTAAGTTTACCTTGGGAGCTGCGCTGGGCATTTTCAGACTTGGTTTGATTGGTAACTGAGGTAACTATCCTGCTCTTAATATCTTCCTGATAAACTATTGCCTCCTTTATTCTATTTCATCAACTCAAAAAATCAACCAAAGAAAAACCTGTCCTTTTACTTGCAGAGGGGTCTATAAGTTCCTTATCTGTCTCTATCCTATTGCCTATATTGCACAGTGATTTTATATTTTTATTCTGGTATTGTCTTAAAGGGATTTTAGAGAATTGTGTTTTGAATATCTGTGCTAGTGATTTCATCTTTTTATGCTGGAATTGTCTTAAAGGTGTTTTCATTGGAACTGTGTTTTAACCTGTGCCAAGTGTTTTAAACCTGTGATTTAATCTGGTGACATTGAATCTGATGTCTGTTTTCATTAGAATTGTGTGTTGAATGTACACTGCGAGAGACTTGATTCAATCATTCCTTGTCCTCTATACCAGACCAGTCCAGACTAATGGTTATGGCCATCTACCAGCGGAAGGAGACAGAGAAAATAGTTCCAAGTAAAGCACCCCTTAAGGGTATCGTGCAGCCTGGAACGTTCAGTATTTTCTCTGTCTCCTAGTGTGGATGGTGGACGGATCGTGCAGCTGCTGTGGATTGCTGGCTGGTAGCTCCTGTCCCAGATTCTTCTGGTGACTGTGAAGCCAGGGTTGTGCTGGTGTAGCCATGTTGGGGCTAGTTTTAGATGATACTCAGTGGTCCTGAGTTCCTCATCTGCCAGCTAGGGTGATATCCAGTGACCCTGGTTCCCTCCCCTACCTCCTCTGGCTGTCTTTCTAGCAGGGTGATGGTTGATTGTGGCATGGAGTTTCCTCATCTGCCAGCTAGGGTGATATCCAGTGACCCTGGTTCCCTCCCCTACCTCATCTGGCTGTCTTTCTAGCAGGGTGATGGTTGATTGTGGCATGGAGTTTCCTCATCTGCCAGCTAGGGTGATATCCAGTGACCCTGGTTCCCTCCCCTACCTCCTCTGGCTGTCTTTCTAGCAGGGTGATGGTTGATTGTGGCATGGAGTTTCCTCATCTGCCAGCTAGGGTGATATCCAGTGACCCTGGTTCCCTCCCCTTCCTCCCCTGGCTGTCTTTCTAGCAGGGTGATGGTTGATTGTGGCATGGAGTTTCCTCATCTGCCAGCTAGGGTGATATCCAGTGACCCTGGTTCCCTCCCCTACCTCCTCTGGCTGTCTTTCTAGCAGGGTGATGGTTGATTGTGGCATGGAGTTTCCTCATCTGCCAGCTAGGGTGATATCCAGTGACCCTGGTTCATTCCCCTACCTCCTCTGGCTGTCTTTCTAGCAGGGTGATGGTTGATTGTGGCATGGAGTTTCCTCATCTGCCAGCTAGGGTGATATCCAGTGACCCTGGTTCCCTCCCCTACCTCCTCTGGCTGTCTTTCTAGCAGGGTGATGGTTGATTGTGGCATGGAGTTTCCTCATCTGCCAGCTAGGGTGATATCCAGTGACCCTGGTTCCCTCCCCTACCTCCTCTGGCTGTCTTTCTAGCAGGGTGATGGTTGATTGTAGCATGGAGTTTCCTCATCTGCCAGCTAGGGTGATATCCAGTGACCCTGGTTCCCTCCCCTACCTCCTCTGGCTGTCTTTCTAGCAGGGTGATGGTTGATTGTGGCATGGAGTTTCCTCATCTGCCAGCTAGGGTGATATCCAGTGACCCTGGTTCCCTCCCCTACCTCCTCTGGCTGTCTTTCTAGCAGGGTGATGGTTGATTGTGGCATGGCGTTTCCTCATCTGCCAGCTAGGGTGATATCCAGTGACCCTGGTTCCCTCTCCTCCCCTTCCTCCCCTGGCTGTCTTTCTAGCAGGGTGATGGTTGATTGTGGCATGGAGTTTCCTCATCTGCCAGCTAGGGTGATATCCAGTGACCCTGGTTCCCTCCCCTACCTCCTCTGGCTGTCTTTCTAGCAGGGTGATGGTTGATTGTGGCATGGAGTTTCCTCATCTGCCAGCTAGGGTGATATCCAGTGACCCTGGTTCCCTCCCCTACCTCCTCTGGCTGTCTTTCTAGCAGGGTGATGGTTGATTGTGGCATGGAGTTTCCTCATCTGCCAGCTAGGGTGATATCCAGTGACCCTGGTTCCCTCTCCTCCCCTTCCTCCCCTGGCTGTCTTTCTAGCAGGGTGATGGTTAATTGTGGCATGGAGTAACTTGTCTCCCCTGTGGGGTTCTTCTCTTCTGTGGTGGTAGGTATATCTCTGAGGTGAGATGAGGAGGCAGAATCATTTGTTGTGGTTAGGGCAGAAATGTAAAAGGAATGATGAAATCTGTTTTATGCCAGCACTGGCCTTTTAGCCACTCAGGTTTCCTACCACTTCCTTCTACACTGATGTAACACTTCCTTTGCATCCCCCCCCCCCCCCCCCCACCCCTCATATCACAGCAAGGAAAAAAGATAAAACGCAGGCTAGAAGCAAAGAGTATAGATGCAGCTCTGACATGTATTGTCACGGTTGTGCCCATGTTTCGTGCTCTCCTTCTTCTTGCCACCTGGTGGCTGCAATGAGCTGTCTGGTTATTGTCACCCGCTCCAGATTTCAGCCCAGTCTGGTCGGGATCTTCCGGGCTGCCAGGCTTGCTTGTTCTGTTTGAACCTACACAGCACCCGTAGTTTCCTGGTGATTGCTGCATCTGAGCCTCAGCTGCTGCTGGGCTTATTAGCCATTCTGAAACCTTTCTGCTTTGCCTTTGCATCGCCTAAGGCCCTGAGGTTTGTTGAGGTGCTGTTTGCACTTTTGCTCAGTCTAGTTCTTGCCTGAAATTCTTGTCTGGTTTTAGTTAGTCTATGTTTAGTTTAGGGTTTGCTTGTTTCTTAGTCTTGTTCCTTGTTTGCAGTTCTTTGTGTAGTTTGTAGGTTTTTTTTGTTTTTTTTGTTACATTTCTACCCCGCGCTTTCCCACTCATGGCGGGCAATGGAGGGTTAAGTGACTTGCCCAGAGTCACAAGGAGGTGCCGGGAATCGAACTCAGTTCCTCAGTTCCCCAGGACCAAAGTCCACCACCCTAACCACTAGGCCACTCCTGTCTTCAGTGGCTGCTAGCAGCTTTCAGTTCTGTGTCTTGTTAGTGTTTTGTTCCCTGTTTAGTGGCTGCTTGCAGCTTCCAGTTTCTGTCCCCTAGCTTGTCCTTTCCCTGCCTTGTGTTGTATTGTCTGTTTGTGAGTCCTCACCCTGTTTCCTACCTTTTTGCCCATGGTCATTCCTTTCCCCTCTGACCCTCAATCCCTGTGCTGCGCCTAGCTGATATCCAGTCCCGACCCTGTCCAGTAAGTCCTGTCGGCTGCCTGCACTCAGGGGCTCTACTCCTGAGGAACGGCGGTCAAGTACAGGTGAAGTCTCACTGTTAGTCAGAGTTCTGCCTTGCCTCTGGTGTGGGGTGGTTTTGCCTGCCACTGCCGCTCCTCGGCAGTGGTCCAAGGGCTCACAAACCCAGTTCCTGCTTTGTAAACGTGACATGTATCACCCGAGGCTCTGGCATATGTCACCCAAGGTCCTCTAAAAGACATTTTCTTACAGTTTCTGCTCCTCTATTTAAACTGTGTGTGGTGCAGTAAGCCTGTGCTGGTAATCTCAACTGTTTTGAATGTGTTCTTGCTCCAAAATAAGTCACATTAATCTGTGGTTATACCTGTTCTTTCACATGGTGAGCCACTATCTGCAACTAGTCAAGATCTTGAAAGGAAGCTTTCACTTTGGGTGAACCCCCCCCCCCCCCCATGCCCTCTCTGTTCCATGCCAGCATAACGCCTCATCGTCATGGGTCCTTCCATGTTGACATGTCTGTGGTCCACTGGTTAGAGCAGACTGAGTACCAGAGAAGTTGGGGTACACGTTCCACGGCTGACCTTGGGCTAGTCACTCAACCTTCCATTGCCTCGGGTACTAACTTTAGGCTGGATTTTACTAACACGCCTTAGTAAATAGGCCTTATTGGCAAGAAAAGGCCTGCATTAAATAACATTCATTAATCTAATATAATTTGCTCCTCCAACGTTCCAATGTGTCTCACTGGGATCGTAACCATTTGCTGACGTCACTCTCCTCCAACGTTCTCCCTCCCTCCCAGTTCCAGGCACCCTCCCTCCGATTTTTAAAACTCATCTTCACTTACCACGTCGGGGTTACGGCGGCCGGCAACAGCGGTACACAGCGTGCAGCCTCAGCCCTTCTCTGTCAACTCTAGTCCCCGCCCTAATTTCATGTTTCCGCAAGGCATAATTAGTGCACACGGGACACACTACACTCTCTCACTCACACAGACACACACACACATTCTGTCTCTCAATCACACACTGTCTCTTTCTCACACATACTCTCTCCTAACAGTTCCCTAAAACCATAAGTGCCATTAGAGGACAACCTTGCGTCTGTTTCATTTCATTCAGAAACAGGCCTGTTTTACTAGTGTATTAATGTACCGTTGAAAGGCAGCTTAGCAAATACAATACTTACCAACTAGAAACACATCAGAATCAACACGATCATATCTAAATCTGCACTACCCAAGCTGCAAAGGACTGAAATACAAATCAACATACGTATCCAGCTTTTCCTACATAAGCACACAATTATGGAACGCACTACCAAAAGCCTTGAAAACGACGTACGACCACCCAAACTTCCGGAAATCACTAAAAACTAACCTGTTCAAAAAGGCATACCCCACCGATAAAACATAAATGCCTGATCCCTGCAACACAAGAAAACTAAAGTACGTAATGGACAATACTCAACTCTTCCGATGTACGTTTCCTCAATGTGGCCATGCCACAATAACTTTATCTTACCATAACATCACTTTCTATTTGTTCTCAGCGGAGTCTGCAAACGCCTCTCCGGTACTACAAATAGGTGGGGAAATGTGGGATACAAATGTAACAAATAAAATAATAAACATTTAAAAATGCATTTAATGCAGGTTGGTAAATCTAGCCCTTACGTTGTAAGGGCTCATATCACCCCTCTCCTCAAGTCACTTCACTGGCTTATCGATCAAGTACCGCATACAATTCAAGCTTCTCTTATTAACCTAAAAATGCACTCAATCTGCAGCCCCTCATTATCTCTCTACCCTCATCTCCCCTTACGTTCCTACCCGTAACCTCCGCTCACAGGACAAATCCCTCCTCTCAGTACCCTTCTCCACCACCGCCAACTCCAGGCTCCGCCCTTTCTGCCTCGCCTCTCCCCATGCTTGGAATAAACTCCCCGAGCCCATACGCCAGGCCCCCTCCCTGCCCATCTTCAAATCCTTGCTCAAAGCCCACCTCTTCAATGTCGCTTTTGGCACCTAACCATTATTCATCTATTCAGGAAATCTAGACTGCCCCAATTTGATTGACTGCACTTTTTTGTCCTTTAGATTGTAAGCTCCTTCGAGCAGGGACTGTCCTCTGTGTTAAATTGTACAGCGCTGCGCTTTATAAATGTTAAGTAGTAGTAGTGATCTGCCTATTCCACCTGAATTTAACTCTCGAGCATGTTAAGGTTAATGATTAAATTTAAATTGTGCTGGCCCTGTCAGAAAGGAGAGTTGATCTGGTTACTTACAGCATTTGTTGCAAGGGCTCAGATTTAATAGTACCATAATTAAAAAATGTTTTCTTTGTCAAAAGGTATCAACACCCCCACCTTTCTCTGCCACTCATGGCAAGGAGGTTTCCAGTTACCGTATGTGGAACGACAAATTTAGCAGCCAATAGTAACTCCAATACCAGACTGGATGGACCGTGCAGGTCTTTTTCTGCCATCATCTACTATGTTACTATGTAATACCAACCTCGGATTCATATATCCAGTCTTTGCTGTCCCCCACAGAAGGAGCTTCAGGGCATGTCGCCAACTGACTCTGACACACTTACTCCCTGCCATGCCTGTCCTCCCCAGAACTGCCTGATCTGCACACGCTTACCAGATTGTGCACCCTCACTACACAATCCAGGGCTCATTTTTGTCAGTTTAGCTGGAGTCAAGTGCAACTGATGGAATTTTTATACTACAGTTGTCAGCCATTTGTTGCATACTTATAAAGCCTAATCCATTGTTCAGGTTTAGTATCCCCTAAACATCTGCTCAGGCTACTATGTACAGATACACTTAACATCTATATACCCCCTCAACCCCTTCTGTACTCTAGAAATAAGCCCCTTATCACCAATGATCCCAAACTGTACTTCCAGTAAACTCTGCCCCTAGAGAATCTGTCCCAAGTTGTCATCCTTCAGGCAAAGGACCATAGCTATAATGAAGAGGGTAGTCTGGTACCTTCTCAACCTGTCTGATTGAAAAATAAGATCCCCTTTTTGAAACATTTGCAAAAATGTTGTCATACCCTTCTCCCCAAATTCCGTATTCTATTTCCCATATCTCACCTCTCAGAGAGGGAAAATTATACAGAATTTTGGTATACCCCTCGATCCTTACCTTTTGTTTTTTTTCCTTTTTCCTTTCCATCTTCCTGTATGCTAACAAGGTTGGATGCAAATGTTGTGCCCTTACAGAAGGGAAGATACCCATTCCTTGCCTGTTCCACTGCACCTGCCTATTTTGATTGCCCCCCCCCCCCCCCCCCAGCTCATATTTCTCCATCTACACCTAACCTGTCCTCCTTGGCAACTCATAATATTTCATTGCCTTCAAAGTGGCAGCCTTATAATCTTAAAATGAGGGGCTGCTATTCCTGCCTTTTCTCAATAGTCATCACCAACCTCTCACACTGTTTCTTGCTGCCTTCCTATTCTATATCTATTTGCTTCATCGCCTACCCAGTTTTTTTTTTATAATAACTGTGGGGCTTTAATTGGGATCATATTGAATAGAAACAGAACCCTGGCCAAAATAGTTACTGTTATAGATGCCAGCCATTCCCACCAACTCGACAAATTCCATCCATCTCCCCAGATCCTCCCCCACTTTCTTAAGGCAGAAAACATATTTTCACTTTATAGCTAGCTGCTGCAGATTACTAGTAATCCAAATACCTAACCCCACACTGATCCACTTGAAAGGGCACCACATCCTTCAGATACTGCACTTTCCTACCTTTTGCCATGGCTGAAGACTTGGTTATATTAACCCTTTAGTGTCCAATGTTCTCGTAATAAGCCATATGGGAACAGATTGATGGGAACATTGGACACTAAAGGGTTGTTAATCATAAAATGAGAAACCCTAGAAAACTTCCAAATGTCCTTCAGCGATGGGAAAACCTAAACCTGCAGGTTCTTCACGTGTATCATCCACATACATCAAGACCTTGTATTTCTTTGCTTCATGCACCCTTTTAATATCTGCATTCCTACGCACACAACGTGCAAAAGGCTCCATGTCTGAGGTAACTACAGGGGTGAGAGTGGGGTATTCTGCCTCAGTGCCCTTCTATAATTAAAACTCTTCAGACTGTCCTGCATTGACCAGAACAGCTGCCCTAGGCCTCTTATATAATGCCTGCACCCAAGTCAAAAATTAATCACCTAGACTGATAGGGTGGGGTGAAGGTATCTCTATGCTTTATTGGAGAGTACCAGTCTTTTCATATCCGTAAGTAACATTAAGCACCACCCTCGTATTATTGGAGATCTGCCTCCCTAAGACAAACTGTGTTTGATTCCCTGCAAACTGCTTTCCGAACCATGCTCTGTCCTGTGAGCTAGAGTTTTAGCTAGAATTTTAACATAGCAATTGAGGAGCAAGATAGGATGCAAACTGTTTCAGAAATCTGGGTGCTTTCCTTCCATGGGGATCATAGTAGTATTTGCTCTGTACATAGAGCTTGGTAATTGTGTCTTAACAATGTGCCATTTAATTCTTCTGACAGACAAGGAGGCGTATTTTCAAAGCACTTAGACTTACAAAGTTCCATAGGTTACTATGGAACTTTGTAAGTAAGTGCTTTGAAAATGAGCCCCTATGTAACTTTGTAAGTCTAAGTGCTTTGAAAATGAGCCCCAAGGTATCTTCTAGTGAAGAGCCATTCTCATGCTGCAAGATTGACCACAAGATGGGCGCATAGAAGCTAAGGGTGGCTCAGGATGCCATAACTCCCTGAGTCGGCCCTGGCTAGGTAGACTGTTGTTCCTCCTTGGAAAGAAACTATGGGAAACCTACCGTTTGGGATCTGCCCGGGTACTGTCAACCCGGAGTGGCTACTGTCAGACAGGATGTAGAGGTCATTGAACCTTGATCTCACTCAGAATGGCTTTTCTTCTAGTTTTATCAGATGTGTGCTGGAGAAGGTACAGTATAGAGATCAGATTAAGGAGTTTGAGAGTAAATTTTCATGTTCACAGACCATACAGGTCTTCATCTGCCGTTATCTACTATGTTACAACAGCAGCCCAGTCTCTTTAATCCCTCCTTCAGAGATCCTCGCTGCTTGTCCCATGCTTTCCTGAGTTCTGATACAGTCCTTTTTCACCTCCACTGGGAGGTTGTTCCATGTGTCCATTACTGTTTCTAATTGTATCCTAAGTGTGTTCCATTTCATCCGCAACTTCTTGTTCCAGAGCCTCCTTTCTATTGAAAAAAGTCTGACTTCCATGCATTTATACCTTGGAATTATTTAAATGTCTCTATTGTCTACTGTTTCATGTCTCTCTTCTAGGCTACATATATTTAGAGTCTTAAGTCTGGCCCCATATGCTATATGATAAAGACTATCCAGTGCTTTTTTTGTAGAAAAAAAGGTGCCGGTACTCATTGTGGGCGGAGTCACCACATATGACTCCACCCCTATTATAGCCAAAACCCACATTTGCCACACCCCTTATACCAGCCATAGCGCATATAAACAGACATCATTGAAAATATTATACTAATATAGGAGAAAAAAAATAACGTGATTTTGTTTTCATTATAAATAATTTCTGTAAGCTGTTACAGCTCCAGTATACCCAGTGAAAATAAGAGAGCAGATGTAAATTCTCAAATTGGACATATTCCAGACACTAAAATGAAAATAAAATGATTTTTTTCTACCTTTGTCTGGTGACTTTGTTTTTCTGATCATGCTGGCTCAGTATCTGATTCTGTTGCTATCTGTCCTCTTAACTCCGTTTCCAGGGCTTCCTTTCCATTTATTTCTTTACTTTCCTCCTTTCTTCTTCATTTCTTGCCCTACATCCGTAAGTAAAAGCTGGGTCCTCCGCAGACTTGACTGTCCAGTGGATCCAGCTTCTGCCTATTTTCTACATCCATGTGCAGTTTTTCTCCTCACTTCCTTTTCCCTCATCTCATTTCCTTCCTCACTCTTCCCTCGCCTCCATCCATGTCCAGCATTTCTTCTCTCTCCCTTCCCTCTCCTCCATCCACCCATGTCTAGCAGCCCTCCTCTCCCCTGCCCTCCATCCACCCATGTCCAGCAACCCCCCCGTCCCCCTGCCATCCACCCATGTCCAGCGACCCTCCTGTCCCCCCTGCCATCCACCCATGTCCAGCAACCCCCCCCCGTCCCCCTGCCATCCACCCATGTCCAGCGACCCTCCTGTCCCCCCTGCCATCCACCCATCTCTAGCAACCCCCCCATGTCCAGTGACCCTCCGGTCCCCCCTGCCCTCCTCTGCCATCCACCCATGTCCAGCAACCCCCCCTGTCCCCCCTGCCATCCACCCATGTCCAGTGACCCTCCTGTCCCCCTGCCCTCCCCTGCAATCCACCTATGTCCAGCAACCCCCCCGTCCCCCCTGCCATCCACCCATGTCCATCAACCCCCCCCGCCCCCCCTGCCATCCACCCATGTCCAACGACCCTCCTGTCCCCCCTGCCATCCACCCATGTCCAACAACCCTCCTGTCCCCCAGCAACCCCCCTGCCCTCCACCCATATCCAGCGACTCTCCTCGTTTCCCTGCTCCCCCTCCCTCCAGCCACCCATACCCATCTGAGCCCCCCTCCCTAACTCAGTCCCCACCTGCCTACCAGCTCCGTGCCGATGACCCAGCCTTTAAAAAAAATCTACGAAGCGGCGGAACGGTGCCTCGCGTCTGCCTGTAAAAGAGGAAAAATCACTTCGTTGGCCTGCGTTCCCTCACTGTGTTCCGCCCTTGCGAAATAAGAAGTTACATCAGTGGGCGGAACACAGTGAGGGAAGGCTGGCCGATGAAGCGATTTTTCTTCTTTTACAGGCAGACGCGAGGCACTGCTCCGCTGCTTCATAGATTATTTTGAAAGGCTGGGTCATCGCCACGGAGCTGGTGGGCAGGTGGGGACTGGGTCGGGGAGGGTGGCTCAGATGGGTATGGGTGGCTGGAGGGAGGGAGAGCAGGGAAACGAGGAGAGTTGCGGTGGGGGATGGCAGGAGAAGAGGGTCGTCGGCACGGAGCTGGTAGGCAGATGGAGACTGGGTCGGGGAGGGGACCTACAAAAAAGGTGCCGGTACGCTGTACTGGCGCGTACCGGCACAAGAAAAGCACTGAAGACTATTGACCATTTTAGAAGCCATCCTCTGGACCAACTCATCTGGTTTACATCCTTTCAAAGGTGTGGTCTTCAGAACTATACACAGAATTCCAGTTGAAGCTCACACTGTTTTGATCACCATTTCAGGAAACAGTATCTAAATAGTTTTGAATGAAGAAGCAGCTGTAGTGCTTGAAAGATAGTCACAAGCATAGTAAGGAGGTTTCACCTACAACATATTTGTCCTTTATTTTTATGTATCCCAGTAGACTTTGAATCACACTATGTTTTCTTATTGAATTTTATTTTAATTTTTGATTTCAGATATTTTCTTGCCAGCATGTGATTTAGCAAGGGGGGCTATGCATGCGCTGGATAAGCAAGCCATTTTTTCTTGGATGCTAATCACTGCAGATAACATTTATGTATCTATTAAAATATACTTAAAACTATTTTAAAATTTGTTTATACGTTTTTAGGCCCCTCAAAGCAGAACTGTGATTAATCCTGGGGTCGCTGTGTGATGTTAAAGTGAATGAAGGGAGAACTAGTCACTTGGACAAGACAATGACCAAATCGCAACTCTTCTGCCTCTCCATGGCTCTGGGGTCTGTCTTCATGATTCTTTTAATCATCGTATACTGGGACAATGTGAAGACAGCTCACCTTTACCTGCCTACCTCACTTTCCAGACTTTTTTCACCTCCGATGCTTCCCATTGTTGTCCATGGTGAAGAAAGAATTACCTTGTCTGACATTGATGAGTTTCTAGATAAGTTTTTGAACTTGAGTTTGGCACAAAATGGGCAGGCAATCACACAAACTGAGCAGCCTCCTGTGTAGGTCTCAAGCAGGCCTATTTCAGGCAGCATGGAGAAGAGTGTGAGAGGTTACGATTGGTCTTCCCATGACATCAAAGGAAAACTTGACCAAGAAAAGGTACAGGCTGAGAGGAAACATACATTACGCCAATTCTGTGTAAACTCTAGCTTTTCTTTCCCACGGAAGGAACGTTCCTTTGATGACATTCCCAACCGAGAGCTGGATCATTTGATTGTGGATGACCGCCATGGAGTTATTTACTGCTATGTGCCAAAAGTGGCATGCAGCAACTGGAAACGAGTTAGGATTGTGTTGAGTGAGAGCCTGACTGATCGGGGAATCCCTTACAAGGATCCCTTGAATATCCCCGAGGAGCATGTCCACAATTCAAGCAGTCACCTGACATTAAAGAAGTTCTGGCATCGCTCTGGCAAGTTCTCCCGCCATCTGATGAAGATCAAACTTAAGAAGTACACTAAGTTCCTCTTTGTGAGAGACCCCTTTGTACGCCTTATCTCTGCTTTCCATGACAAGTTTGAACTGGAGAGTGATTATTTCTACCGTAGATTTGCCGTGCCTATATTGAAACGTTATTCCCACTTCACCAATGTGCCTGCCTCAGTTGGTGAAGCATTTTCTCTAGGTATTAAGCCGTCATTTGGTGAGTTCATCCAATATCTACTTGACCCTCTAACTGAGAAGAAATGGCCATTCAATGAACATTGGAGGCAAGTGTATCACCTCTGCCATCCATGCCAGATTGAGTATGACTTCATTGGCAAACTGGAGACATTGGATGAGGATGCAGTACAGCTGCTGAGACTTCTTGGTATGGATAAACAGTTCCAGTTTCCCCCAAGCTATAGGAATAGGACTGCTAACAGTTGGGAGGAAGACTGGTTTGCAAGAATCCCTCTGGCATGGAGACAGCAGTTGTACAAGCTTTATGAAGCTGATTTTGTTCTCTTTGGATATTCAAAGCCAGAGAATCTTTTAAAAGACTAAAGTAGGCCAAAACAAAATAAAAAAACCCAAAATGCCAAAAATTGGCCAACTTAACAACTTCCATAGCAAAAACAATTAAGTATATTTTTTGTACTGCATTTTCCCGATAGTTCTGTGTTATAAGACTTGTTAAACAATTATTTTATTAAATTTCCAAGAATAAATCTTTACAGAAAAGATGACTATTCACATTATTAATGACATATTCTTTACAATCAATATTTATCCAAGAAATCACAATCCTTCACTCATCTATAGTCCACTATTGGGGGCAAGTCTCAATTTTTAGGAAACTACTACTACTACTATTTATCATTTCTATAGCTCTACAAGGCATACGCAGCGCTGTACATGGTACACAAAAAAACTATAGAAATTAATTCTACAAACAATTACAATTAGAGGCTTATAGGAGAGGTTCCAGGGTAGTTACTTTAAATTACGGAGTTGACGTAATTACAATTCTTGAGTGTGATTTAGGTGTAGTCACCGTTTTAGAATCAAGAAATAAACTTAACTGTTTAGCTTCAGAGAATACATATTTTACTGAGTTTAGCTTTAATGCGCATTTACATGAGAAATTCAACCAAAATAAAGCATCCAATTGCAAAGCTTTTGGGCGCAATTTGAGAAATTCTTGTCATTTATTTTGAGTAACCCTGGAAACATCTGGGAACATTCTGACCTTATTATTCAGAAAAAGTTGTTCTCTAATGAGAAAAAGTTGTTTTAATATCCAATCTCTATCTGGTTGTAATATAAAAGTCACAATCAACGTTGCTGTTGTCATTCCTATATTATCATCTTCTAAAGTTTGAGTTAAATTCAAATCCATAACCTCTAATGGCTCTTCCATTCTTACTGCTTGATCCAAGTTCTTCTTTACACCCGATAACAAGTAATTTTTGCAATAGGAGGATAAGCTTGTTCTGGAATCTTCAATACTTTGGTCAAATACTTTTTAAATGTTATTATTTGAGCAATTGATGCTTGTTTAGGAAAGTTGATAATTCTCAATGTATTTGAATGATATTTATTCTCCAATATTTCAATTTTATTATGAATAAAAACCTTTGAAAGCTAATCAAGAAATGTATTAAGTTATGTCCAATAAAAAAGGTATCATCTTATTTTCTTTTCCATGTTTTATTTTGTTTGATTTCTATTGATAACCTTAAGAGTGGATTAACACGGCTACCACACTCCTCTACTTAATTTTATTATGCAAATATATATTTTCTTTTATCAAGTTTTCATGAATTTGATGGCAACCTTGTATGTCTCTAGAATTTTTCCCAATTTCTTTTTCCAACGTGTCTGTCTTTTCTTCTATCACTGGTATTTTCGTGATAGAGTTTGAGATTGCTTATTCAATGAACTTAGTTTTTGTGAGAGAGAAGTTTCTAGGCCTACCAATGCTTCCCAGATAGCGTCCAGAGTTGTTGTAACGGTTTTTGAGGTAAAAAAAAGACTTACTAAATAAGCAGGACTCAGATAGTACATTTATTGGTGAGTCCTCCCTCATCACGTTGTTTCCTTCAAGATTGTTACCGCCTCCATCACACACCGTCGCCAGTGAGGCCAAGCTTGGCGCTCCACTACTCAAGTTGGTGCCCGCACCAGGAAGCCCCATCTCTGCTCGTCGGCTAGGGGTCTCCTGGTCCCTTCTGTGTGTGTCCGCTGGCATAGGAGAAGGATTCCATATTTCGGGACTAAAATATGTTTCGGCCTCTAGTTGAGAAGGCAGCATACCTCTCCCTGCAGTTCCCAGCAACGAGGCTGTACCTGAATTTGCGCCCGTCCAAAGAAGCGATCCAACGTCCCCACCTCGGGCAAAACAGGTGCCGTGGTTCTAGCACACTGTCTGCCCCATCTTTTAAGCATAGAGGAAAAAGAAAAGAAATGCTCCAAAAAGGTAGAGTTAAGTAAGAGTGTCTTCTCTACACTCCCTTCAAGCCGCCATCTTGCCCCTTTGTGTTATAAGACTTAAAGATACTGCTACCACTTCTGAGACATGAGAGTTTTTCTGTAGCTCATTTGCTAACAGGAAATGTTCTTGTCTCATTTGCACATGCCTCATCCTTTTCAATTGCTTTTATTGCTATTTTTTACTAAATTAATATATTTATAAACTATTTAATACAACGTATGTTATGCTAGGGTGGGGATGGGGGAGGAGCAGTTTAATTAAAGAACAGCTTTGCAGCTCTGTGTCCTGTTTGTCTTTTGTTTTTATCCTCTAAGTTTCAACTGTGAACATTTTCACGGGCTCTGCAAATAGAAGTAACATTTAGTGGGCCATCTACTAAAGGGTAACATGTGTAATCTGTTACAGGGTCCATAGGCATAAAGTTGGCCCTGTGACAGATAGTTTATAACAATCAGCAAAGCAAAAAGTACCAGGAGCCTTCAAAAAAAGGAATAAGAACTTTAATCAAATGTTTAGATGAAACAATCCTAGAGTGGACCCGACACGGTCCGTGTTTCGGCGCACAGCGCCTGTGTCAGGGGTCTACATAAAACATAAAAATAAATATTTAATAAATTCCATATATGTATGTCAAAACATATGTGTGTCAACATATTTATATATAAAACTTAAAATAAAAGGAGCAATGGGTTTTGAAGCATAAAACAAAACATACATGACATATATAAATAAAAATATATTTTGAAGAAAATAATACATCATATTATCCATCAAAACTACATATCAAGCAATAAACATCATTGCATCTATGTTGACGGAATGATAGGTGCTGCCTCACATTGATATTGCTAATATCAAAGTATGACATTCTTATAAAAGTTAGAAAATAATCAAAAAAAATGCTGAACAAGGACATCATGATTATAGTGTGTGTTAAATAATAAAACATACAAAAATATAAGAATAATATTTAAAAAATGAAAAAATGTGTGTAAAAAAATACCATACAGCAAAACACAAAATAAAAATTAAAAAGTAGCCAGAAGCCTTCAAAAAGAGAATAAATAAATAAGAGCTATAATCAAATATTTATCTACAGCCACAGCCATATCAAAAAATAATAATAAATATCATTAACTTGATTGAAAAAGAATGGGATAGTTGTGTCAGCAACTTATCTAAAATATATAATAGAAAAATTGTATAAAATAACTACAAAGCAAAATGAAATAATGGTGATATGAGGGACAATAGCGTGAATTATATTTGATTACTGAAATAAAAAATAGTAATATTGTTACAAGAAATGAGTTATTTTGGGGAAAATAGCTCTAGAGAGCACTCGCTACTGTTTATAATTTAAGAGCAGGTGCTGTATGTATAAGTTTTAGGATATTAATTTCTCCACCAATCACCAAAGGTGATAATTGCAATAAATTAAATAAATTAAATAAATTAAATAAATTAAATATATATAGCTTCAATATACTCAGAACACAAAGAGACCGTATTTTTAGCTTCAAAAAAGGTTGATTTAATATACAATTGCACACGAGAGGTAGGTTTTTAAGAGATCTTTACAGGTAATCTGTGCATAAAATAGAACAAAGTAGCAGGTAGGTTAACTTACAAGTCCTTGTTACAAGCATGCTGTGGTCCAGCTGATTGATGAGCACATGTTGAGGAGCAAGGCATCAGGGCTTCTGCAGTGAGTGAATCTGAGTTGCTTGCAGCTGAAGAGAATCTGAATCTTGCTTGCAGTTGAAGAGTCTTGGGGAAACAGCTTTTGCTTTTTATACCTTGCAAGCTGCAGGAGGATATGCCATGTGGATCTTTGTCCTGGTTCCCACACGACCCTTGGGCATTTGCAAAGCATTGTGGTATCTTGGTCTCATGTCTGCACACGACCCCTGAGTCTTGGTCTCATGTCTTATGACATCACGAGACTTACAGTCTGGATTTTCTTTTGATGTCCTGCTCAGTCTCTGGGGCAGATACACATTACAAGTCCTTCCTTTCTGCACATGTCTGAAAGCTGATGGGAGGGGCAGGTATACCTTTGACAAGCAAATGTCCTGTTTATGCTTCCTCTGAGTTCTTTGTTTTATTCAGGTGCCCACCTTAGTCCATCTTTTGTTAGGTGGGAGGGCAGAGGAAGCTCTTTTGTGTTTGTTAAGTGTTTGTAATTAACTATCCCTGCTCTCAGAAGTTCCCAGAAAAAGGAATGGAGAGAGAGGGGCTTGAAATGAAACTATTCTCTCTGCTGCAGTGTCAAATATATATTTTTAAAAGATACACAAATATATTGGTGTATATATAATCCAGCAAATATGCTACATATTTCAGTAATAAACTGATACCATTACAATATGATAAAAAAGATCATCATGGAGTTTGGCACAGCGAGTATAGTTATGTTGTAAAATACAGTGCCTATGTTATGAAAAATGTGCTGCATTGCCGTGCTTTCCAGAAAGAAGCATATCTAATGGATTGCACCACTGTGACTAGTCTAAGTAACATCAAATTGGTCAACAGTAATATTATAGCAAATGAAGTGTATAACCTTGTATCACCAATCAAGTTGACAATCGCTGCTAAGCCATCTAACTACTGCAATGCCATTTATGCTGGATGTAAAGAGCAAATCATTAAGAAGCTTCAAACCACTCAAAATAACAGCAGCCAGACTCATATTTGGGAAAGCGAAATACGAAAGTGCCAAACCCCTAAGAGAGAAACTACACTGGCTCCCAATAAAAGAACGAATTGCGTTCAAAGTTTGCACCCTGGTCCACAAAATCGTTCACGGGGGAAGCCCCAACCTATATGTCAGACCTTATAGACTTGCCTACCAGGAATGCAAAGAGATCAGCACGCACATTCTTCAATCTCCATTACCCTAACTGCAAAGGACTAAAATATAAATCCACATACGCTACCAGTTTCTCATACATCTGCCCGCAGCTATGGAATGCACTACCGAAGGCCATAAAAATAACGCAAGACCTAACTATCTTCCTAAGGCTATTGAAAACAGATCTGTTCAAGAAGGCATACCATAAACACCCATCTTAAACACCAAAAAATAAGACTTTACACGACATAGACATAGACACTCCAAGCCCCCTCCCTACCCATCTTCAAATCCTTGCTTAAAGCTCACCGCTTCAATGCTGCATTTGGAACCTAACTTTTCGAACATATAGGTTGCCCCAATCTGTCTGACCTATCAGAATAACTGTACATTTGTCTTTTAGATTGTAAGCTCTTCGAGCAGGGACTGTCCTTCCATGTTAAATTGTACAGCGCTGCGTAACCCTAGTAGCACTTTAGAAATGTTAAGTAGTAGTAGTAGTAATAATTGAAATCTTATCACTTGACTGATCAACTCCTTACCACTAATGAATAAGCATAACCACTTCAATCTCTATTTTGAAAATGGTCTCTCCATAGTCGATGATCTAAAGAATGATACAACCCAATTTCGTACTCAGGAACGTTCATGTGTTACTATAATTTATTCTTCCAATTTCTTACTCAGGAACTTTCATATATTACCATAATTTATTCTTCCTTAACATATATATGCACATGATATATATCTATACCATGATCTGTTCACGTATGTTATGTTACATGTATGTTACCATGTATGTATGCAACTTAACACATTACCATTTGTAATTCTGTTATCCAGAAATGGTAACTGCCATTACGGCAAATGTAAGCCACATTGAGCCTGCAAATTGTTGGGAAAATGTGGGATACAAATGCTACAAATAAATAAATAAAACTATTAGCGTTAAAACTTGATTGCAAAAAAAAACCGCATTCTGTAAATAAACAGTAATATTGTAGCAAATGAAGTGTATAACCTTGTATCACCAATCAAATTGACAATCACTGCTAAGATGTAGCAACTATTAACGTTAAAACTTGATTGCAAAAAAAGTCGCATTCTGTCAAACAGATGATTATGAATGCAGCTGAAAAAGGTTTTGGAGTGTAAAACAAAAATGTAGCCAACCTGTATTGGATAGAGTGAATCATTGACACCAGACTAGATTAACAGAAGAATTAAAAAAAAAAAAAAAGCATACCGTGAAGTGTAGCACAGAGCGTTCGGCTATGGACTGGAAGCAATGTGCTGTGCCACCGTGCTATCCTTTGAACAAACATATGTTGAAACTGCAACTGGCAGTCGTAGCAGCGTTGCTACACAGACTGGGAGTGCATGTGTTCCCTTATCTCGATGATTGGCTGGTGAAGAACACCTCGGAGGCAGGAGCTCTAAAGTCCATGCAAAGGACTATTCAACTTCTGGAGCTACTAGGGTTTGTGATAAATTACCCAAAGTCCCACCTTCTTCCAGTTCAGAAACTAGAATTCATAGGAGCTCTGCTGGACTCCTAGACAGCTCATGCCTACCTCCCCGAGGCGAGGGCAGACAATCTTCTGTCCCTTGTTTCCTGGGACGGGCGTCTTAGCAGATCACAGCTCTGTAGATGTTGAGATTGCTCGGCCACATGGCCTCCACAGTTCATGTGAATCCCATGGCTTGTCTTCACATGAGATCAGCTCAATGGACCCTAGCTTCCCAGTGGTATCAAGCTGCGGGGGATCTAGAGGACGCAATCTGACTGTCCACAAATTTTCTCAATTCCCTGCATTGGTGGACAATTCGATCCAATTTGACCTTGGGACGTCCCTTTCAAAGTTCTCAGCCACAAAAAGTGCTGACAATGGATGCATCTCTCCTGGGGTGGGGATCCCATGTCGATGGGCTTCACACTCAAGGTCGTTGGTCCCTCCAGGAAATAGGTTTTCAGATCAGTCTCCTGGAGTTGCGAGCGGTCTGGAACGTGCTAAAGGCTTTCCGAGATCGGCTGTCCAATCAAATTATTCAAATTCAGACAAACAATCAGGTTGCCATGTATTACATCAACAAGCAGGGGGGCACCAGATCTCGCCCCTTGTCAGGAAACCGTCCGGATGTGGCTTTGGGCTTGCCGTCATGGCATGTTTCTCCAAGCCACGTATCTGGCAGGAGTTAACAACAGTCTGGCCGACAGGTTGAGCAGGATAATGCAACCTCACGAGTGGTCACTCAACTCGAGAGTCGTACGCCAGATCTTCCAAGCGTGGGTCACCCCCTTGGTGGATCTCTTTGCCACTCAGATCAATCACAAGGTCCCTCAGTTCTGTTCCAGACTTCAGGCCCATGGCAGACTAGCATCAGATGCCTTTCTCCGTCATTGGGGGAAGGGCCTCCTGTATGCTTATCCTCCCATACCTTTGGTGGGGAAAACTTTGCAGAAACTCAAGCAAGGTCACAGAAACATTATTCTGATCGCTCCCTTCTGGCTGCGTCAGATTTGGTTCCCTCTTCTTCTGGAGTTGTCCTCCGAAGAACAGTGGAGATTGAAGTATTTTCCAACCCTCATTACTCAGAACGAGGGGGCACTTCTGCATCCCAACCTCCGGTCCCTGGCTCTCACGGCCTGGATGTTGAGAGCTTGTCTCCCGAGTCTTGCTTGCTTCCAGGAAAGAGTCCATGAAGAGGTGTTACTCTTTTAAGTGGAAAAGGTTTGCCGTCTGGTGTGACAGCAAGGCCCTAGATCCTTGCTGCTGTCCTAAACAGACCCTGCTTGAATACCTTCTGCACTTGTCGGAGTCTGGTCTTAAGAGTAAGAGTTCATCTTCGTGCAATTAGTGCTTATCATTTTCGTGTGGAAGGTAAGCCTATCTCTGGACAGCCTTTAGTTGTTCACTTCATGAGAGGTTTGCTTTAGTCAAAGCCCCCTGTCAAGCCTCCTACAGTGTCGTGGGATCTCAATGTCATTCTCACCCAGCTGATGAACCCTCCTTTTGAGCCACTGAATTCCTGCCATCTGAAGTACTTGACCTGGAAGGTCATTTTCTTGGTGGCTGTTACTTCAGTCGTAGAGTCAGTGAGCTTCAAGCCTTGGTAGACCGTTCTCCTTATACTAAATTTCATCATAACAGAGTAGTCCTCCGCACTCACCCTAAGTTCTTGACGAAGGTGGTGTCGGAGTTCCATCTGAACCAGTCAATTGTCTTGCCAACATTTTTCCCCGTCCTCATACCCGCCCTGCTGAACATCAGTTGCACACATTGGACTGCAAGAGAGCATTGGCCTTCTATGTAGAGCGGACAAGCCCCTTCAGACAGTCCGCCCAATTGTTTGTTTGTTTCTTTCGATCCCAACAGAAGGGGAGTGGCTGTCGGGAAACGCACCATTTCCATTTGGCTAGCAGATTGCATTTCCTTCACTTATGCCCAGGCTGGGCTGACTCTTGAGGGTCATGTCACGGCTCATAGTGTTTGAGCCATGGCAACATCAGTGGCCCACTTGAAGTCAGCCACTATTGAAGAGATTTGCAAGGCTGCGACGTGGTCATCAGTCCACACATTCACATCTCATTACTGCCTACAGCAGGATACCCGACGCAGAATCTGTTTGGGGTTTAGAATCCAACTCCACCTCCCTAGGCCCATTTTTATTCTGTTCCAGGCTGCACTCTCAGTTAGTTGTTTCTGGTTTTAGGTCAATCTCAGTTGTGTCCTCACCGTTGCGAGGCCCAATTGACCATGTTTGTTGTTTTGAGTGAGCCTGGGGGCTAGGGATACCCCATCAGTGAGAACAAGCAGCCTGCTTGTCCTCGGAGAAAGCAAAGTTACTTACCTGTAGCAGGTGTTCTCCTAGGACAGCAGGCTGATTGTTCTCATCAACCCACCCGCCTCCCCTTTGGAGTTGTCTCTTCCTTTGTCTTTGCTTTTCAAGTTGACTGAAGCGGTGCTCTCGCCCTTGCGCTCAAAGGCTCTAGCAATTGCTGTTGCTAGGAAGATTTCTTCCGAATCTGGGGCTGCCGTCGGATGTCACCCATCAGTGATAACAATCAGCCTGCTGTCCTCGGAGAATACCTGCTACCAGTGGCGTTCCTGGGGGGGGGGGGGGGGGGGGTGGTCCGCCCCGGGTGCACGCCGCTGGGGGGGGGGGGTGCCGCGTGTGCCTGTCCTCCGTTGTTCCATGCTTCTTCTCTGCTCCCGCACAGGTTACTTCCTGTTCCGGGGCAGAGAAGAGGCATGGAACAACGGAGGACAGGCGCGCGCGGCACCCCCCCCAGCGGCGTGCACCCGGCGGGGCGGGAGAGGTTCCTTCGCGGGGGTGTCCTTTGGGGGGGTCCGCGCTGCATCAGGGGGCGCTGCATCCGGGGGGCGGGGCGCATCGGCGATCTGCCCCGGGTGCCAGCCCCCCCAGGAACGCCACTCCCCCCCAGGAACGCCACTCCCCCCCAGGAATGCCACTGCCTGCTACAGGTAAATAACTTCGCTTTTCCTCCTCAATAGAATTTTCTTTCAAATTTTGTTTTGCATTGAAACAAGAGTTTAGTCAAGTCATGTGACGATACGCTGGCTGTATTGTAGAAATTCAGCTTGTTTGCACAGCGTATGCCTAATATTATAATGAAAGTAATAGGTGCGTTTGCTTCATTAAGAAATGTATCTAAAACGGAGAGAACACACCAGTGCTGGCTCAAGGGATTTTGTGGTGCCCTGAACCAAATTTTACTCTAGTGCCCCTGTCTGCATTGACACCCACCCTGACCTCCCGCTGGTATCAGCTCTACTTGCTCTTCATCTTGCTTCTGTGCTCTCCTCCATGGTTGGACACTAGCACCACTCCAGGTTTAAATGTGAGAATAGAAAGTACCTATTCTTTTATTTATTTAGATTTTGCTCACACCTTTTTCAGTAGTAGCTCAAGGTGAGTTACATTCAGGTACACTGGATATTTCTCTGTCCCAGGAGGACTCACAATCTAAGTTTGTACCTGAGGCAATGGAGAGTTAAGTGACTTGCCCAAGATCACAAGGAGCAGCAGTGGATTTGAACTGGCCACCTCTGGATTGCAAGACCAGTGCTCTAACCACTAGGCCACTCCTCCACCCCAAAGAATCTTGTTACTCTTTGGGGTTCTACATGGAATGTTGCTACACTTTGAAATTCTGCATGGAATCTTGTTATTCTTTAGAATTCTAGAATCTTTTCAGTAGTAGCTCAAGGTGAGTTACAGTCAGGTACACTGGATATTTCTCTGTCCCAGGAGGGCTCACAATCTAAGTTTGTACCTGAGGCAATGGAGGGTTAAGTGATTACAAGGAGCAGCAGCGGGATTTGAACCGGCCACCTCTGGATTGCAAGACCAGTGCTCTAACCACTAGGCCACTCCTCCACTCCACATTGAAATCTGCAGTGGTGCTAGTGCCTGTGCAGAGAAGAGAGCACAGTGACTCCCTACGATGAAGACAGCTTATGAGATAGGCTTTGGTGCCCTACCTGGCTCATGGCTTTGAACACACACAGGTTTACATTTAGAAGGCAAATGTAGTGATGGATGAGGGTACAAGGACACAGTATCTGTAGCCCTGTGTAATTAGAAGGTATAGAGAGGTGGGGGGGGGGGGGTTGTTTTTTGATTTTCTTTAAACGGTTTGCACTGATGAATCTCGGCCAAATTCTACAGAGCAGAAGTTGCTGTTGTGGGGCTCCATTCTAAACTGAGGACATGAACATTGGCTTCACACCTCCCCCAAACCTGCCTGGCCAGAGGGAACAGAAGCTGAATTCAGGAGAATTTTAAAGAACCTTTGCTGTTTTCTCCAGCTGTGAGCCATTTTCTTTACAGTATGGATGGCAAGTAAATAATGCATGATACAGAGCCTCAATCTATTTGAGGTGACTTTCAAGAGAAAAATTACTGTACATGGGCCCTGGAGTCCCATGCGTGTTTACTTCATTTCTTGATATACCATTTTTAAACTGGACACCGAAGCAAAGCAGCTTCTAATATAGATGCAAAGCAAAAATGAAATACAATATTGAAAGACAAATTAGAGAGAGGTAACATCACTAGCCTAAATTGGTCTAGTTTATTCCAAACAACAAAAAAAAAGCCAAAGTAACCCCTTTGCAAAACTAAGGGAGTCTTTTGCATAGGAATATATGGGCACATCTAGCGTTTAGCGCACACTTTTATTTTTTAGCATGCGCTAAAAACGCTAGCGTGCCTTTGTAAAAGGCCTACTAAATGAGGAAGAAGAAAATGAAAAGGGGGTCAGTGCATAGCAATCTATAAAAATATCAAGACTCAACACAGTCCTGCGTTTCAGTGCATAGGGCTTCCTCAGGAGTTGCAACTTCTGCTGGACTTACATAAGTATTGCCATACTGGGACAGACCAAAGGTCCATCAAGCCCAGCATCCTGTTTCCAACAGTGGCCAATCCAGGTCACAAGTACCTGGCAGAAAAACAAAGAATAGCAACATTCCATGTAGAACCCCAAAGAGTAGCAAGATTCTAGAATTCTAAAAAATAACAAGATTCCATGCAGAATTTCAAAGCAACATTCCATGTAGAACCCCAAGGAGTAGCAAGATTCCATTCAGAATCCCAAGTACATAAGTATTGCCATACTGGGACAGACCAAAGGTCCATCGAGCCCAACATCCTGTTTCCAATAGTGGCCAATCCAGGTCACAAGTACCTGGCAGAAAAACAAAGAAAAGCTACATTCCATGTAGAAACCCAAAGAGTAGCAAGATTGTAGAATTCTAACGAATAACAAGATTCCATGCATAATTTCAAAGTGTAGCAACATTCCATGTAGAACCCCAAAGAATAGCAAGATTCTAGAATTCTAAGGAATAACAAGATTCCATGTAGAACATCAAAGAGTAGCAAGGTTCCATTCAGAATCTCAAATCATAGCTACATTCCATGCTACCAATTCCAGGGCAAGCAGTGACTTTCCCATGTCTGTCTCAATAGGAAGTTGGAAGACTGGGCATCCAGATGGCAGATGAGATTTAATGTGGTCAAGTGCAAAGTGATGTACATTGGGAAGAATAATCCAAATCATAGTTATTGATGCTAGGTTCCACCCTAAGAGTCGGCACCCAAGAAAAAGATCTAGGTGTCATCATGGACAATAGACTGAAATCTTCTGCCCAGTGTGTGGTGGCAGCCAAAAATGTAAATAGAATGCTAGGAATTATTAGGAAAGGGATAGAAAATAAGACATAATAAAATGCCTCTGTATTGTTCTATGGTGCAACCACACCTTGAGTATTGTGTGCTATTCTGCTCAGCGTATCTTAAAAATGGTATAGCAGAAATAGAAAAGATTCAAAGAAGGGCAACCAAAATGATGAAGGGGCTATAACTCCTCTCATATGAGGAAAGGCTAAAGGGGTTAGGGTTCAGTTTGGAAAAGAGACAGCTGAGGGAAGATATGATTGAGGTCTATAAAATACTGAGTGGTGTAGAGCGGGTAAAGGTAAATCAATTCTTTTTTTTACTCTTTCCAAAATTCCAAGGACTCCCAGGGATAGAGAGGGATATGGTATAGGAGAGATGGAGAAGAAAAGACTAGGGATGCGTAAGGAGATAGGGAAACGAGGTCCAAGATATAATCTGAATCAAGGTCATTAATAGTATCAGAGCAAGGTTGTATGGGTGGGCTGATAATCTTAAATTGGGTCATTATGGTAAGCTTGCTTGAAGAGATATGTTTTCAACATTTTCCTGAAGGGCAGACAATCGTTAACTGTTCAGATGTATCTTGACAGAGCATTCCAAAGCTGGCTGCCCAGAAAGGAGAAACTAGATGCGTAGTACATAAGTACATAAGTAATGCCACACTGGGAAAAGACCAAGGGTCCATCGAGCCCAGCATCCTATCCACGACAGCGGCCAATCCAGGCCAAGGGCACCTGACAAGCTTCCCAAACATACAAACATTCTATACATGTTATTCCTGGAATTGTGGATTTTTCCCAAGTCCATTTAGTAGCGGTTTATGGACTTGTCCTTTAGGAAACCGTCTAACCCCTTTTTAAACTCTGCTAAGCTAACCGCCTTCACCACGTTCTCTGGCAACGAATTCCAGAGTTTAATTATACGTTGGGTGAAGCAAACTTTTCTCTGATTTGTTTTAAATTTACTACACTGTAGTTTCATCGCATGCCCCCTAGTCCTAGTATTTTTGGAAAGCGTGAACAGACGCTTCACATCCACCTGTTCCACTCCACTCATTATTTTATATACCTCTATCTTGTCTCCCCTCAGCCGTTTCTTCTCCAAGCTGAAAAGCCCTAGCCTCCTTAGTCTTTCTTCATAGGGAAGTCGTCCCATCCCCGCTATCATTTTAGTCGCCCTTCGCTGCACCTTTTCCAATTCCACTATATCTTTCTTGAGATGCGGCGACCAGAACTGAACACAATACTCAAGGTGCGGTCGCACCATGGAGCGATATAGCGGCATTATAACATCCTCACACCTGTTTTCCATACCTTTCCTAATAATATCCAACATTCTATTCGCTTTCCAAGCCGCAGCAGCACACTGAGCAGAAGGTTTCAGTGTATTATCAACGACGACACCCAGATCCCTTTCTTGGTCCGTAACTCCTAACGTGGAACCTTGCATGACGTAGCTATAATTCGGGCTCTTTTTTCCCACATGCATCACCTTGTACTTGCTCACATTAAACGTCATCTGCCATCTAGCCGCCCAGTCTAGATTTTGTATTTAATTCCTCTGCAATTGGGAAGATGTAGGTTGAGGTAAGTACGTGAGGTCATTTAAGATTTGTAATAGTGGGAAATCAATTAGTAGAAGAAACGTTCAGAAACTTTACTAGCAAACAGATCCCACTGCATCAAATTATAACACATTAATGTGTATTAACACATAGCACAACTCAGTAAATCTAACATTTAGTAAACAGAGCCTTTCCTTATAATCCTGCCCTTAGCCACATACCAAACACCTCCAGCTGCAAAACTACTTCAGGATTAGGAAAAGCAATGTACAAGCTTCATCTTGAAAAATAACCACAGGCAAACTGGTACAACAACAACAAAATGTGATGGGGTCACAGATCAACTGTTACAAACTCTACCCATGCCCAGTACTGAAACTTTTACAGATGTCACCTAACCACTGAATTCTTCAGGTTCTAATGTTGTGAGTTCTGATTTACAGAAAAAAAAAATCCACTACTCAGTTCCAGTTTCCTGTCATATGTATAAGTGATTACTTAATCTTTCTGCTATTTCCTTACCACAGGGCTTCAGCTCCCCGTTGTTATCAGTAACACTTTCCTATTATGTGGAAGTCTTCTCGTATTTGATACTTTGTTTCACATCTGAAACTGAGCTTTGTTTTTGTAAGACCTACACTCTTTGTTATTGTTATGTCATAATTGCACTGTATTTCTTGGATCTGAGCGGCAATAAGAGATATGTTCATACTTGCTTAACTGATGCTAGTTTCTAGTATTGTAACATTCATTCTGCACTTGTTTCAGTAAAAGACCTTGTTAATATACATTTTGTTAATCCTTGCTATCCACCAGTTTCCTGTTTGTCTTTCTGCACTCTACTGTAACTCCCCACCCTCCTGGTGAAAGCTGATTGTCTTCCAGCTTTTGCTGTCACTGGCAAGGAGGTAACCTTTTTCCATCCCCAACAGTAAATATTCCTAGTCTTTTCCTTGTTCTGCTTTAAAATTTCTATAAACTCTGTTCTATGAAATCGTTAAAAGATTACAAAATCTGAAGGGTTTTAAGGGTAGATCTTACAGCGCTGTGTATGCAAACACATGGAAACCGACACCTACATGCATAATATCAAGGACAGCGAACAAACCTCACACAATTTAAGGGATAGTATCTGGTTTATTTACATTTTCTATGCCACCTTTACTGACTGGCAGATCAAAGCAGTTTACAATTCAAATAAAAGTATCAAGGAAAGAACCCCAGATTAAATAGGAAAGAAAACTAAGGGGCCCTTTAACAAAGGCGTGCTGAAAAAGGGCCTGCGGCAGAGTAGACGCGCGTTTTTGGTGCATGCAGGATCATTTTCCAGCGCACCTGTAAAAAATGTCTTTTTAAGAATTTTTGCGGAAAATGGACGCGTGGCAAAATGAAAATTGCCACACGTCCATTTTGGGTCTGAGACCATACCGTCAGCCGTTGACCTAGCGGTAAAGTCTCACACGGTAACTGGGCGGTAATGGTCTACGCGCGTCAAATGCCTCTTGGCGCGCATCTGAAAATAAAGATTCTTTTTTGGATGCATGCCAAAAATGAAATTACAACAAGAGCCATGCAGTAACTCCATTTTGGCGAATATTGGCTGCACGTAAACACTTTACGTGGCTTAGTAAAAGGGAGCCCCGAGATAACGGTATTCATACTTAAGTAAAATAGGTCGAAAGAACCACATACACAGAGGTGTGGCCGTGTGCAGATGTGTCACCCATTGGTAGCCCCAAAATCTGGTTTTAATTGCCTTCTTGAATTTCTTTAGGGACAGTTCTCCTCTGATAGTCATTGGTAAGCTAATGATCAGTAGAATCTAGACAGGCAAGTGACAGACTGGGCAGAGCCAGTCTTTGTTCAATGCAGCCCCTCCTTACCTCTCTACCCTCATCTCCCCTTATGTTCCTACCCGTAACCTCCGCTCTCAAGACAAATCCCTCCTTTCAGTACCCTTCTCCACCACTGCCAACTCCAGGCTCCGCCCTTTCTGCCTCGCCTCACCCCATGCTTGGAATAAACTCCCTGAGCCCATACGCCAGGCCCCCTCCCTGCCCATCTTCAAATCCTTGCTCAAAGCCCACCTCTTCAATGTCGCCTTCGGCACCTAACCATCATACCTCTATTCAGGAAATCTGGACTGCCCCTTCTTGACATTTCGCCCATTAGATTGTAAGCTCCTTGGAGCAGGGACTGTCCTTTTGTTAATCTGTACAGCGCTGCGTAACCCTAGTAGCGCTCTAGAAATGTTAAGTAGTAGTAGTAGAATGAAAGATGCGGGTAGGCGCATATGGGATTGTTCAAAAGATTTTAATATGGAATGCCTATTCAAAATGCCTTGAAAGTGAGTAGGCAAACAAATGAATTCTACATTCCACAGGGAGTCAGTAACATTTCTTTAAGAGAGCAGTTGCACAATGAAATCTTTTGGCGTGACATAGAAGATGGATAGCAGTGTTTTGTAAAGTTTGAACATTTTTCATACTACATACAGGGCTCCCATAATAAACTATATTGCAATAATCAAGCCTTAAGAACATAGGAATAGCCATACTGGGTCAGACCAATGTGTGCATCTAGCCCCATATCCTGCTTCCAACAGTGGCCAATCCAGGTCACTTGACAGAATCCCAAACAGTAGCAAGATTCAAGATTCAAGCTACTGATCACAGGGACAAGCAGTGGCTTTCCCCATGTCTCTCTCAATAGCAGAATATGCACTTGTCCTCCAGGAACTTGTCCAAACCTTTTTTTTTTAAACCCAGATATGCTAACCGCTATTACTACATCCTCCAGCAAAGAGCTCCAGCAGAATTATTTGTTGAGTGAAAAACTATTCCCTCCTGTTCATTTTAAAAGTGGTACTATGTAATTTCCTTGACTTTTTTTTTACTCTCTCAAAAATTCCAAGGACTAGGGCAGTGATGGCGAACCTTTCAGAGACCGAGTGCCCAAAGAGCAACCCAAAATCTAATTATTTATCGCAGGTGCCGGTACTCATTATGGGCGGGGTCACCACATATGACTCCACCCCTATGATAGCCACACCCCTTACACCAGCCATGGCGCATATAAACAGACATCATTGAAACTATTATACTAGTGTAGGAGAAAAAAATAACATGATTTTTTTCATTATAAATCATTTCTGTACGCTGTTACAGCTCCAGTATACCTAGTGCAAAATAAGACAGTAGATGTATGTTCTCAAATTGGACATATTCCAAACACTAAAACGAAAATAAAATGATTTTTTCTACCTTTGTTGTCTGGTGACTTTGTTTTTCTATCCATATTGGTCCTAGTCTCTGATTCTGCTGCTCTCTATCTGTTCTCTTAACTCCGTTTCCAGGGCTTTCTTTCCATTTATTTCTTTACTTTCCTCTTTCTTCTTCATTTCTTGCCCTCCTCTCCCCCCTGCCCTCTCCTCCGTCTAGCCACCCTCCTCTCCCCCCTGCCCTCCCCTCCAGCCACCCTCCTCTCCCCTCCCGCCCGCTCTCCCAGCACCAGGCAGGCCTCCCACCCAGCACCAGGCAGGCCTCCTTCCCACCCAGCACCAGGCATCCGTCCCTCTGTCCCACCTAGCATCAGACATTCCTCCCTCCCAGCATCAGGCATCACTCCCTCCCTCCCACCCAGCACCACACTGCCCGAGCACCAGGTCACCCGCCCTCCCTCTGAGCACCAGGGCCCCCCTCTGAATAAAAGTCATATCTGGTCGGAGTTAAGGCGGCGTCGGCAGTGGCAGTGAAAAGCGCTGGCTCGGCGCGCCTTCAGCCTTCCCTTCTGTCTCTCAAGCTCTGGTCCCGCCCTCATTTCCTGTTTCCACAAGGGCGGGACCAGAGCTTGAGAGACAGAAGGGAAGGCTGAAGGCGCGCCGAGCCAGCGCTTTTCCCTGCCACTGCTGCTGCCGACGCCGCCTTAACTCCGACCAGGTATGACTTTTATTCAGAGGGGGGCTGGAACTGGCTGAGGCGACGGAGCGCGTGCCAACAGAGAGGGCTCTGCGTGCCCTCTATGGCACACGTGCCATAGGTTTGTGTGCCATCACTGCCCTAGTGAATAGTCCTCAGATTCCTTGATTTTCAAGAGCTCAGAATGTATGGCAAGGTCTGGTCCCTGACTTAGAATTTTGCTAACATTTTCTTATTAAAAATCCTGAAGTAAATTTTCAGAAGTCACCATATTAATTTAAGTGCTGCCAGTGGCACTTAAATTAATACATATGTATTCAGTGCTGCTCTCTACGTAAGTAGCAGTGTTGACTATATACATATCCTCCGGGATTCTAAATAGCGTGAATTAAGTTTGCATGCAAATCCAGTCATATTAGTTAACATGCCAATCAGTGCCGATAATTGCAAATTAACAAGCAATTATTGACACTGCCATTAATTAGAATTTATATGTTGAACTGTCTAAGCATATTCTATAACGTGGGAAGATGGTATTAATCCGCAAACGAACCTTTTCCGGAGATGGGAAGATGGTAGAACGAGAGGACATGAAATGAGATTGAAGGGGGGCAGACTCAAGAAAAATGTCAGGAAGTATTTTTTCACAGAGAGAGTAGTGGATGCTTGGAATGCCCTCCCGCGGGAGGTGGTGGAAATGAAAACGGTAACGGAATTCAAACATGCGTGGGATAAGCATAAAGGAATCCTGTTCAGAAGGAATGGATCCTCGGGAGCTTAGTCAAGATCGGGAGGCGGGGCTGGTGGTTGGGAGGCGGGGATAGTGCTGGGCAGACTTATACGGTCTGTGCCAGAGCCGGTGGTGGGAAGCGGGACTGGTGGTTGGGAGGCGGGGATAGTGCTGGGCAGACTTGTACGGTCTGTGCCAGAGCCGGTGGTTGGGAGGCAGGGCTGGTGGTTGGGAGGCGGGGATAGTGCTGGGCAGACTTATACGGTCTGTGCCCTGAAGAGGACAGGTACAAATCAAAGTAGGGTATACACAAAAAGCAGCAAATATGAGTTATCTTGTTGGGCAGACTGGATGGACCGTGCAGGTCTTTTTCTGCCGTCATCTACTATGTTACTACAGTGGTGGAAATAAGTATTTGATCCCTTGCTGATTTTGTAAGTTTGCCCACTGACAAAGACATGAGCAGCCCATAATTGAAGGGTAGGTTATTGGTAACAGTGAGAGATAGCACATCACAAATTAAATCCGGAAAATCACATTGTGGAAAGTATATGAATTTATTTGCATTCTGCAGAGGGAAATAAGTATTTGATCCCCCACCAACCAGTAAGAGATCTGGCCCCTACAGACCAGGTAGATGCTCCAAATCAACTCGTTACCTGCATGACAGACAGCTGTCGGCAATGGTCACCTGTATGAAAGACACCTGTCCACAGACTCAGTGAATCAGTCAGACTCTAACCTCTACAAAATGGCCAAGAGCAAGGAGTTGTCTAAGGATGTCAGGGACAAGATCATACACCTGCACAAGGCTGGAATGGGCTACAAAACCATCAGTAAGACGCTGGGCGAGAAGGAGACAACTGTTGGTGCCATAGTAAGAAAATGGAAGAAGTACAAAATGACTGTCAATCGACAAAGATCTGGGGCTCCACGCAAAATCTCACCTCGTGGGGTATCCTTGATCATGAGGAAGGTTAGAAATCAGCCTACAACTACAAGGGGGGAACTTGTCAATGATCTCAAGGCAGCTGGGACCACTGTCACCACGAAAACCATTGGTAACACATTACGACATAACGGATTGCAATCCTGCAGTGCCCGCAAGGTCCCCCTGCTCCGGAAGGCACATGTGACGGCCCGTCTGAAGTTTGCCAGTGAACACCTGGATGATGCCGAGAGTGATTGGGAGAAGGTGCTGTGGTCAGATGAGACAAAAATTGAGCTCTTTGGCATGAACTCAACTCGCCGTGTTTGGAGGAAGAGAAATGCTGCCTATGACCCAAAGAACACCGTCCCCACTGTCAAGCATGGAGGTGGAAATGTTATGTTTTGGGGGTGTTTCTCTGCTAAGGGCACAGGACTACTTCACCGCATCAATGGGAGAATGGATGGGGCCATGTACCGTACAATTCTGAGTGACAACCTCCTTCCCTCCGCCAGGGCCTTAAAAATGGGTCGTGGCTGGGTCTTCCAGCACGACAATGACCCAAAACATACAGCCAAGGCAACAAAGGAGTGGCTCAGGAAGAAGCACATTAGGGTCATGGAGTGGCCTAGCCAGTCACCAGACCTTAATCCCATTGAAAACTTATGGAGGGAGCTGAAGCTGCGAGTTGCCAAGCTACAGCCCAGAACTCTTAATGATTTAGAGATGATCTGCAAAGAGGAGTGGACCAAATTCCTCCTGACATGTGTGCAAACCTCATCATCAACTACAGAAAACGTCTGACCGCTGTGCTTGCCAACAAGGGTTTTGCCACCAAGTATTAGGTCTTGTTTGCCAGAGGGATTAAATACTTATTTCCCTCTGCAGAATGCAAATAAATTCATATACTTTCCACAATGTGATTTTCCGGATTTAATTTGTGATGTGCTATCTCTCACTGTTACCAATAACCTACCCTTCAATTATGGGCTGCTCATGTCTTTGTCAGTGGGCAAACTTACAAAATCAGCAAGGGATCAAATACTTATTTCCACCACTGTATGTGATGTGCATAAATTCTAAGTTGCATAGTTGAAAAGGGGGCATGGCTAGGGGTGTTTCTAAAAATCTATGTGTCTGGTTATAAAATACACCCAGTCCTTGCATAATTTAGGTGTCAGCATTTACACCAAGTTTTACGTGGTGTAACTAAATTTAGTCACGAGGACGAGCGCTTGGCGTATTCTCTAAACCACATGGAAATTTAGGCTTATTCTATAAAGTACGTCTAAATTTAGGTGTACTTTATAGAATACATCTAGGTGTATTTCATTTTGACGCAGACTTTTTAGGGATCATATAGGATCTAGTCCATTGTGTGGTGACTGTTGACTTGGCAATAAGGAGGTCATTCTGTAACTAAGGCACTAATATTTACATGGCAAATATATATGTAAATAATTAGACTATAGGCATAAACGCACAAATGTGTGTCCATAAATGCCAAAATTCCAGCAATTTGCCATTCCAGAGTGACCACGGTCTTTGAGGGCAACAACCCAGTCAGGTTTTCAAGATGTCCTCAATAAATATGCATCAAGATACCAATATTTCTTGGCTAATCCAATGTGTTTTTAACAATTTCAAAGCAAAATAAACATTCCAAACCCATTCATACATGCATTTACAATTGCAATCTTTATTACAAAAATCATGTTCTAACAATTAAAACACTCTCTGTTTAATGATCTCATAATATCCTACTCCCTCCATAAATACACAACACACTAGTGTCCTCCAATAATAGTCGTTGAAATCAGAGCAGATGTAATATATTCATTGGAAGTTCCAAGTTCATTATCCACTTCAAGACTCTGTTTTAAATTATGGTATTCCCTAATCCAGGGCGCTGAACTTTCAAACAGTGAATCCGTTGTAAATTCCGATGTTTTGAAGAGGAACCTCTGATCATTGGAGGAAGTACAGGATATCTGACATCAATTCCATCAACCTATACTTAAAAGTTCTTCTGGTCCCATATATCTTTTTGGTCCCAACTCTGGCCGTGTTTCCTTATAACTTCATCAGAAGACCTTATTCAATGAACAATGCACAGAATTACAATCATCCCTACACTCCTGCACTAAAACCTTATAAACATTTAACTAGACACCCACTCGTGCATTGCAGGAAACGAGGTAGAGACACCGGATGCTGTAGAGCTTCAGACGGTGTGCCTGACAGAGTTTAGAGGTTGTATAAGGTATGTGAATTTATTTATTTTGTTACATTTGTATCCAACAAAGATATATATATATATATAGCGGGTCTACTCTTACAGGTGTAGGGTGTAAAGCAATGAATGGAAGGAGGGAAGAGACCTCAGACAGGTGAAATTACCGCACAATTGCTGATGGTACTCATATTAGAGAATCACCATAAATCAATCATCGGTTTCAGCCCAACCTCCTCCCTTGATGTGGAAAAATATTTTTAAGTATTTTAAGAAGTATGCTAAATCAACTTTAAAACTTAAAAACCACTTAGCTCAATGCAGCATCGAAATATGAGTGCTGTCAGCAATTGTACTGTAATTTCACCTGAGGTCTCTTCCCTCCTTCCATTCATTGTTTTACACTCCACACCCTGTAAGAGTAGACCCGCAATATATATCTTTGTTACATTTGTATCCCACATTTTCCCACCTATTTGCAGGCTCAATGTGGCTTACATAATACCGTAGAGGCAATCGCCATTTCCGGTAGTGAAACAAATGCAGAGAGTTGTAGAATAAGGTTCATGTGTTATAAGTACATAAGCACCGCCATACTGGGAAAGACCAAGGGTCCGTCAAGCTCAGCATCCTGTCTCCGACAGCGGCCAATCCAGGCTTCAAAAACCCGGCAACCCTCCCCCCCCCCCCCAAAATATAATATTGTTCAATGGACTTTTCCCTCAGGAATCTGTCCAAACCCCCTTTAAATTCCGTAAGGCCAGCTGCTGTCACTACATTCTCCGGCAATGAGTTCCAGAGCCTAACTACACGCTGAGTAAAGAAAAACTTTCTCCTATTTGTTTTAAATCTACCATATTCTAGCTTCATCTTGTGTCCCCTGGTTTTGTTGTTGTTTGAAAGTGTAAACAAACGCTTCACATCTGTCTGCTCTAAATCTGCTCATTATCTTGTAGACTTCTGTCATATCACCCCTCAGCCGCCTTTTCTCCAAGCTGAAGAGCCCTAACCTTCTCAGCCTTTCATCATAGGGAAGTCGTTCCATTCCCTTTATCATTTTCGTCGCCCTTCTCTGCACCTTTTCTATTTCCTTTATATCTTTTTTGAGATGCGGTGACCAGAATTGGACACAATACTCGAGGTGTGGTCGCGCCATGGAGCGATACAACGGCATTATAACGTCCTTGTGTTTCTTTTCCATCCCTTTCCTAATAATACTCAACATTCTGTGCGCTTTCTTAGCCACCGCAGCACACTGAGCAGAAGTTTTCAACGTCTTATCAACGATGACTCCCAGATCCCTTCTAGGTCTGTGACTCCTAACGCGGAACCTTGCATGACATAGCTGTAATTCAGGTTCCTCTTACCCACGTGCATCACTTTGCACTTGTCAACATTGAACTTCATCTGCCACTTGCACGCCCAATCCCCCAGTCTCGCGAGGTCCTCCTGTAATCTTTCACACTCCTCCTGCGACTTGACGACCCTGAATTGGGTTTATTTAATTGTATTTAAATGTAACTTAGGGGTCCTTTTACTAACCTGCAGTAAGAGGCCCTAAAAGGGAAGTACCGCTGGGCTACCACAGCATCCCGACGGTAGTTCCCACCCCCAGCATGCGCCATTTCCAGTGCTACTAAAATATTTTGATTTTTGTAGTTCCGGTGTGTACCTTGCGGTAATCGGGCAGGGTAGTGTGGGAGCCCTTACTGCCACTTCACTTGCCGCTTCACACGCTGCACATCCATTTCTTTAAAAAGAAATCTGCTGTGGTAAAAAGGGGGCCGCGACGTGCATCAAAAACACGTGCCAATGCCAGCAGAGGCATCCCCTTTTGCCGCATCTTCGTAAAAAGGACCCCTAACAAATGGCCTTAGCATGCGCTTACACAGATCATTCCTGCACACTAAGGTCATTTGTACTCCCCAATTTTCTATTTATTTCACTAATGCTGATGTTACAAACAGTGAAAATCCGTTCCAGGTATGACTCCTAATGTTTTTTTTTCCTCTGAAATGATTCCTCTTAATATATTAATTCAAAAGGAGTGAAGCCTGTGAAACTGGGATTACTTTAATCAGCGGAAATTGGATTGGAGATTCAAGGGTTTGTATTGTTAAACAATTTCTGGTTTTAAAAGGGAAAAAAATGAAATCAGGTGTATTACTTTCACTAATATTGGACAATAAGTATGTTTCCAATGAAATTGACGGGCTATGCACCGTTATGGTCTTGAAGAAACCAACCAGATGATCAATGTGGAATAATGATTTAGATAAATAATAACTGGGGATAATCGGGTTAATACCACGTTTTCTTTGTTTGCTGTTGCTTAAATTGATCTCCTTGTCTTGTTTCACTCTCCCTATTTATTTTGTGGTCTAAGAAAGAGAAAGATTGTATAAAATCCATTTATCTTGTTGAGATTGTTTTCTTCTAATATTGTTTTAATGTACAATCATCTCTGTTTTACTATTTTGCAAGTGATCCTTGTAAAATGAAAAAAATTATAAATAAATTATTAAAAACAAACAGTGAAAATCCGCTCAAAGTGAACCAAACCTCTAAACAACCAGTAGTGGGAAAAACAACTTGTTTCTTCACACAGCAGCTGCTCAATGAGAGACTGAGAGACCCTTTTACTAAGGTGCGCTGAAAATTGCCCTGCGCTGGTGTAGGCCTGTGATTTGGATGCGCAGAGGTCCATTTTTCAGCGTGCCTGCAAAAAAGGATGGCTTTTGGCAAGCTTAAACTAAATGATAAGTTATCTATTTACCCCCCAGATTGTGCGTCTAAAGTTGCGCAGACAAATTAGCCACGTGCCAATTTGCTGGTGTAGCTTAATTGTTTAACAAGCCAATCAGCAATGGTAATTGACCATTGACAAGCAATTATTGGCAGTAATTGCCACTAATTAGAATTTATGTATGTAACTTTCTTTTTTTTTTTTTTTTATTTCTTTATTTGCCAGGAAAAGAAACTTGCAATAGAACTTTTCTTTTAGGCCTTTCGGCCCGTACATCATGTCCTTTCTTACAAATCTATCAATGATCAACCAAACATCCAACACCTCGCTGATCACTGTGTACCGCTGTCCTCCTCCTGGTTTTCTTTTGAAGAATATACCCCCCCTCCTCCTCCCCTTCCCTCCTTCCTTGATACCTCCCCATATTTCTAATAGCTCAGGGGGCCGTCCCTCAACATATACCGAAGAGTATGCTTTCCAGATGTCTCGATATTTCTTGTGCCTCCCTGGAGTTATCTTATATTGTAATTCCACCCATGCTGCCATCTCATTCATCAAACGATACCAGTCTTGGATCGCGGGCGGTGACGGCTCCGCCCAGAACTGCAGAATACACTTCTTAACCAATAGGGCTGCCAAAAGGATAAATCTACTCTGCGCCTCTGATAAACCCTTCCTCTCTTAACTGATGCAGGTCTCCCAGTAGCAGTGCTGAGTGTACGTATGCAACTTTCTAAGTGTATTCTGCAAAGTGGCGCACTTAAATTCTAATACGTGGATCTCAAAAGGGGGCGTGGGCCATTGGAGGGGCATGGGCTTTCCTAAAGATTACATGCATTGTTATAGAATATGCTCAATTCACGCCTTAGTTAAGTGTGGGCATTTACACCAGGTTTTAATTGGTATAAATGGTCACGCCTAAATTTTAGTTGCAGGAACGGGCGTGCCTAACTTTAGGTGAGGTTTATTGAATAGAACTAAGTGCAGGTTTTTTTTTTTTCAGCGCTGATTTTTAGGCAGCATATATTGAATATGGTCCTTAATGGCTAATTGTTGCTCTACCTTCATCCTGCTCCTAACCAGCCCATAATTACACTGATAATATCTGGCCATTTTACCAATTTAAACAGCTCAATATTATCTGTATAATAAGCACTGGAGAACACATGCCTTGCTTTGACTATCAGCTTGACTCTTTTTAAATTAATACTTGCATGAAAATAAAAGTGGTGACCAGCAATGGTAGAAAATGATTGTTTTCTTCTGTAACTGGAAACTCAGAATTGCCTTAGTTGGGATATAATTTACATCGACACAATAAGGGCCAGACATTGTGAAGGGTTTATTGGTGTTGTGTCTGTTGGAACAATGTTTAATATAGTCCTAAATTAGTGGAACCGTTGTGAGCATTTTAATGACGTGCGAAAGGCCTTTCATCATCTATGACTGCACCGGAGGCTGATAACAGAAAGTATGTGTGTGAAAGGAAACAGATGCAGCCAAAACAGGATCGGAACTTGAAACAATGTGGAGCGTCTGGATTTAACATCGGTGGTGGACCTTTCAAAATGGATGACATGGTTAGGCAGGGCTTTTTTTTGAGGGGGTACTTGGGAGGTCCTGAGTACCTGCACCTTTTCCATTGTGTGCTGAAATTGGCCCATGGTCCCCAAGTTTTAATGAAAGAGCTCAGGCTCTACACACCAATTCCGCCTTGTCATAGATTCTGTGACTGGTTGCAGGGGGCCTGGCTATTGTGGGGTGAGTCCTTCAGTGATCACCTCATCCCTGAAGGGTGGCCTGACATTTGAGCACCGGCACCTGTTTTGCTAGAAGAAACACACTGTGGTTAGGTCCGGTTTGATCTCAACGCCATGAACAGGCTTATCGGCCTAATAGCTATATTAGCCTGGCTTTCAATATCTAACTAACAGATGGTTTCCTTTCATGCACAATGATTTTTTGTTATTTGAATGGCAATAGACATGAAGCAGAATATTTAAATTGTAGTTATAGAATTTAATACATCTTGCTATAAACTCAACTTTTGGGCTGCTACAGAGAACTAGGGGCCTTGCCTATAATGTATTTAAACTAATATTCAGAATACTGCTGGTATGTGATCAACACATATCTAAGTCTCTGTATCGAATTATAAATGTGTATCTCATTTCCCCATTAAGTTCTCGGTGGTTTCTATAACAAAGTAACATAGTAGATCACGGCAGAAAAAGACCTGCACAGTCCATCCAGTCTGCCCAACAAGATAAACTCATATGTCCTACTTTTTGTGTATACCCTACTTTGATTTGTACCTGTCCTCTTCAGGGCACAGACCGTATAAGTCTGCCCAGCACTATCCCCGCCTCCCAACCACCAGTCCCACCTCCCACCACCGGCTCTGGCACAGACTGTATAAGTCTGCCCAGCACTATCTCCGCCTCCCAACCACCAGCCCCGCCTCCCACCACCGGCTCTGGCACAGACCGTATAAGTCTGCCCAGCACTATCCCCGCCTCCCACCACCAGCTCTGGCACATTTTCCCTCTTCCTCCTCTCTACACAATCTGCTAAAGAGACTCCTCTTTCAATGCACATACTCAACCATTGCTTGTCTACTAGAGGCCACCAATGTAGTAGCACTATCTTCCATCCTTCCCTTCCTTCTATCTCAAACCTAGATCCCTCATGCCATGCCACAGAATTGAAGGATTGCTCTGTAATATTTTCTAGTAAGTAAAGTTGAATAAGAAAATGGTTTTTGTAGTTACTTTTTTTTGGGATGTATTGAATTGTGTAACTAGAGTGAACTCAGTTTACTCAGTAAAAAGGGATGATGCATATTCATTAGGGATATCCAAGCCTGACCTGTTTGTGGTACTCAAGGACTGACCTTCTGAATCCCTAACCTGACGTTGGTGCTGGGCAAAATGGTAGAGACTATTATAAAGAACAAAATTACAGTACATATCAAAAGCATGGTGCCAGTCTCAGGATTGTGGACAAGAGCAAATGCCCCCCTCCCTTGCCAGCTCAGCACTTGCTACAGTGAAATGTAACTGCGTCAAAGGTGATCTCTGATTTTTACAGAGCCTAGCTCTCTGGGAACTCATTTCAGCTTGAGCTGCAGTGAAATGTATCAGAGATGATTTTGATTTTAAGAAGCCTAGCTCTTATTATGAGCCATTGGCCTGTATTTTACTGAGAGCAAGGGCTAGCAAGGCTAACATATTTCTTCAAAAACCAACATGGATTTAGTGAAGGGAAATCTTGCCTCACCAATCAATTACATTTCTTTGAAGGGGTGGATAAAGGTGAGCTGGTTGATATTTTGTATCTGGATTTTCAACAGGCATATTTCTGGGATCTTGCCAGGTATTTGTGACCTGGATTGGCCACTGTTGGAAACAGGATGCTGGTCTTGATGGACCTTTGGTCTGTCCCAGTGTGACAATACTTAATGTACTTATCTACCCTGCCTAGAGATCTGCTGTGAATGAGGGCGGGAGGATGCTGGGGGTTAACATGATGACAAATTTCACTCTTAGAAGCTATGTGGATCTTTAGATCTTCTGTCTTGGCCAACAAGGCTTCAAAGGGCGAGAAGGAGGAAGAAGAACATGAGAGCCCAGGAACTGGTATATCTACTCAGATGGAGGTGTAGTCGATTAAAAAGAAAAAAAAAAAACCCCCCAAAGATGTTTAATGACAAATGCTTTTGAGTGCTTGCCATAGATTTCATTCATTACCCCAAAGAGCCACCAGAGGTCAGTACAAGCTAAAACTAACTGGAGAGAGGAAAATGTGGACTGGCACAAAATTCAATTACTTTTTGTGGCTGTTATTGTGTGTCTGCTAAAAGTGCAGCACACCTATCCCTCGATGTGGCACTGTGGCACATGGATTACTGTTACTTCCCTGTAATGTACATTTTTGTTTTAAGCTTATTCTTTGAAATTAGACAACTCACAAATGTAATAAATAAAATAAAAAAACCACATGTTCTGAATATTGGCATAGTGATAGGGATTGGACCGACACCCTGCTTGCCAGTTTTCACAAAACATGGCTCCTTTTTGGTGAAATGTTGAGTGTGCAAAAATCCTGATTTTACAACTGGATACTTTTTAATCTTTGCTGGTAGTGAACAGGTCACGTGTGTGAGGGCTGAATAGGTGTCTATTTAAAGCCTGCTTTATAAAGACACATGAACGTCTTTGTGCCTTTATAAAATATGAGGGGTAAAGTGGCAAAAATTACGGCCAGATGGAAGTCATGGACATTTATGCCTGCACAGGAGCAGGGGTAGATGTTAGCCCAAAAAGTACGTGTGTTTTATAAACCATAGGTCCTGTTTACTAAAGTGTGATAATGCAAACTTTTACATGCCGTAAGTATGTGGAGGGGGGGGGGGGGGGGGTGCCCAGCATCTTTCCTGTAGTTACTACGTAGGACAGACAGATCCTTCTGCACAGTAAATGCATCAGCTGGTAAGTGTAGTACCCATATCTGTGCTACTTGCTAATGGATTTATCATGACCCCATAAGTTAGTTAATTAATTTTATTTATTTGTTGCATTTGTATCCCACATTTTCCCACCTATTTTCAGGCTCAATGTGGCTTACATAGTGCCGTAGAGGCGTTTGCCAGTACGGTTGTTAGCAGATACAAAGTTATATTGTGGTCAGATGAGGTGGGGTCGAAGGAGTGAAGATTATAGGTTGTCCAGTACGATCATTAGTTATGCTGTGTTGCTTGGTGCAGGGATCTATGTTGGATCAGTGGGATAGGCCTTTTTGAAGAGGTGAGTTTTGAGTGATTTCCTGAAGTTTAGGTGGCCATGGATTGTTCTCACAGCATTTGGGAGTCTGTTCCATAGCTGTGCGCTTATGTAGGAGAAGCTGGATGCGTAAGTTATTTTGTATCTTAGTCCTTTACAGTTTGGATAGTGTAGGTTTAGGTATGATCGTGATGATCTGATTCTGTTTCTGGTTGGTAAGTCTACTAGGTCTCTCATGTATCCAGGTACTATGCCGTAGATGATTTATGTACCAGGGTGCAGATTTTGAAGATGGTCCGTTGTTTGATTGGGAGCCAATGCAGCTTTTCTTGTAGGGGTTTGGCACTTTCAAATCGTGTTTTGCCATAGTCTTTTGGGCGGTCTGGAGTTAAATGCACCTGATCTCCTTTACAGCATCCCTACCCCACCCCACCCTCTTGATCAGCATTGCCCATCCTTGGTCACTCCCACCATTAGTATCAATATCATCCAGTTCTCCAATCTCCCCTTCCTCATTAGTATCAACCTCATTTAAACCTCAGGTTTTCCTCCTCTTTCATTAGTATCGAGTCCTTCCGTGCTTCCCCAAGAGGCGCTTGATCCTCCCCACACCCTCTAACCCACCCTCCCTAGTGCTTTCTCAGGGCTTTTCCCTCAGTGTTGGAGCAGGAAGGTCCTACCTCATTGCTGACTGGGCTCAAATGTCAGTTTGACCCCCTAGTGGCAGTACTGGAGGCCACCACTAGGAATCAGAGCTGCACTTAGAACTCTGACAACATGGAGCAGGAGTACTGGGGGGATTGCTCCTGCCCCATCACTATTTTAAGGGTATGCATTTGTTAGCGTACATTGAGTATTTTTTCACGGAGAGAGTAGTGGATGCTTGGAATGCCCTCCTGCGGGAGGTTGGTGGAAATGAAAACGGTAACGGAATTCAAACTGCGTGGGATAAGCATAAAGGAATCCTGGCCGAAGGAATGGATCCTCAGGAGCTTAGTCAAGATCGGGAGGCGGGGCTGGTGGTTGGGAGGCGGGGATAGTGCTGGGCAGACTTATACGGTCTGTGCCAGAGCCGGTGGTGGGCAGCGGGACTGGTGGTTGGGAGGCGGGGATAGTGCTGGATAGACTTGTACGGTCTGTGCCAGAGCCGGTGGTTGGGAGGCAGGGCTGGTGGTTGGGAGGTGAGGATAGTGCTGGGCAGACTAATACGGTCTGTGCCCTGAAGAGCACAGGTACAAATCAAAGTAGGGTATACACAAAAAGCAGCAAATATGAGTTATCTTGTTGGGCAGACTGGATGGACCGTGCAGGTCTTTTTCTGCCATCATCTACTATGTTACTATGAGTCTGTTTAAAAAAGCGCACATAAAATCGATTCAATGTGCATTAATCTTAAACTATGAATTAACACGCATGTAGTTGATTCCCACGTGTTAAAAAGTTCTAATGAAAAGTAGAAAAATTGAATTTAGATGAGTGAAATGAACACAAACTGGGTGCCAATGCCCAAACAAATGCAAAATGGAAGAGAAATTGTTGACGTACACATCCCTATCTAATACTCTTTTGTTGAGTATTGAATCGTATCATGATGCCTTGTACTTGAATTTCCTTTCCACTGAAAAATGTTTGTTGTAAGGTGTAAATAATGCACATGAAGTAGAGTTTCCCAAATATTTGGTTGTGTGGACCCCTTGTTAACCTCCAAAATATTCAAGGACTACAGTTACTACTACTACTACTTAACATTTCTAAAGCGCTACTAGGGTTGCGTAGCGCTGTACAATTTAACATAGAGGGACGGCCCCTGCACAAAGAGATTACAATCTAAGAGACAAGTGAACGGTCAGTCCGATTAGGGGCGGTCAATTGGGGCAGTCTGGATTTACTGAACGGTAAGAGTTAGGTGCCGAACGCAGCATTGAAGAGGTGGGTTTTAAGCAAAGACTTGAAGATGGGCAGGGAGGGGCTTGGTGTAAGGGCTCGGAAGGTTGTTCCAAGCATAGGGTGAGGCGAGGCAGAATGAGCGGAGCCTGGAGTTGGCGGTGGTGGAGAAGGGTACAGAGAGGAGGGATTTGTCCTGTGAACAGAGGTTACGGGCGGGAACCTCCGTTCCCCCCACCACCACCCTTACTCCCTGGTGCCAGCCCTGTCTCCAATAGCCATCTTTATCTCCCTTCTTCCTGTCTCCACCAGTCTCTCTCTGTCTCCCCTCCCCACAACCAGTTCCCATAAGTCTCTCTCTCTCGCCAGTCCCCACCTGTCAGTTTCCCTATTTCTCTCCAGCTATTCCCTACCATTCATATCTCTCCTTTTCCTCATCTATTGATACTACACTGTTATTCTCAGGTCCTGCAGGTGCACTCCTGCTTCCAGCCTGCATAGCCACCTCAGATCACAGCCCCACCATGGCCAGTGCTGGCCCCACCCTTACATTTGCTAATGCTTCTGGCCTGTGCAGCCACAGCTGCAGCGTCTTCCTGTCCCCCGTGGCTATTGAATGCTGCTATTTCCACAGCCACTGCTAATCCCGCCTCTACAGCCATAACTGTATTCTTGCTTGGGTTATAGAAGCATGAAGAGACCCCTTTTCTTTATTCTGTGTCCCGTGGTGCCCCTCTGTAATGGACTCCCAGGGGGTTCATGGACAAAACATTTGGAACCATTGCCTTTAGAAGTGTTGAATGTCTCTCTTTTACCTCCCACCCCATTCCGCAGCCCATACAAATTTATGCCCTTAAGGTCTACTACTACTACTACTTAGCATTTCTATAGCGCTACTAGGGTTACGCAGCGCTGTACAAGTTAAAAACATGGGGAAAGACAGTCCCTGCTCAAGAGAGCTTACAATCTAAAAGGTAACAAACTATGTAGTCAGTGTAGTCAGTGTATCATGAATGGGGAAGGTGGTAAGGCGCCAAAAGCAAGGGAGAAGAGATGGGTTTTTGAGTAAGGACTTAAATATGGGCAGGGAGGGCGCATTGCTATGGGCTCAGGGAGTCTGTTCCAGGCATAAGGTGATGCGAGGCAGAAGGGACGGAAGTCTGGAGTTAGCGGTGGTGGAGAGGGTACAGATAGGAGTGATTTGTCCTGAGAGCGGAGGTTACGGGTGGGGACATAGGGGGAGAGGGAGGGTAGAGAGGTAATGGGGGGCTGCAGATTGAGTGCATTTGAAGGTCATTAGGAGAAGCTTGACTGAATACGGTAGTGAATCGGGAGCCAGTGAAGCGACTTGAGGAGAGGGGTGATATGAGAGTATCGGTTCACGCGGTAGATAAGACGTGCAGCGGAATTTTGGACAGATTGAAGGGGGGATAGGTGGCTAAGCGGGAGACCAGTAAGGAGAAGGTTGCAATAGTCAGACGAGAGGTTAACGAGTGAGTGACTTAAGTGTCCTTAAGTCTCATTTTCTACAGCTTTTCACGCAGACTCTGTCCAATTTTATAGCCCTTCTCTGGATTGTCCCTATCCTGTCTATATTCTTTTAGAGATACGACCTCCAGAAGTGGGCACAGTGCTCTAGATGAGGTCTCACCAATGACTTGTACAAAGGCATCATCACTTTCTGTTATATCTGCCATTCTTATGATTCTTAGGAATGGAACAACTCTCTAATTCCAGTCATTTATATTTGGCTCTGCATAGCATGCTAGGACATTGTACAACTGCCTCTATTCCGGTTATCCTTAACAATTAGCATGCCATTCAACAATAGAACAATGCACCCTGTGCTCCTCAAGCTGATCTTTCTATACGAGAGAAAAGTATGGTTCCTGTTGAATTCTCTCTAGAATATGTAACACTGCTCTGACTAAAACTGATCGTTTCTTGGACAGCAGACAGGTTCTTGGGGTTGAAACTGGCTATTACATCTATTAGTGGTGCTTGAGAACCTCACCCAACAAAGCATTCAGAATTTAGCCAGGAATAGCTGTTTCTTGCATGGTGTCCAGCATAGATGATTGAGATTAAGCAATGCTCATTTCGACAGTTCAGTCAATGAATCAACTTGCCTTTTATTGCATCTATCTGTCTATGAGGGAGTGAGTGGTATTGCAGCAGGCTTCCCTAAGAACACTCCCTCACTGGTGTTGAAGTTAAATCACCTTACTGCATGTGGTGCTAACTTGCTGAGTCAGGGGGGGGGGGGCTCAGGCAGGGAGGTGGTTAAATGCCCTGGGGCAGAACAGTGCAGGGAGGCCCCAAGTGAAGGGATCCTCCCATGGTGTTCCTGTTGGCTGCAGTACCTGGGGAAGAGGAGTGGACCTCAGCAGAGATTGCTACCCTGTGTTTGCCAGAAGTAGAGGCTTCCATGAGGTAGGAGATATTTTCGTAGAACCTCAAAGTTAATATTCACTAATCCTATGAAGCTGTGTGTGTGTGTGTGTGTGTGTGTGAGAGAGAGAGAGTGTCAGTCTACAGAAATGTTGGAATGAAGAAGTGACTGTGTATTTAACTTGTGGAAGCCATGTCTGGGACAGGCTGCAGGGATCCTGAAGCAAGAGAGGAGAGTAGTGTATACTGAATGGTGGAGTCTGTCAGGGACAGGACAAAAGTATTGCCATACTGGGAAAGACCAAAGGTCCATCAAGCCCAGCATCCTGTTTCCAACAGTGGCCAATCCAGGTCACAAATACCTGGTAAGATCCCCCCCAAAAAGTACAAAACATTCTGTACTGCTTATTCCAGAAATAGTGGATTTTCCCCCCGAGTCCATTTAATAATGGTCTGTGGACTTTTTCTTTAGGAAGCCGTCCAAACTTTTTTAAAACTCCGCTAAGCTAACTGCCTTTACCACATTCTCTGGCAACGAATTCCAGAGTGCTGAAAGGAACTATAGTAAAGCTCCAAGGGATTGTTTGATTGAAGAGTTCAGCCCGCGGGGAGGACAGGCTTGGAAAACCCTTATTCTGAATGTCAATAAGACTGTTGTTCTGCTTGCAGTCCTTGTGTGGGGCTGTATTCCTGAGAGTTCCAACCCTGGCCAAAGAGCCATGCTTGCCACGCTGTGATTGAAAGGATAAACCATTTCTTTTTCTTTTACGTTTGCACCTCTGTAAATGGAGAATTGCTGAAAACAAGGGTTTATGTTACACATCTCAGTTGACTTCTTATAAACAGTGTGCAATTCACTTTCACCACGCCTTTTATCCTCTTGCAGCAGTTTCTCATTAGCTTTTGGAAACACCGACCAGATAGCTAAGAACCTATCAATGAAACTGCCTTCCTTTATATGTTGAAATTGTCTGTTGACTCTGGAAATCCAAGAGATTGTAAAATGTCTTTACGATAATGGAATATGCCAGGTATAGTGGAAGAAGGGGAACTATTGAGTCTCCCTGACTTATGGAGTAAGCATTGTATTTCAGATGTTGGAAAGCCTGGTGATTCGGAATGTTGGGACTCGGATAACTCAAGACCATCTGATCTCTGTATGCTGTGCCATAGTAACATAGTAGATGACTGCAGAAAAAGACCTGCATGGTCCATCCAGTCTGCCCAAGACAAACTCATATGTGTATACCTTACCTTGAATTTGTACCTGTCCTTTTCAGGGCACAGACCATATACAGTGGGGGAAATAAGTATTTGATCCCTTGCTGATTTTGTAAGTTTGCCCACTGACAAAGACATGAGCAGCCCATAATTGAAGGGTAGGTTATTGGTAACAGTGAGAGATAGCACATCACAAATTAAATCCGGAAAATCACATTGTGGAAAGTATATGAATTTATTTGCATTCTGCAGAGGGAAATAAGTATTTGATCCCCCACCAACCAGTAAGAGATCTGGCCCCTACAGACCAGGTAGATGCTCCAAATCACTCGTTACCTGCATGACAGACAGCTGTCGGCAATGGTCACCTGTATGAAAGACACCTGTCCACAGACTCAGTGAATCAGTCAGACTCTAACCTCTACAAATGGCCAAGAGCAAGGAGCTGTCTAAGGATGTCAGGGACAAGATCATACACCTGCACAAGGCTGGAATGGGCTACAAAACCATCAGTAAGACGCTGGGCGAGAAGGAGACAACTGTTGGTGCCATAGTAAGAAAATGGAAGAAGTACAAAATGACTGTCAATCGACAAAGATCTGGGGCTCCACGCAAAATCTCACCTCGTGGGGTATCCTTGATCATGAGGAAGGTTAGAAATCAGCCTACAACTACAAGGGGGGAACTTGTCAATGATCTCAAGGCAGCTGGGACCACTGTCACCACGAAAACCATTGGTAACACATTACGACATAACGGATTGCAATCCTGCAGTGCCCGCAAGGTCCCCCTGCTCCGGAAGGCACATGTGACGGCCCGTCTGAAGTTTGCCAGTGAACACCTGGATGATGCCGAGAGTGATTGGGAGAAGGTGCTGTGGTCAGATGAGACAAAAATTGAGCTCTTTGGCATGAACTCAACTCGCCGTGTTTGGAGGAAGAGAAATGCTGCCTATGACCCAAAGAACACCGTCCCCACTGTCAAGCATGGAGGTGGAAATGTTATGTTTTGGGGGTGTTTCTCTGCTAAGGGCACAGGACTACTTTACCGCATCAATGGGAGAATGGATGGGGGCCATGTACCGTACAATTCTGAGTGACAACCTCCTTCCCTCCGCCAGGGCCTTAAAAATGGGTCGTGGCTGGGTCTTCCAGCACGACAATGACCCAAAACATACAGCCAAGGCAACAAAGGAGTGGCTCAGGAAGAAGCACATTAGGGTCATGGAGTGGCCTAGCCAGTCACCAGACCTTAATCCCATTGAAAACTTATGGAGGGAGCTGAAGCTGCGAGTTGCCAAGCGACAGCCCAGAACTCTTAATGATTTAGAGATGATCTGCAAAGAGGAGTGGACCAAAATTCCTCCTGACATGTGTGCAACCTCATCATCAACTACAGAAGACGTCTGACCGCTGTGCTTGCCAACAAGGGTTTTGCCACCAAGTATTAGGTCTTGTTTGCCAGAGGGATTAAATACTTATTTCCCTCTGCAGAATGCAAATAAATTCATATACTTTCCACAATGTGATTTTCCGGATTTAATTTGTGATGTGCTATCTCTCACTGTTACCAATAACCTACCCTTCAATTATGGGCTGCTCATGTCTTTGTCAGTGGGCAAACTTACAAAATCAGCAAGGGATCAAATACTTATTTCCCCCACTGTAAGTCTGCCCAGCAGTATTTCCCGCCTCCCAACCACCAGTCCCGCCTCCCATCATCGGCTCTGGTACAGACCGTATAAGTCTGCCCTCCCCTATCCTCGCCTCCCAACCACCACCCCCTCTTCCCCCCCACCTGCTCCGCCTGTGCAGTATTGTAGGTAGGTAGGAAGGAAGGTGGTTGGGAGAGCTGCATTGTCTTCAGTGGGCTCAGAGGATTAAATAAGATTAGATGCACTATCTTTCATTACGTTACAAAATATTCTTATATTCTGCCTGTATCTATGCAGATTCCAGAAATCAGGAAACCAGACATCTGGGATAAATATCCCAAACAGTATTTTTAAGAGCTTACATCAAGCATTTAAATAATACGCCTTTAATAGCTTTCTCAATAACAATTAATTCTGCAGCTGATGGCAGACAAGGGAATCCCATTCTTTTCAAATGGATTCCCCTAGGGTTTGGAAAGTTTAAAGATAATGTATCATGGAGAATATTAGACTTGCTACGCCTTGAGTAACAAATCTAATCTAATATGTATTACAGGGCAAATCCATGTAAAATGTTATATATTATTGTACGTAATTTAAATTGTGTGCAGGCATCTACTGGCAACCAATGAAGTCTTACAAACATGGGAGATACTCTGTCATTTTTGTGGGTGGAAACAAATAAGCCAAGCAGCCATATTCTGTTTGCAGCTTTTTCAAAATATTTTTTTCTGATAGCCCAGGTAGACAATATTAACAATAGTCAATCTGAGACAATATTAGGCTTTGCACCACAAATCTGAAGGTAGAGCATTCCAGATGACCTCGTATTCTACGTAGTTTTCTTAACATCATCTTTAATTGATTTGGAAGACTTTATGAAATCTTGTTGAGGATAAGGACAGCTGACTACAGCATGTGATTAGCCATGCTAGCAATATTTTCATTTAGTACCGTGATTGTGCCCAAGAACCTTCATCTAGTTTTTTTAAACTTCATTTTATTTTGTTTTAAGCAATTTCAAATAGATTACAAGAAAGGGAACAATATCACAATTAAGAAGGAGTTACATTAAACATAAAAGAAGAAATATTATACTTGTAATTCCATTTTAATCCTCCTTATACACAAACAATCGGAGGCTTAGGACATGAAGGACTGAGAGAGAGAATACAGAGCCAGGGAGCCCGATGACCTTTTATTTCACGTCCCAATTAAAGCCTTATTCAGACAGGAATTTTCCCCTGCTGCATTGATGAGAAATATGAAACTATACCAGAAGATAATTCCCATACTTCATTGAAAAACTTGGCTGGCTGTTGCCAGGGCTGAGGAGACTCCTTCCACTATGATGAAAGGTACCGTTTTTGTAAGCAAATCCACCACAATGATGATGTGGTATAGCCTTGAGCTAGGATCAGTTGTATTATGATTTTTGATCCATGAGGGAAGTGGCCAAGAAGTGAGGAGAAAACTATAGGAGCTGTACAATATAGATGACCTTTATTGAAATATGACCCATTAATAAAGATCATCTATATTGTACAGATCCTGTGGCTTTGTTCTCACTTCTTGGCCCTCTCCACCTTTTGTTCATCTTTGCTCTGGCATACACTTTGCATGACATGATATGGATGTTGACATTGGTATTCCTGCTTCTGGACCATGACAAACGTACTACATTCCACGTATGCCGAAGTGTTGGTGAATAGAGAGCCCTGTTGTAATTGCAAGACTTCCACAAATGGTGAACTTACTGCACACGAAGCCTAACTTTTGAGGTTTGCGTTATTGGTCCAAGATGTTTTTCCTTTTGGATCCCCTCCCATATGGTAGACTTTGAAATGTTTTGATTTCTTGAGGGGGGGGGGGGGGGGTCAATATTCAAAGGAACTTATCTAGATAGGAGTGGCTCACACACAGATATCTCCTGATAGCGGGTCAAACTTGGATTTTCAGCAGTGATTATCCAGATAGTACCAGTGAATATCTGACAGTCCACATGGTCCAGGGATGGAGTCGGGTGGAACAAGGAGTGTCAAGATTCAGTCTGCCAACTGGGTAAATATCTAAATAAAGTTAGAAAGGCAAAAAGGTGGTATAGGAAAGGTGCATTTTTAGATGCAGGCCACACAGGCTACATCATGGGGGCAGCAGAAAGCAGCTACAGTCAATGGAAAATAATAGATCCCGAGAACCACCCAAACTCAAAGAATGATCAAGATATACTTTTACCTGCAGCAAGGCTGGGCAATTTTGCAAATTTCTTAGTCAAATAAGCATCCCAAGTTTTCACAAAGCATTTCTTAGACTTAAAGAACAGCACAGCAATGCAAAGGTGTCCCACACGTTACAACTCATGCATTTGACTGAGGATGGGTAGATCAGTCTGTGTTCATTGGTTGAAAAAAAATGGTACAGAACGTATACTGAATAAAAAACGAGATGACGTAACAAGAAATATTTGAAACTTACTGTACGTCAACCACACTGTAAGAACATCAACTATTTAAACCATTCTGTGCACAGTGGTAAAGAAATCAGTACAGAAGTCTAGCACATGGAAGACAGAGAAAAATCACTTCGGGTTGGGAATGGGGATCCCTTGTTTGTCTGGAAATGCTAGTTAACGATATTATCACTGTAACCATCAATGAAATGGACCAGTGTCCAAGGCGTCCAAAGGGGGTTTTCAATGCTTCTTCCACTTGTCTAGTTGATTATGTCTCTATGTACAATATGGTGGACCCTCTCCATTTGGCCAAGACAGACATTCAAGCAGCCCATAGCAGAAACCTGAATAGGTTATGTTGGTCTAAATTTGGTCTGCATATTTTGAAACAAAGGCCCACAGTGTTTAAATTATTGACGTCTATTCAGCACCACTATCTGGATAGCGAGCTGTGTTGAACACATGGGTAGAATGGAGAATGCAGCTGTTATATGAGTGATGATATTGAGTGTGCTATCTGAGTACATTTAGGACAGCCTTTTCACTGGCCTAAATTTATCTGGAAAAGTATCCAGATAACAGACTCGATATCACTATGTAGTTGTGTGGCATTCTCATGCTCTGGCGTGAGGCTATCCAGATAGCGTTAAGGCAGCTGTAAACATTTTCAGGGTCACTCTCCATACAGTGCTGCTGAAAATCCACAGATAAGGCTGCCTGTAACACTTATCCACACCCCCCTTAATTCTATAAGGGGTCGATATTCCATGCAATTTAACCAGTCAGAAATTACTTGTGCACGGCCGCTATTCAGCGGCACTTAATCGAGGTTAAGAAGGCTAGGACTCCTTAGCATGGAGAAAAGGCGGCTGAGGGGTGATATGAAGCGTTTGTTTACGCTTTCTAACAACAATAGAACTAGGGGACACAAGATGAAATTAGAATGTGGTAGGTTTAAAACAAATTGGAGAAAGTTTTTCTTTACTCAGCGTGTGGTTAGACTCTGGAACTCATTGCCGGAGAAGGTAGTGACGGCAGCTGGCCTTGCTGAGTTTAAAGGGGGTCTGGACAGATTCCTGAAGGAAAAGTCCATTGATCGTTATTAAATTTTGGGATTTTGCCAGGTTCTTGGGGCCTGGATTGGCCGCTCTCGGAGACGGAGTGCTGGGCTTGATGGACCTTTGGTCTTTTCCCAGCGTGACAGTGCTTATGTACTTATGTAGTGCTGGTGAATATCACCACAGAACACTGAACTCAAAGCTGGCTATTTTGTGGGCGGTCTGGGGGCAGAGTCAGCACTTATGCGGTTAAGTGCCAATATTCAGCACTTAACAGCCTAAGGGGTCCTTTTACTAAACTGCAGTGAAAAGTGGCCTGTGGTAGTGTGGACACGTGAAACTGGTGCGCGCTGGGAAAAAGGACTTTTTAAAAAAATGAGGGAGTAAATGGCCATGCAGTAAAATCAAAAGTAGTATATGGCTATTTACTGCTTGAGTCCTTACCACCATCCGTTGACCTAGCGGTAAGGGCTCACTCGCTACTTGTATGGTAATCGGGCAACGTGTGTCATTGTGGCCACACTGCTGATTTTCATCAGAAACTCCCCTGTGGTAGAAAATAGAAAAATGTTTTCTACTGCGGGAAACAGCATGCGCCAACTTCGAAACTACCGCCGGATGCCCACGCTACCTCATCTATGCGTTGACATTTATACCTGTCTTTTGCTTGGCGCAAGCGATAGCAAATGACAACTTACCCTCTATTCTGTGCTGGAATCTATTATAGAATTTGCACTCAGCACCTGGCATTTTAGCATTCAAATTTGGGCAACCCTTATAGAATTGCCTCAAAGGGTCTGATTCCATAAATGGCGTTCAACAATGGGCACCGGAAAGGATTGGTGCACCCCCTTTAGAAAATAGCACTTAGCACTGATCCCCAGACTTACGCCTGCTGAAACCTGGTATAAACGCTGGCGTTGCAGTTGGCAATGGGGACCTAATATTCTGTAACAATGATCGGGACTTTTCAGAATATCCCTGATCTGCCCATGCCATGCCGCATTGAGCCTGCCATGAGTGGGAAAGCGCGGGGTACAAATGTAACAAAAATAATTTTTAAAAAATGCTTCCTTCAGAGTATCGTGCAACCAGATGTGCCTGCAAATTCCAACTGGTTCCAATTAATGTCAATAATTGGTTCTTAGCACCCAGGTAGTTAAAGCCTAAGAACCTAGGGAACTGGGTTCGATTCCCACTGCAGCCCCTTGTGAACCTGGGCAAGTCCTTGAATCCTCCATTGCCCCAGGTACAAAATAAGTACCTGTATGTAATATGTAAACCGCTTTGATTGTAACCACAGGAAGGCGGTATATCAAGTCCCATTTCCCTTTCCCTATTTGAGATTCTAGATGGAATGTTGCTACTGTTGGAGATTCTACATGGAATGTTGCCAGTGGAGGAGTAGCCTAGTGGTTAGTGCAGTGGACTTTGATCCTGGGGAACTGAGTTCAATTCCCACTGCAGCTCCTTGTGACTCTGGGCAAGTCACGTAACCCTCCATTGCCCCAGGTACAAAACAAGTACCTGTATATATCAAAAATATAAACGGCAAGTGACCGACTCACCTGCAAATGCGCAGTAGAGACTTCCCTCTCTGTCCCGCCCTCGCGTCAAGACGTGATGATGTCAGAGGGCGGAAAAGAGAGGGAAACGGAGTCAGAGTCACTGTCGGTTGCTGCCGCCTGGAAATGAACATCGCGCACACCAACCTCCACCCCCCCCATCCCCGCTGCCGCTCCTGCCCTCCTCCGTATCGGGCCCCCTGCACTGACCTGACAGCGCCTCTCACCTCCGAGCGATCTGCTGCTGCCTGCAGCACTTTCACATGGAGGTGAGAGGCGCTGTCAGGTCAGTGCGGGGGGCCCGGCACGGAGGGGGGAGGGAGCGGCTGCGAGGAGGGTAGCTGGAAATCTCGCCCGTTTTTACGGGCGTAACGGCTAGTAATATATAAACTGCTTTGACTGTAACCACGGAGAGGCAGTATATCAAGTCCTGTCCCCTTCCCCTTTCCTTTGTTTACCAGCTGAAAAGGACACTCATAAGAAATGGACCCACTTCTAGAGCTGTTCACTATTCAGTCATCAGTCACTCGTAGGTATCAGGTTGAAAAGGAAATTGGGGCAAACAGGGCTGAAATGTTCTCATTTTTCTCCAATGTCATTTGCCTTGTCATTGTGGAAGCCTGAGATAGCCCCAAAGTGCAGGGAATGGTAATAAGCTCCCAGAACAGAGGTTCTGTACGGAGCCACGGACAGGACTGATAGCACGCAGTCGCTTGTGTGTAATTGCTCTGGTCTTTGTGCAGCTGATCCAAAGCTCAGAGTGTTTCTCATGCTGTCTTTAATTTGCCTTTAATATAACATGTTTTGTTTCTCTTCTCAAAATGTGCACTGTAAAATGAATTTCTTTCTATATAATGGAATGAGACTTTTCAGTATCATTTGAGGTACTCACTAGCTGACAGTTAGCTAATCCTATTTTCTTGTTTCATGGGATTGGCTGTGCATTATCCACTTCAGCCCAGAGATGTCTGATCTTTGGGAATACGTGTTACCTGTCTGAGCTTAAGGGGTCCATCTCTAGAACCATGGACTTTTCAACAGCCTGAAATGGTTTAACTGAGAAATATATTCCTGTGATATTGTTTTCATACACTTAGTCCTACAGTATAAAGTGTGGGCACTAGCTATAAGGGGTCTATGTTTATACCTATATACATTGGTAAAACTCTACGATTAAACCCCCCCCCTGATATTTAGCTGGCATTAGTCACTGTTTTGAAAGGTGCTGACAGTCATTGGTTGAATTTGACCAGACGTTCAATGCCAGGCTTAGCCCTTTAGTGTCCAATGTTCCCGTAATAAGCCATACGGGAACAGATTGATGGGAAAATTGGATACTAAAGGCTTTTAATCTTGGACCTGGTATTGAGTGTCCGTGTCACAGGCAGCTGCTAGAATTACCCAGATACCAGGGATATTCAGACTGGTACCAGGTAGGTGACCAGATTAAGTTAGAACAACCTTTTTGCTGTCCCGACTTTATCTAGACACTTTCCCAGTGTGAAGCAGTGTGTTTTAAGCCTGTAAAATGTATTGGATTTTTTTCTGCATTGATTATATTTGTAAGTGTATTTCTCCTATTTGGCCAGCAGGTGGTGTTTCTTTCTATGCTGTTATAGGGAACTGAATGTTCTTTTTCTTTAACACAAGCAGGAAACAAGAAGCAGTATATATTTGAAATCTTGTTGACTGGACTCTGATTGGCCCAGGAGATCATCTTATTTGGACTTTACTGGTTTTGAGTTCAGTTTTCAGCCTGGGAGAAGAGAGAGAGAGAGAGAGAGAGAGAGAGAGAGAGAGAGAGAGAGAGAGAGAGCTCTTTGCTGAAGCCCTGTAAAAAAGAATTTGATAACTAGTGAACAGCTATATATGTCCTGAGCTCCCCAAGTATGCAAATGTTTAGTTAGTTTTCTAATTGATCCATTTTTCAGTTACTTGTTACTGTTTGCTGATTGCACATTTTTTGTTCACTGTTCCAAGTTCTGAGAATAAACACATTTGTTTGTTCATTCTGCTTGTCTGGACTGATAAAGAATCCTGGTGGTTTGTGTGTTGGGTCTGTAAGTGCTTTCTGGGATCTGTGGGACCACTGGGAGTGTGGCTCTAGTAATCTAGAAATCACTGGAGATAATTTGAGAGCGGGAGACTCGCCCAGAGGCAGTTGTGACCCAGTCGGTGGAAGGAGGGTGCTAGTGTAGATCACGAGCAGCAGGTGCAGGTGGACCTGAACTGCGCTGGGGATAGACCCTCTGAGTAGCTGCGGGGTAACCCCAGGAAGATGGCTAGGCATTACGTGACAGACCACCGTTAGCAGACTGAATATCTTTACTAACCAGGTATGTCCTGGTGCTGCCCTCAGACCACCCTGGCACTAACCAGATCATGCCTTGGTGGTCACACTTGATTTCAGCAGCACTATGAGGCTATTTCTATGAGGGAATTAGAAAATTATTTGAATGGACTTTCTAAATGATTTAGAATTAATGAATTGAGACTTTTTGTAAAAAAAACTCATTATGGGCTCCTTTTACAAAACTGCGCTAGTGATTCTGGTGTGGCAAATGTGGCAAAGGCCATTTAATTCTTATGGGCTTCGTCGCATTTGCCGCACGGGAATTGCTAGTACAGCTTTGTAAAAGGAGCCCTATATGTGGTACTCGAGACATCAGAGAATTCTTTCTTTGGTGCCATCTATAGATGGTGTCATTTTAGTTGAAAACTGGTGTTAAAAAATATTTAGGAGTCTGGTTGGATAGGGACCTAAATTTTAATCAGCAAGTCACTTCTGTTGTACATGCTTCATTCACAAATTTAAGGTTATTTTGTAGACTACGACTTTTTTTGATTTAGCTGTTTTGGTAAATGCTTATGTCACTTCCAGAATAGACTACTGTAATGCTTTGTACTGTAGTGTCCCAAGATTCCAACTGAAAAGGCTGCAATTTATATAAAATACTGCTGCCCACTTGCTATTTAATAAAAACAAAGTCTTTGATCAAGTTAATCTGCTCTTAGCTGAATTGTATTGGTTACTGATCGAGCAATGTGTTTGCTTTAAATTGATATGTTTAGTGTTTAATGCTTTATGACTGGAAGGTTGCGGGATCTTTTCAAAAGAATATGAACTCTCTTTAAATGACTTAGATCTTCTTGGCAGGGCCTCCTCGTGGTATTGAGTGATTTTTAAGTTGCAGGCAACCTGCAAAAGAACAATTGGAGCATTGGGCTCTAAGTTGTGGATAACCTTTTATCAGAATAACATCAAATACAATGCTGAGAAATTTAAAAAAAATCTTAAACGTATGTGTTTATGAAAGATTGCTTCTGTGCAGATATTTAGTGAGGACCGCTTTTATGATTTATTGTGAAGGGGATTGTTATTGTATTTATGGGGGAATTTGTCATAATTAGATTATACTATAACTTTTTTTCTTAGTTGTAGTTTACGAGGTGAGGCAAACAATGAAAAGGTGATATAGAAAATTCTACTTAACCGTAACCATAAATGCTGTAAAGTAAAGTACTATGCTAAAGAATGTAACCCTTTATGCTATCCTGGAATTACTGTCATCCCAATGTGGCTGTTGACGGTACTTCTGGCTTGAGTGCATGCCATCTCCGCTGCGTAGGGAAAACTTTTTTTTAATAGTGCAACGCTAACCCGGTGGTAATTGGGCATCTGGGTTACCACGGAAGCCCTTACTGCCACCTCAATGGGTGACAGTAAGTGCTCCCCGCCACATGGTAAGAGTTATCTTATCGCATGACCATTTTTGGGTGGGCATTTTACCCATTGTGATAAAAAGGGCCCTGGTGTGTATGTGGGGGAGAAATGGCCCCCAACACTACCACACAGGGCCCTTTTCCCTGCAGTTTAGTAAAAGGACCCCTGAATGGGCTGTGTCGGCATTGCTGTGCGGCTCAGTGAACAGGGAGGTAAGAATGAAATATTCAAACCTCTCCCACATATGCTACACCGAAAGCAATTGGGAACATAAGCTGGATATTCGTATCTCGGTTTAATGTGAAATAACTCCTTCGTTTGTAGCCCCCGTTACATGATTCCTGACTATTCACCCGCAACGGCTGCAAATAGGTTGCCAGCTACCTCCAGATTTGCTAGATAGGTTGATCCAGTAGGGTAAACTCAGTACTGGATCGACCCATCGGGGAAATCTGGAGCCAGCTGGCAGCCTTATTTACTCATCTTGTGAGTGAAGAGTCAAGGATTTCATGCTATTGAGCAAGGATTGATGAGGAATTTCACGTTAAACGGAGATGAGAATATCCAGCTTGCGTTATTGATTGCCTTTGGTGTAGCAGGTGTGACAGAATCTTGAAGATTTCATTCATATTACTGCTGTGTCACAGTGTGGCTGAGCTGTTTGGTTGGTGGAGTGTAGGCAGAATGCGGAATGCAATCAATGTTCTCTCTGTATTCTCACCTTAAGGCACTTGACCCCTGTCTGGCTTTGGATCATTGTGCATTTTCTGAAAATTAATTTGGTATGAGCTATGTCCATCCTGGTGAAGATATAGGGACCGGGATATGTGGGAATCAAGGGCACCTTTGGCAGTGCTGAAATCGAGGAATAATAGGAAGAATTAGTTCCCCTTCTATTAGGAACTAGTTAAATAATACCTACATTGATCAAATGATTTCTCGGAGCCTCCAGAGAAAAAAATATAATATGCAGCTAGCACCAAAGAGCGTTTAAAATTCAGTAGTGTTTGAGATCTTTTCCAGTTTATCATCCTACTTTTTTCATGCTACTTTGACCTTGAACAGCTCTGGCTTTTCAGTAGCTCATGTCTGCACTCATTACCAGGACGCAAAAAAGCAACGAATAGCATTGGTGCAAGGCACGGTAGCAAAGGTCCCAGAAAACAAGAAGGCAGACGCAAATTCCAACGTGGATACAAACAAAGCAGATCAATCAATGGTGTGGTTCACAACTTTATTATAAGATAACTAGTAAAAATGGCCCGTTTCTGACAGAAATGAAACGGGCGCTAGCAAGGTTTTCCTCGGAGTGTGTATGTTTGAGAGAGAGAGAGAGAGAGAGTGTGTGTGAGAGATGGAGTGTGTGTGTCAGAGAGAGAATGAGAGAGAGACAGAGTGTGTGTGTGTTTCTGTGAGAGAGAGAGTGTGTGAGAGAGACAGAGTGTCTGTGTGTGTGTGTGACAGAGAGATAGAGTGTGTCAGAGAGAGTGTATGTGAGAGACAGTGAGTGAGTGTGTGCCCCCCCTCTCGCAGGTCCCCCACCTCCACCTCTCTGGTCTCAGGGACCCCTCCCCACCTCCCTCTCCCCTGCTCCCCCTCCAGCCATCCATGTCCAGCGACCCTCCTCTCTCCCTGCCCCCCCTGCAGCCACCCATGTCAGGTGACCCTTCACTCCCCCTGCCCCCCCTGCAGCCACCCATGTCCAGCAACCCTCCCCTCCTCCTCCCCCCTCCAGCCACCCATGTCCAGCGACCCTCCCTTCCCCCCCCCACGCATCAAACCCCCTTGCCACCTGCAGCTGCCACTGGTAACGCTGTCCGGCCGCTGCTGCTTCTCCTGTTGAGCAGCAGCAGCCGCTACAAAAAGAAAAAAAGCCATAAATGTTTTTAAACCTGAAACGCGGCACCGTAGACAGCCATCAGGCATTGGCTGTCGGCTCTGCAGCTGCTGCTCCTCTCGCCTGTCACGTCACTGCGCTCCTCCGGGGTCTTACTCCAGGGGCAGTGACATGGAGGCGAGAGGAGGAGCGGCTGCAGAGCCAACAGTCAATGCCTGGTGGCTGTTTATGGTGCCGCGTTTCAGGTTTAAAAACATTTATGGCTTTTTTTCTTTTTGTAGCGGCCGCTGCTGCTCAACAGGAGAAGCAGCAGCGGCTGGACAGCATTACCAGTGGCAGCTGCGGGTGGCGAGGGGGTTGTTGTGCTTCGGGGGGGGGGGTGTTGATGTGCTTCGGGGGGGTGTTGATGTGCTTCGGGGGGAGGGGGATGTTTGAAGTGCCGGGGGGGGGGCTTGGGTGATGCGCCGAGGGGGTGTTTGAGCGGCGCACTCACAGCTGATTCCCAGGCAGGGGGAGGAGTAGGGAAACACGGGGGAATGAGCTGTGAATGACGTTAGCCTGGCTATGGAGCCTAGCTCAGCAACTCCAGGAGCCACGTACACAGGCAGCTACTTTAGAACGTTGGTGGTGAGAATTATTATATAGGATTGCCCGACACAGAATGTGTTTCGCCCTCAAGGGCTGCGTCAGGGGCTCTTTTACATCACTGCTTATCCAACTGGAACAGGTTTTAGACTTTTTACAGATGGACCAGTGTATAGGCGTTATTTCTAAAAAATATTTTGCTACTGTTTTCAACAGCGTTTGTTATTGGTTTGGGTGAACTAAAATCCTAGCATGCGCCGCCTACTGACTTCAACCTTATCCAGTTGGATAAGCAGTGCCGTAAAAGAGCCTCTGACGCAGCCCTTGTGGGCGAAACACAGTCTGTGTCGGGCGATTATCTTATAATAAAGTTGTGAACCACACCATTGATTGATCTGCTTTGTTTGTATCCACAGTAGCAAAGCTCTGCAGTAAGCTACTGCTATCAACACCATCAGGATTTCTGATGTTGAGTACAGGCCGACCAAGTTTGTTTTGACTTTGGCGCCAAAACCGGCCTGAAATCTGGATTCAACCATGTTGTGGTTTTGGCAGAAAATGCTGGTGCATTTATGGCTGAAACGAAAACTCCTCCCCCACCCCCCCCCCCGAATAAAAACGTAACTACTCTACTCTCCCTGACCTCCATGCATGACTAATCTCTTCCCCCAATCAAAAGCGCTGCTCTCCCACCACCCTCCCCGGGCCCACCACAGAAGCTCTGGTGGTCCAATGGCAGATTCAGTTTAGGCCGAAACCGAAAAATGTGGTTTTGGTCACCTTCTACTGTTGAGAATAGGTTCAGGAGCAAAAATGTCCATAATCATTTAATTAAAAAGACATTGGGGTCTCATTTATGCCAATATATAATTCCTGAAAATAATTTCACATGTTAACAGATGCTATAGCTTCCAATTAGTGGAAAAGGAAAGTTACTCCTAGGCCGGCTCCAATCTCAAAATATGTCTTAAAATCATTATAGGTTGCCCAAAATTCTGTTGCATGTCTAATTTTTCATACATCAAAATTTGATCATATATCCTCAGTGTTGATATCTCTTCATTGGCTTCTGATGAGGGTTCAATTTAAAATACCGACTCTCGTATTTAAAGCCATCAAGAACACAGCCCGTGCTGTCTTGTCTGCATCCCTTCGGTTGTATGAGCCAGTGCAAAATCGTTGATCAATGGATAAATTTTTACTTGAAGCTCCTGTTTTTGGACGGTGAGTCTTGGCTTTCATTCATCCATTTTTCAAGTTATTGGCTCAAACTATGGAACTCATTACCTTTAGATTTATGAAAAATTGACTCACTATTAGAATTTAGAAAACATCTCTCAACCTGTTTGTTTCAGAAAGCATACTCATGACAGTTTATTCAATTTAGCCTAGATGGATTTAATATGACCCTGGAGCTGAAGTATGGATAAAGCTCTCATGTTGTTTTATTTATAGGTTTATGTTGTTTTAATTGTGTATGTTTGATTGTGCTCTGCCATGAACAGTGGAATGTAACTTTTTTGACACATGCTGAGGTCCCCTTTTATTACAGCGGGTAAAAGACTGGTTCTCCCCCCCCCCCCCCAAAAAAAAAGCAATGGCCATGTGCTAAGTGAGAGAGTAAAAAGGAGAGGGTTCCAAGTACATCAAGAAACCAAAACAAGCCAAAAAGCACAAACGGACCTCCAGGAACAGGACAACGGGAGACTTTATTGCAAAGACCCGACATGGGCCGTGTTTCAGCAACCAAGCACCTGCATCAGGGGTTTGCAAGGAAGTCCTAATATAGTCATTCTTACGACGACATCACTGTTGGAACTTCAAATTGAATCCTAGGTGCTCCTCTTAAAATGGAGTGGCACAGCCTTAAGAGTCACACAAGCATGAAAAATTGTGCCTAAAATCTGGATTGAAAGCTCTCTTCAGCACAATGCAAATACCTTGGTCCGGTGTGCCAAGAGCGTTATCTAAAAAACACTGCCCAAACTAATAGTTTTGGTGGGTTTTTTTAGACACTACGGTGTCTTTGTATGTTTTTAATAAAAGGTATCAACACTCATTTAGGACTTTATCGTGCTTGAGGATTTTCATATCTTGAGTTATTGGACCTGCTTAGTTTCTAGAGTGAAGTAATCATTTGTGAATAGTGATTTTCCTGTACTTATTTAGTGAAGCATTTAAGAACTTCTAGTTGAGTGAATTTCTGAGACCTAAGTTGCAGGTAAGTTTTACGATGCAGAACACTTGTCTGCGTGAGGTTACAGCCTGACCAACCTTTTGTGTGTCTATGTGGTGCCAGCAGGGCCGCTGAGAGACAAAGCTGGACCCGGGCAAACCATCTTAAGGGCCCTCCCCCCAGGAGCACCACACATGTCAAAAGTCAAAATTTTGATAATATTTATATTTATATAATTTAATATATTGCAGTAATTATATAGAATACTTAGACACTGGAAAATGAATTACAAAAAAAACCCCAATTCTGGTTTATCTGCTGTCTCCTCTGTCCTCCTGTGACCTGTGTTGTTGTGTCCTCCTGCTCCACCTGGCCTAGCAGGGACTCGAGGAGGAGACTTGGTGGGTTGTGAGGCGACTTGCGAATGGGACTGGGAGAGGGAGACCACCATCTGCAGCAGGATGGATTATAAATTTATCCAATATTCCAGGCCGGCCCAGCAGCCCTGCACCACTCTAGGCAGCTATACTGACTTCACTGTCTGCAGTACACCGACTGACTGACTCACAGTCACGTACAGTGTCTCAACAGCCCGGGGCCAGACCGCCAAGCGACACCCCACAACGCGACCGGATGGATTTGAGGAGGAGCATAGAAGTCTACCCAGCACTGGTTTTGCTTCCCAATTACCGGCGTTGCCACCCAATCTCCGCTAAGATTCCATGGATCCATTCCTTGTAAACAAGATGATCGCCGCATCTCAAAAAAGATATCGTGGAATTAGAAAAGGTACAGAGAAGGGCGACAAAAATGATAAAGGGGATGGGACGACTTCCCTATGAGGAAAGGCTGAAGTGTCTAGGGCTCTTCAGCTTGGAGAAAAGACAGCTGAGGGGAGATATGATAGAGGTCAATAAAATAATGAGTGGAGTTGAACGGGTAGATATGAATCATTTGCTTACTCTCTCTAAAAATACTAGGACTAGGGGGCATGCGATGAAACTACAAAGTAGTAAATTTAATACAAATCAGAGAAACGTTTTTCTTCACTCAATGTGTAATTAAATGCTGGAATTCGTTGCCAGAGAATGTGGTAAAGGTGGTTAGTTTAGTGCGGTTTAAAAAAGGTCTGGACGGCTTCCTAAAGGAAAAGTCCATAGACCATTATTAAATTGACTTGGGGAAAATCCACTGCTTATTTCTGGGATAAGCAGCATAAAATGTATTGAACTTTTTCGGGATCTTGCCAGGTATTTGTGACCTGGATTGGCCACTGTTGGAAACAGGAGGATACTGGGCTCGATGGACCTTCGGTCTGCCCCAGTGTGGCAATACTTATGTACTTATTTATCCCACGCATGTTTGCTGTACTTAAAGTTCTGAAGCTAATGTGAAAGCTCCTTAAAATTTACACTCCAGCCCATCCCTATCTATTCAGTTACGATCAGGGCATAGACCGTAGACTCTTTCCTCAGTCTTTGCTGGACATCTGTCCTTTCGCTGCCATCCAAACCAATGTTTTACGACTCAGAGGCTCTCCAGAGCACTGTAATTTTTCACCCACCCCTCCATATGCCATCAAAGTTTTTACCTTTAGGCTCATGTGAAGCTCAACATCCAGAGGACTAGGTTGACTGAAGCCAATATACCGTGTTTCCCCGAAAATAAGACACTGTCTTATATTCATTTTTGCCCCCCAAAATGCGCTAGGTCTTATTTTCAGGGGCTGTCTTATTTTGGGGGGAAACATCGGGGTTGGCCCGCCCGCCCTCCGTCGCTCCCGGAACTAACCTTAAACCCTCCTTTCACCTTAGCAGCAAGCAGCAGCAGGGCAGGCCACTCCTTCCTTTCGTGTCCCGCCCTCGCCTGACGTAACTAACGTCCGCGAGGGCGGGGCACGGAAGGAAGGAGAGGTCTTCCCTGCTGCTGCGAAGGTGAAAGGACTGGGAGGCATTTAAGGTTAGTTCTGGGAGTGACGGAGGGTGGGTGGAGGGGGGGCCCGGCGACCTCGGGTGGGGGGGGGGGGCGGCCCGGGGGCGGCCTTGTCTGGCTTTCGGCGGCCCTGCTTTCAAACAAAAATTTGCTAGGTCTTACTTTCGGGGAAACAGGGTAGGAAAGAAATTTGCTTTGTTTGTGGAGCAGCTGGAGCTTCCTGGAATTGGATCCAGAGTCGACTTCATTCCAGCTACAGAAGGTTGCAGGGCTGGAGTTCAGTCAGAGAGATTTCTCTTGGATGCTGGAAGTGCAAGACTTTGTGATACCTTTGGTTTAGTTTTGTTAAGGAGATTTATTAGTTTGTTTGAGATAAGGCTTTGTAATTAATCTGCTGCTAAGCAAATACATCTACCTCATGCTTGTGTTTGCTGTTTTAGCTAAGGCACAATAAATCATGATTCACACAGAACTTCTCTCTCTCTCAGCAAATGATAAACCTGAGACTGGTGTAGGTGTAAATAATTTCCTAAGGGGTCCTTTTACTAAGGTGAGCTGAAAAATGGCCTGCGCTGGCGTAGATGCATGTATTGGATGCGTGCAGTTCCATTTTTCAGCGCACCTACAGAAAAGGCCTTTTTTGGGGGGCCAAAAATGGATGTGTGGCTAAATAAAAATTGGCGAGCGTCCATTTTGGGCCTGAGACCTTACTGCCACCCATTAACTTAGCAGTAAAGTATCACGTATTAACCGGGCAGTGATCATCAGCACGTGTAAACTGCCGATTACCACCCGGTTCGCCAGATATTTTCCAGCGCGAGTAGTGGACGCACATAAAAAATGAAATTACCACCTGGGCCACGCGATAGCCAGGCTGTAGTTCCAAATTGGTGCATGTTGAGTGCATGTAGGTGCCTACGTGGCTTGGTAAAATGCAGTGGCGTTCCTTGGTCGGCTGCCACCCGGGGCGGATCGCCGCTGCTCGGCCCCACTTCCCGGGTGCAGCATCATCCGTTCCCCCCCAGGTGCAGCACGACACCCCCCCCCCAAGTGCAGTGCCCCCCCAGGCGCATCACCTCTAAGCCCCCCCCCCCCCCGGGTGCATTCTTCTTACCTGCTGGGGTGCTGGGAGCAGCCACGCGGCTGTCGGCTCTGCTGGTTCCCCGCTCCCAGAACAGGAAGTAACAGCAGAGGGAGCGGGGAACCAGTGGAGCTGACAGCCGTGCAGCTTCTCCCAGCACCCCTCCTGCAGCGTGCACCCAGGACGGGACCGCCTCACCCTCGGTACGCCACTGGTAAAAAGTCCCCTAAGGAAGCTGTAGCAATTGTTCTACATCTGAAACCATGCTCTGATTTGTCTTTCAGGATAAGAAATCCTTGTCTTTATGAACCTTCGCTTGGCGTTTCTTTCTATGCAGCTAAAAATAGACGTGACCGTCTGCCAGAATTCCACTTTTTTCTTTAAGAGAACTTTTGGTCCCTTTTGCCTGCTCTCTGCACTGCATGATCTGCTCTGTCAAAGAACAACACACATGGCAATTCGGCCTTCGGTGGCCTGAGCTTCCTCGCTTGGATACACAGGCAGTATCAAAGAGGGCTCCTGCAGTAAACCTTTCTGCTTTTGTAGGCAGGGGAGGAAAGGTGAACATCATGTCAAGTCGCAGGAGGAATGTGAACGATTACAGGAGGACCTTGCGAGACTGGGAGAATGGGCGTGCAAGTGGCAGATGAAGTTCAATGTTGACAAGTGCAAAGTGATGCATGTGGGTAAGAGGAACCCGAATTATAGCTACGTCTTGCAAGGTTCCGCGTTAGGAGTTACGGATCAAGAAAGGGATCTGGGTGTCGTCGTCGATGATACGCTGAAACCTTCTGCTCAGTGTGCTGCTGCGGCTAGGAAAGCGAATAGAATGTTGGGTGTTATTAGGAAGGGTATGGAGTCCAGGTGTGCGGATGTTATAATGCCGTTGTATCGCTCCATGGTGCGACCGCACCTGGAGTATTGTGTTCAGTACTGGTCTCCGTATCTCAAAAAAGATATAGTAGAATTGGAAAAGGTACAGCGAAGGGCGACGAAAATGATAGTGGGGATGGGACGACTTTCCTATGAAGAGAGGCTGAGAAGGCTAGGGCTTTTCAGCTTGGAGAAGAGACGGCTGAGGGGAGATATGATAGAAGTGTATAAAATAATGAGTGGAATGGATCGGGTGGATGTGAAGCGACTGTTCACGCTATCCAAAAATACTAGGACTAGAGGGCATGAGTTGAAGCTACAGTGTGGTAAATTTAAAACGAATCGGAGAAAATTTTTCTTCACCCAACGTGTAATTAGACTCTGGAATTCGTTTCCGGAGAACGTGGTACGGGCGGTTAGCTTGACGGAGTTTAAAAAGGGGTTAGATAGATTCCTAAAGGACAAGTCCATAGACCGCTATTAAATGGACTTGGAAAAATTCCGCATTTTTAGGTATAACTTGTCTGGAATGTTTTTACGTTTGGGGAGCGTGCCAGGTGCCCTTGACCTGGATTGGCCACTGTCGGTGACAGGATGCTGGGCTAGATGGACCTTTGGTCTTTCCCAGTATGGCACTACTTATGTACTTATGTACTTATGTCCTGATTGAATTCATTATGTGGCTATTGAAACAGTTAAATACAAGTCCTAAAACAGAGTCGACACCTTCCTCCTTGCCCTGCTGTTTAGAGACTGACGGACTTCAACTTTTGCTTCATAGAGGTGTGAAGCTCTGTTGGAAGATAGAAAAGTGCAATGCATGTGAAAATATGTTTTTACTGATACTCATTTTGACTCATCTTAACCCTAGATTGGACGTACCGCAGATTCTTAAAAGGCTGTTCACCCCCTACAGAAGGATGAGTGAATCTTAATAAAGAGTCATAAAAATTCTTCCTGGCCTTATAAAGGGATCTATGTATTAATCTAAAAAAAAAAAAAAAAGAAAAGTTTGCAGATTAGTATCTGATTTTGCAAAGTAGAAATACAAGATGCAAATGAGCTCTGGGCTCATTTACATCCTTGGCTATACCTTGCAGTGAATATTTCAGATACCCTGGAAAGAGCTGGCTGGTACCCTTCCCTAGAAGGGGAAGGGGTTTCTGAAAGGGGCAGGATGGGGAAGTTTTAAAGGAGAGATGGCGGAGGGGAGACATGATAGTGGAGTGGATGAATTGCTTGTTTACTCGTTCCAAAAATACTACGACTAGGGGGCATGTGATGAAGTTACTAAGTAGTAAATTTAAAACAAATGGGAGAAAAAATGTCTTCACTCAACATGTAGTTAAACGCTGGAATTCATTGCCTGAGAATGTGGTAAAAGCAGTTTGCTTAGCAGGGTTTAAAAAAGATCGGGATAATTTTCTAAAAGAAAAGTCTGTAAGCCATTATTAAGATGGACTTGTGGAAAATCCACTGCTTATTTCTAGGATAAGCAGCACAAAATTTGTTTTACTGTTCTGGGATCTTGCCATGTACTTGTGACCTGGATTGACCACTGTTGGAAACAGAATACTGGCTTGATGGACCTCAGTCTGTCCCAGTATGGCAATGCTTATGTTGTTATAGGGTCCTTTTACAAAGGTGTGCTGAAAAATGGCCTGTGGTAGTGTAGATGTGTGTTTTGGGCGCGCGCAGAATCTTTTTTTCAGCGCGCCTGTAAAAAAAATACCTTTTTAAAAATTTTTGACGAAAATGGACGTGCGGCAAAATGAAAATTGCTGCGCATCCATTGTGGGTCTGAGACCTCACTGCCAGCCATTGACCTAGCGGTAAAGTTTCATGTGGTAATGGGCAATAATGACCTATGGGCATCAAATGCCACTTGGCGCACATCCAATGCGTGCGTCTGAAAATAAAAATGATTTTTTTGGATGCACATATCGGATGCGCGTCAAAACTGAAATTACTGCAAGCGCCACATGGTAGCCGGGCGGTAACTCCATTTTGGTGCACGTTGGGCGTGTTTAGATTCTTACGTGGCTTAGTAAAAGGGCTCCTATATTCTTTTGGGGGCTGGGGAGGGGGGTGTTGGGCTTACAGGGACCCCCGCCAGCCAATATATTTGCGGCAGTGGTGCTTCAGCTGGTGGGGGTTGGAGACCCCCGCCAGCCAAGATGTTACAGCAGCAGCAGAGGGTGGTGAGGCGGTGAGCAAAATGTGCCCTCCCACCTCGAGTTCTGGCCCCCTCTCACCTCGAGTTCTGGCTTCGCCCCTGCTGTGTACGTCTAGTAGTACTATAGAAATGATTATGATTAGTAGTAGTTGTGGCCCTCGAGGACTGAGGTTGCCCACTCCTGCACTACCATGTACCATCCTGTCTACTCACTTGCCATCAGCTCTGGTTCACTGCCACTTTGAGAAAATGAGCATCTAAAATCTTATATTTAAATCAGTATCAGTTCTCCATGTCTTTTACCTGTCCTCTATATAGAAACATAGAAACATGACGGCAGATAAAGGCCATGTGACCCATCCAGTCTGCCCCTCCTCTGTAACCCCCAATTCTACCTGTTCCTAAGCGATCCCACATGCTTATCCCATGCCTTTTAAAATCCTGGAACAGTCCTCGACTCCACCACCTCCGCCGGGAGGCCATTCCACGCCTCCAACACCCTTTCTGTGAAATAATACTTCCTTAGGTTACTCCTAAGCCTATACCCTCTTAACTTTGTCGTATGCCCCCTCATTCCAGAGCTCTCCTTCATTTGAAAAAGGGTCTCTTCCTGTACATAAATACCCTTGAGCTATTTAAATGTTTCTATCATGTCTCCTGTCTCCCTCCTCTCTTCTAGCATATATGTTGAGGTACCTAGGCCTGTCCCTGTAATTTTTGCATTCAAGACCACTTACTAATTTTGTAGCCGCCCTCTGGACCAACTCCATCCTGTTTATATCTTTCCTTAGGTGTGGTCTCCAGAACTGCACAAATGAGGCCTCACCAGAGACTTATACAACGGCACTATCACCTCCTTTTTCCTGCTGGTCATGCCTCTCCCATGCATGCTTTTTGATGTTTGTTTTATAAGCAAGGTCTCTTCATGCAGGTTACCCTAGCCATCCTGGAAGCCCCAGTACCACTGTATCACTGCTTTTGCTCTGCAACAGTTGCATTACTTCAAAAGCTAGGCTAGGATCAGTTCTGCCTAACATGAGCAGTTTATCTGACTAACACAGGGAGCAAAATTACACTTTTGGCTTTCGTTACTGGCCTTATACAATAGTAGCAGCAGGAGAGTTGATTGCTTGGCTTATCAGGTGATGAAATTGTTGTAATCTCTTCTAACAGATAATATCATTTGCTGGCTTTCTCTCAGATGCGTTCACAGAATCGGCCGAGCCACCGCTGTGAGCAGAGAGATGTGCAGTGAGATCTAGCACTGGGAACCTGGAAACACCAGGCTTGCTGGCTGTCTTCAAAATAAAAACAGATACATGAAGCAGATCACTGTAAAAAATTACCAGCTCTGAGAGGAAAGACTTGACTCTTTTGGCATTGTGATAGATTTGTTTTCCACTGCCAGATGTTGTCACGCAGCTTAGCGTGGAGCATAACTATGATGGGGTCGATGTTTGGCATGGTGTAAGTGGGACAGGCTCCTGCATGCTTCAACTACGTTGAGTTGGCCAGGTGCCAATATTGAGTGGCACAACTTTTCAGTGCCACTGAATGTCAGGTCTGAACGCCCTAACACAATTTGAGCAGTGCTGAGGCTTTCCAGGGGCAGAATCAGGGTGGACCTGGAAGTTATGCGTGTACCAGCAATATTTAGGGGGGAATTCATCAAGCAGCGTCAGGGCAAGTCACATTAATTGGGTCTTAACATGACTTAAAAGGTACTAAAGGCTGCCTGCCCTAAAATACCACAGCGCTATTTATTGTGCCGCGTATTAGATAGTAATGAGATGCAAAACATGCAAATACATGTTTTGCATCTCATTACTATGCAAATACCCTGTGACTTGCGGTGATACACAGCAAGTCACATTAGGGCCGAAAAAGCACAGTAAAATAACCCTAGCTAAAAGCTGGTGTTATTTTACCAACCGCGAGCATCGGGACGCCAAGCTGCGGCCTACTCCGGGAGCTCTCCTCAAATGGCATACCTAGTTGTTGTCTCACATGACTACCACTAGGGGTCATGTTTCCTTATATGTCCCCCTAGCAGTAGTTGCGTGAAACTACCGCTAGGGGCACCATTCGGGGACAGCACCTAGAGTAGGCAAGAGCGATTGCCTGAACAGGTCAGACACCTGCAGACCCTGCTGAACCTTCAGACCCCACCCCCCCCTCCAGATGCCCTCAAGAATCCCCAGATCCCCTGGACCCCCAGAACCCCCTCTGGACCACCAATAACATTGCAAAGGTAGACACTAGGGGGTGGGCAGGCTTGGAGGGGGGGGGGGGGGAACTTGCTTTGAGAGGGGGAGACAGAGACTTGAAGGCTGAGAGTATTGGGTTGGTGATGCAATGCTCCCGGTGGCTGGGAATAACTGTACTTGCGAGGTGGCTCACAAGCAGCATTATTCTCTAACATGGGATTCAGCAGCCTGCAAGATCCCCAAACCGCAGGTTGCTGAATCCCACGGAGAATCAAAGTGCGGTAAAGAGCAAACCTTTACAGCACCTTGATGAATCCCCCCCCCCCTTGGTGTCATTGCCCACATTCCTAACCAGGCAGTTAGGACTACATTAAATGCAATCCTATCTATGCCTGGTTAAGTATTCTGCATCTGTATAACTTCTGAGACCCAGATATCTAATGCTGATGCCTGGATATAGCCTAGCATCAACTATCTGGGTCTAACCTACGCAATCAGTGCTTAAAAAAATCCACTGACTGCTGCTGGCTGAATACTGACCCAGAATTTTTAGATATTTCAGCAGTATAACAAAAGAGAGGGAACAAAGTACAAACTAAAGTCCAAACAAAAAAACAGCACCACGGGCCTTTAAACTACTACTACTACTATTTAGCATTTCTATAGCGCTACAAGGCATACGCAGCGCTGTACAAACATAGAAGAAAGACAGTCCCTGCTCAAAGAGCTTACAATCTAATAGACAAAAAATAAATAAAGTAAGCAAATCAAATCAATTAATGTGAACGGGAAGGAAGAGAGGAGGGGGTAGGTGGAGGCGAGTGGTTACAAGTGGTTACGAGTCAAAAGCAATGTCAAAGAGGTGGGTTTTCAGTCTAGATTTAAAGGTGGCCAAGGATGGGGCAAGACGTAGGGGCTCAGGAAGTTTATTCCAGGCGTAGGGTGCAGCGAGACGGAAGGCGCGAAGTCTGGAGTTGGCAGTAGTGGAGAAGGGAACAGATAAGAAGGATTTATCCATGGAGCGGAGTGCACGGGAAGGGGTGTAGGGAAGGACGAGTGTGGAGAGATACTGGGGAGCAGCAGAGTGAGTACATTTATAGGTTAGTAGAAGAAGTTTGAACAGGATGCGAAAACGGATAGGGAGCCAGTGAAGGGTCTTGAGGAGAGGGGTAGTATGAGTAAAGCGACCCTGGCGGAAGATGAGACGGGCAGCAGAGTTTTGAACTGACTGGAGAGGGGAGAGGTGACTAAGTGGGAGGCCAGCAAGAAGCAGATTGCAGTAGTCTAAACGAGAGGTGACAAGGGTGTGGATGAGGGTTTTGGTAGAGTGCTCGGAAAGAAAGGGGCGGATTTTACGGATGTTGTAAAGAAAGAAACGACAGGTCTTGGCGGTCTGCTGGATATGAGCAGAGAAGGAGAGAGAAGAGTCAAAGATGATCCCAAGGTTTCGAGCTGAGGAGACAGGGAGAATGAGAGAGCCATCAACAGAAATAGAAAATGGGGGGAGCGGGGAGGTGGGTTTGGGGGGGAAAATGAGAAGCTCGGTTTTGGTCATATTTAATTTCAGGTGGCGTTGAGACATCCAGGCAGCAATGTCAGACAAGCACGCTGAGACTTTGGTTTGGATGCAAGGTGAGATATCAGGGGTAGAAAGGTAGATTTGGGAGTCATCAGCATAGAGGTGGTAGGAAAAGCCATGGGATGAGATTAATGAACCAAGGGAAGAAGTGTAGATAGAAAAGAGGAGGGGACCAAGAACAGAACCCTGGGGTACGCCGACAGGCAGAGGGATAGAAGTAGAAGAGGATCCACCAGAGTGAACACTAAAGGTGCGGAGGGAGAGGTAGGAAGAGAACCAGGAAAGGACAGAGCCCTGGAATCCAAGTGAGGACAGGGTATCGAGAAGTATGCTGTGATCGACAGTGTCAAAAGCAGCGGAAAGATCAAGAAGAATGAGGATGGAATATTGACCTCTGGATTTAGCCAGTAATAGGTCATTGGAGACTTTAGTAAGCGCAGTTTCGGTTGAGTGGAGAGGGCGAAAACCAGATTGTAATGGGTCAAGAATAGCATGTGAGGCGAGAAAATCAAGGCAGCGGCGGTGAACAGCACGCTCAAGTAATTTGGAGAGAAAAGGAAGGAGGGAGATGGGTCGGTAATTAGAGGGACAAGTAGGGTCAAGTGAAGGCTTCTTAAGGAGAGGTGTGACCACAGCATGTTTAAAGGCAGCAGGGACAGTCGCAGTGGAAAGTGAGAGGTTGAGAATGTGACAGATAAAAGGAATAAGAGTAGGAGAGATGGCATTAAGAAGGTGGGTGGGAATGGGATCAGAGGAACAGGTGGTACATTTTGAGGAAGAAAGGAGAAGTGTAGTTTCCTCAATAGTAACTTCAGGAAAGGAGGAAAGGGAATGAGGGGAAGGAGAGAGAGGGGAACGGACTAGTGGAGGGAGAGCTGGTGAGGTAGAGAAAGCAAGGTTTATCTTTTGAACCTTGTTGTGAAAGAATTCAGCAAGGGTCTGAGGAGATAGTGAAGGGGGAGTTGGGGGAGGGGGCACCTTGAGGAGAGAGTTCAATGTGGTGAAGAGAAGTCGAGGATTAGAGCCAAGAGAGTTGGTCAGTTGGATATAATAATCCTGTTTGGCACGTAAAAGAGCAGATTGGAAGGAGGTCAGCATGAACTTAAAGTGTAAGAAATCAGCAAGGGCCCGAGATTTCCGCCAGAGGCGTTCGGCGGAGCGGGTACAGGAACGTAGGTAGCGGATATTAGAAGTCAGCCAAGGTTGGGGTTTTGTACGCCTTACAGGGCGGGTCATCAAAGGTGCAAGAGTGTCTAAGGCAGAGGATAGAGTATTGTTGTAAGAAGAAACAGCCTCGTTGACAGACGTGGATGGTGCCACAGTAGAGAGGAGGTTTGAAACATGGGAGGATAGAGATGAAGGGTCAATGTCGTGAAGATTCCTAGATAAATTAGATAGGATAGGACGGGACTGGGAGGGAGGAGATTTAAGTGTGAAAGTTATAAGATGGTGATCAGAGAGGGGAAGATCGGAGGCAAGGAAACTAGAGGGTGAACAGTTGGAGGAGAAGATGAGATCAAGACAGTGACCATTTTGATGAGTGGGGGAGGTGGAGCATAGTTGGAGATTAAAGGACGACGTTAAAGCGAGTAACTTGGAAATATAAGAGTTGGAAGGATCATTAGCAGGAATATTAAAGTCACCAAGGATGAGAGAGGGGGAGGAAGGATCATGGAAGAAGGCAAGCCAGGCATCAAAGTCACTGAGAAAGGATGAAAGGGACTTATCAGGGGGACGATAAATGACCGCTATTCGAAGAGGCAGAGGAGAGAAAAGGCGGATAGAGTGGACTTCAAAGGAGGAAAAACAGTGAGATTGAGGTGGAAGAAGGGGTTGAAATCTGGAGGAGGGAGAGAGAAGTAGTCCAACACCGCCCCCACGGCCAGCAGGGCGAGGAGTATGTGAAAATAGATAACCGCCATGGCACAGGGCTGCGACTGAAGCAGAGTCATCAGGGCAGAGCCAGGTTTCTGTTATGGCGAGCAGATGGAGGTGACGCGAGATAAAGAGGTCCTGGATATAGGGGAGTTTGTTACAGATAGAGCGGGCATTCCATAGGGCGCAAGAGAAGGGCAGAGAAGAGGAGGGGAGTAGAGGAATAGAGATGAGGTTAGAGAGGTCACGGTGAGATCTGTAGAGTTTGGATAATAGTTGGTGAGGAGGGCCAGGATTGGGATTGATGTCACCAGCTGAGAGTAAGAGAAGGAGTAAAAGAGAGCGGAGGAGAGTAGGAGAGGTGTGGCCACGAAGGCGTCGAAGGCGAGAGGTATTTAGGTGGAATGGGGAAGGTAAAATGGAGGGAAGAAAGAGACGGAGATTAAAAGCCAAAAAGGAGGAAGAGGGTAGGAGAGAAGGTGAGGTGATGAAGTCAATGGATGGGAAGTGAGTTCCTGTAGCGGAGAGAGGTAGGGGGTGAGGGAAAAGATTAGGAAGGGACAGAGCTAGGAAGAGAATGTGAATAGGGGCCATAAACGATTAAGGTACTTTAGCAACTGGAAAAAGATTAGATACAAAGAGAAAAATGCCCCGCGCGCCGTTAGGCGCGCGGCACCTAGAGCGGAGGCCCTGAGTGGATCGGGGTGGACCTGGGTGTCACCCCGGAGAAGGCTGTAAGGATATGCAGATGAGCTGCAAGTCCTCCACAGCACCTGAAAGGCAGCCGGTGGTAGAGGTGGGTACCTCTCAGCTGAGGAAAGGCTTACCAGGGGTTAGGCCGAAGCCAGCATTCCTCCCCCTGAGGGTCGCCTGATCCTAGCCAAAAAGCACCTGGGAACTCTGGGCACTTGGAGAGAAGGCCCTGGGAAGGTCGGGGTGGAACTGGAGTCACCCCGGATACAGCTGTGAGGAAATGCAGAAGGGCTGCAAGTCCTCCACAGCACCTGGTGGGAGCGCTGGGCACCTAGAGCGGAGGCCCTGAGTGGATCGGGGTGGACCTGGGTGTCACCCTGGAGAAGGCTGTAAGGATATGCAGATGAGCTGCAAGTCCTCCACAGCACCTGAAAGGCAGCCGGTGGTAGAGGTGGGTACCTCTCAGCTGAGGAAAGGCTTACCAGGGGTTAGGCCGAAGCCAGCATTCCTCCCCCTGAGGGTCTTTAATGAATGAGCCTTGACCCGACACGGGCCGTGTTTCGGTGACTAGCACCTGCGTCAGGGGTCACAGTGATGACGTGGAAAACTTGGGGAATAACTCGAATATTTTCATCTACAATATTCCTTACCCCACGTCTCATGTAGTAAAAGCTACAAAGCACCAAGGCACTTTCACTTTCTGTATCAAAATGGATGAAAAAGATTTGCTGATGGAATCTCAAGAATCCTGACTTTGAACTGATATCTGGGTGACAAAAAAAGAGACCTGGATCGGACATTCTTTTTTTTTATTTTTATTTTTTTTATTTATCATTTAAATTTTTTACATGCGGAACATGCAATATGTAATACACTGTACAACTTGGTCAAAAACAAAGGTAATTACAACATTACTTACAATAAGGAAAAGAGCAAGCTATACAATTAATTAGACCACAATTCTGCCTTGAGGGGGAAGTGATTTAGATAATAGGAGATCTTAAACAGGAAAAAAAAAGAAAAATGCATATATGGCCTGGCCTTCTATCCCCCTTAGTTTAATACTTGAATGATATCGATTACTCTACAGGTTTATTAACTAGTTTTTTCATCTCCAAGAATGCTTTAAGATGTTCCGGTTCAAAAAAGGTATATTTTACGCCTAAATATTTAATCAGACACTTACATGGGTAAGCCAATAAGTATGTTGCCCCCAGAGCTCGGGTCTCTTCTCTATACAATAAAAATTTCTTTCTCCTGTCTTGAGTTGTTTTACAGACATCCGGGTATATCCACACTCTCTGACCACAAAACATTTTCAAGGCACTTCAGTACAGCGTTCAAATCCTGTTCAAAGACAAACGATATTAAAAGAGTTCTACGTTGCTCAATATCAGATATAGATGTCTCCAAAATTAATGAAATATCCAACTGTGTTTGAAGGTTTGAAGGTTTGTCCAAATTATTTTTCTTGCCACTATCTCCCGGCTCAGCTAGTAAAGGACTTGGTAAGTAGTATGCTCTATTTAAGGGAGGAATAGCTGAGTCCGGGTACAGTAGAATTTCTTTTAAATACTTCTTAAAGAGCTCAGTAGGACTCAATTCCTGAATCCAAGGAAAGTTTAATATTCTAAGATTAAGTCTTCTATTAAAATTTTCAAATTGCTCAATTTTTCTATGTATCACCATTTTATCCGTTACTAAGGATTCAGTCACTGCTTTTAATGATTTTACTTCCTGCTGGAATACCTCAGTTTGTAACGTCGCTTCTTGTTTAGTTTTTTCAAAAGAGTTGGTCAAAGAGTCAATTTTACTTACTAGTTGAGAAGTATCTCGGGCAGATTTTGTAAGTGTCTGGTTTAAAGCCTGCAGCATTCTCCATATCGCCTGTAGACTTATCTCCGCCGGAGGATTCCCCTCCAAAGTTGTTGCCTCGACGTACAGGGGAGGGTTAGCGCCAACCGAGGTTTGGTTTGAAACGACTTCCGTAGCAGACTCTTCCTCCTCTCCCTGCCCCCTAATCGCTGGATGCGGAGGTCGATTATCAGGCGGCGAAAGTGATATTTCTAAATCCGAGGGGGCCGGAGCTCCTCCAACGGCCCCCAGATCGGCGTCGCTCGCCTTCACAGCAGGGAGGGGCGTTGTGAACCGGTCCAGTGTTTGCTGAAGTGGGGAGGAAGTTCGAGCCGTTGGCGTCTGGCTCTTTACTATCCCCTTCCTTTTAGTATGAGGCATTTTCAGTGAGAAGATAGGTAAGAAGAAAAAACAAGGCTCTCAGCAAATTCACCGTGGCTAGTCCTCAAACGCTTAGGCCGCCATCTTGTCTCCTGGATCGGACATTCTGCTGTCAATATTCAGATGGCAGTGATCAGCATTTTATTGATTTCCGCCAGTGTTAAATCCATAAATTCAATACCGGGCCATGTCTAGGCACCGGTATTGAGTTTCTGGGTTTGCGGATGCAGCTAGCATAGAGCCGGTTAAGTATGATATTCACAGTGTGTTTTTTCTAGCAAAAAGGGTGCCGGTACTCATATGCCAGGCCACCTTTCAGGGGTGGGGTGATCACTGAGGGACCCACCCCTCAATAGCCAGGCCCCCTGCAACCAGTCATAGAATCTTTGACAAGGCAGAATTGGTGTAGAGCCTGAGCTCTTTCATTAAAACTTGGGGACCATGGGTCAATTTTAGCAGACAATGGAAAAGGTGCCGGTACTCAGTACCCCCAAGTACCCCCTCAAAAAAAACCCTGGATATTCAGCTATGGCCCGCAGTGGTGTGCTGGAGCAGGCTCTCACAGGCTCTCAAGAGCCATTTGTTAAGTTTTTAAGAATTTTGGGAGCCGGTTCTCCATGGCTACTTTAACAAATGGATCCCAAAATGTGGGCTTGGGTCCCTCCTGAATTCTCTCTTACTTTGCTGGCGAGAGAGAGCCCACTGTTAACAATTTACCAGCACACCCCTGGCTATGGGCTACTGCATAAAGATAGGACTGACTTTTATATAGTTAACCTGGCCCGTTAAGTGATGAATATCAGCACTTAATCGGTCAACTGCTGACTCCGCCCGTAACATAGCCGGTTTTCATTTCGGCACTAACCAGTTATTTTTGGCAGCATTAACCAGTTAAGTGCCTCTGAAAATGAGTGGTTATCCCTGAATAGGCAATTTAACCGGCCAGGAGCCGATGTTGATGGGAAAGACCCGATCATGAAAAGGTTCCTAAAAAGAGAAACCCAATAACCTAGGCTGTTTGAGTGGCAATTTATAAGCAGAAATACACAACAAAAATATCGGAATCTGGAACGTGCTCTCAGAAATGCACTCTTGCTCGTGAGAGGACTGGATACATGAAATCTGGGGGAATCAGCATACAAAACCAAACACAGGGTGGAAGAATACAAGTCCCAGAGACCAGCCAAAACACAAGAGTAAGGCTCCAAAACAAAACAAAAAGAAAAGGGTCCCAATAAACTTTGCTTTGGAGCTCTTACTCCTGTGTTTTGGCTGGTCACTTGGACTTGTTTTCTTCCACGCTGTGTTTGGTTTTGCTTGCGTTACTGTGGAAGGAGCGGGACCCCCTTTCTCCTTTGTTTCCATTGGAACCAGCATACACACAGTCCCAGGATAGCAACATAAAAGGTGTAATGCTGTTGAGTGAAAGGATGAGGCATTTTTATCTCTATGTGGAGAAACAGATGAATGGTAAACGCATGTATGAATGAAAGAGTATTAGTGAGCCCTGTGTCTCAGTATTTCCCAAAGGAAAAAGCTGGGCTTCCCGACAGCTGGCTACAGGCCCGGGAAACTCTTGCCAAGGTCTTCTCATATTAATACTCGTATCATCCAGTTCCATGTGTGTTAGAGAAATCAGTGACTCAATAGAAATGCTAAAGTGAAAAAAAGTCTTTCAAACCCCCTCCCCCCCAATATTAGTATAAGGACCGGCCTATTACATAATTCAAAAGCATGGCACTTCAGGGATAAGGAGCAGGGGCATAGCCAGACCTCGGCGGGAGGGGGGTCCAGATCCTGAGGTGAGGGGGCACTTTTGCCCCTCCCCAATGCCGCTGCCCCTCCTCCGCCACTTTCGATCCTCCCACCTCCGCCGCCACTTCCGACCCCCCCACCTCTGCCGCCACCGCCGACCCCGCTAGGTACCTTTGCTGGCAGGGGTCCCCAACCCCCGCCAGCCGAAGTCCTCTTCAGCGCCGGTCTGATCTGTTTCTGTGAGTCCTGATGTCCTGCACGTAGGATTGTGCAGGACGTCAGGAGTCAGCACTCACAGAAACAGATCAGCGAACGTGCCTAAAGAGGACTTCGGCTGGCGGGGGTTGGGGACCCCGCCAGCAAAGGTACCTGGTGGTGGTGGGGGAGGGTCGGCGGCGGCGGAAGGAGGGGGTCAAAAGTGGCAGGGGAGGGTTGGCGGCGGGGGGGGGGGGGTCGAAAGTAGAGGGGGCCAGGGCTAAATCTGTGGGGGGCCAGGGCTAAATCTGTGGGGGCCCATGCCCCCGTAGCCCCCCTAGCTACGCCCCTGATAAGGAGTAAGAGAAGGGGGAAGGGGAATTTTCATTAGGAAAGTTATTGAGGGGGATTTAACTTAGTAGGTCCTCTTTCATATTCCCGGTCAACCGGAACCATTGCTGGGATCCAGGATCCTGGATCCTGGTGCCATGAGACTCTCATTGTTTCCTAATCTGATCACTAAATGATGGTATGCCTTATGAACCTGTGTCTCCTGGCTAGACAGGGGGTGAGCAACAACCTCGGTCCTCAAGGGCCGCGACTCAGTTGGCTTTTCAGGATTTCCCCAATATGCATGAGCTCTATCAGCATACAGTGGAGGCCGTGCAGGCAAATAGATCTTATGCATATTCATTGGGGAAATCCTGAAAACCCGACTGGGTTGCGGCCCTCAAGGACTGAGGTTGCCCTACCCTGCTCTAGATCCAGTCACCAGCTATATTCCCCAGGGCCGTGAGTGTTGCATTCGTAGCTTCCCCACCCCTGGTTCACTGAGAGAACAAAAGTCTTGACCCAAGAATCGAAACGGAACCTTCTGCATGAAAATATACAGCACGTGATACTGAGTTACGAAGCCAGCCCCCCCCCATTTTCTTTGGGTGGTTAATAGATTTTAGTTACTGTCCTAATGTCTTTAATGTTACTGACTCACAATCATCCAGTAGACGGTGCCTGCTATTTTTCAGTGGCCGCTCTGCAGGTTTTTTTTCCCCTTAGTTAAAGGGAAATTGATAATCAGTTTAGAAACCAATAAGCAAACCAACTGTAAACAGATTACTGTAGATAGTGGTGCATTAAAAACAAATGAAAGAAGATTCTTTGAATAATGACATTGGTTTCCTCACCATTCTCGCAATGGAAGTATCATTTTTGACCGACTACGATTAGCTGTACTATATTCTGTGATCTGATGCTTCAGAACTAGTCTTTATTTTTTATTAAGTATTTCTAAAACAGAAGAAAGAAGAAAAGGTATTTTAGGATGATGCAAGATGTATGATGAGGCCAGATGCTGAAGGGATAACTCTTAACCTGCATAATTTGTTTCTTTTTTATTATTATTTTATTACATTTTGAAAAATTAGTACTACTACTACTTATCATTTCTATAGCACTACTAGAGATACGCAGTGCTGTACACTTGAACATGAAGAGATAGTCCCTGCTCGACAGAGCTTACAATCTAATTAGGACAGACAAACAGGACAAATAAGGCATAAGGACAAAGAGAAGCAAGATTCCGGAATCTCAAAGAGTAGCAAGATTCTGGAATCCCAAAAAGTAGCAAGATTCCGGAACCCAAATAATAGCAAGATTCCGGAATCCCAAAGACTACTACTACTACTTCTTATTTCTATAGCGCTACTAGACATACGCAGCAATGTACACTTGAACATGAAGAGACAGTCCGTGGTCGACAGAGCTTACAATCTAATTAGGACAGACAAACAGGACAAACAAAAGATAAGGGAATATTAAAGTGAGGATGATAAAATAAGGGTTCTGAACAAGTGAATAAGGGTTAGGAGTTAAAAGCAGGTGGGAAAATGTGGGATACAATGTGGGACAAATGCAACAAATAAATAATATACAATAAGAATCTAAAAGGATATAGTGGAATTACAAAAAGTACAGAGAAGGGCGACGAAAATGATAAAGGGGATGGGACGACTTCTCTACGAGGAAAGGCTGAAACAGCTTGGGCTCTTCAGCTTGGAGAAAAGATGGCTGAGGGGAGATATGATAGAGGATTATAAAATACTGTATGGAGTGGAACGGGTAGACATAAATCGCTTGTTTACTTTTTCCAAAAATACTAGGACTAGGGGGCATGCAATGAAGCTACAAAGCAGTAAAGTTAAAGCGAATCAGAGAAAATATTTCTTCACTCAACGTGTAATTAAATCTGGAATTCATTCCCAGAGAATGTGGTAAAAGCAGTTAGCTTAGCAGGGTTTAAAAAAAGGTTTGGCTATCTTCCTAAAAGTCCATAAGCCATTATTAAAATGGACTTGGGAAAATCCACTGCTTATTTGTGGGATGAGCAGCATAAAATGTATTGTACTGTTTTGGAATCTTGCCAGGTATTTGTGACCTGGATTGGCCACTGTTGGAAACAGGATACTGGGCTTGATGGACCTTCGGTCTGTCCCAGTATGACAACACTTATGTACAATTAAATGCACCACCATAACTTATTTAATACACCACATTACGGGAGCTAACCCTAATGCAGAAAAAGGAAAGAAAATTACAAAACGAATTAGGGTATAGGGTTGACTTTTATAATCCCCCTATACCCATCTTCCTCAAGAAAATAACAAAGGAGAAACTATATTTACTTATTCATAAGAAAAGCATCCAGTTGAGACAGATCATCATTAAAAACATAATTGCTCTGCTGATAGAAATGTAACATCTACAGGGAAACCATGAGAAAAAAACTAGCTCAATAGCTGACACAGATTTTAATTGAAGAAATTGTCTCCTCCTCACCTGGGTAGCTCAACATACATCCGGAAAAATAGTGATCTTTTGACCACTATACAGCAAATCTTTCTTTGAAAAATAAGCCTTTAAGGGTAACAATTTATCTTTCTCAGTTGCAAAAGTAACAAGCAAACTAGCTCTAGTAGAAACTACATCCTGTGAAGGTCTCAAGAAACTGAGTTAAGTTAGCAATTGCTGTCCTTGCTCTGCTGCTATTGAACTTGACGAATAAAGTAATTTAGACGATAACAGAACAACAGAAATATCCACAACAGAAACACTCAAAACCTGCTTAAGATAATTCCTAAACAGTACCTCTGGTGGCAAATGATGGGTTTTTGGAAAATTCAGTAACCTAAGATTTTTGTTCCTTAGGAGTCCTTTTACTAAGGTGCGCTGAAAAATGGATTGACGCATGCCCAAAACCCATGTCTACACTACCGCAAGCCTGTAAAAAAGGCCTTTTTAAATTTTTTGCCGAAAATGACAGCGGCAAAATCAAAATTGCCGCATGTCCATTTTGGGTCTGCGACCTTACCGCCAGCCATTGACGTGGTGGTAAAGTCTCACGCGGTAACCGGGTGGTAATGACCTACACACGTCAAATGCCACTTGGCACACGTCCGATACGTGCATAAATGATTTTTTGGCCACGCGTATCGGACACAGACTGAAAATGAAATTACCGCAAGAGCCATGATGTAGCTGGACAGTAACTCCATTTTGGCATGTGTTGGGCGCGCATAGATGCTCACGTGGCTTAGTAAAAAGGCCCCTTAGTGAATTCTTCAAAAATTCAATGCGCCTTTGAAGAGTAACGTTATCCTTTATCCTTGCTAATCCAAGAGATTGTACGGAAGACAATTGAGAAGAAAAGTGTCTTCAATCTTTTTAAGTCTACCATCTACTTCACCCATTTTCACAGCTGTTCCATTTGGAGAATTTCACAATTTGGCCAGTCATACCCTTTAGCAACAAATTGTTACTGGAGAGTAGAGTCCAAATAATCTTCAAAGTAACTTGATCTGAAACCACTGGAGCAGCAGACGTTACAAGAGAGTCCATAGGCAAAGTTATTAGAACTGGAATAGGTAACAATTTCCTAGGAAAGACAAAGACACCTGTTTATCATTTAAATTTCCACCACTTCTAGAAGTAGCAGGGACTTGTAACTCTGTTGGTAGTAGAGAGGTGTGGTAGCCGTGTTAGTCCACTTTTAAAGATAATCAATAGAAATCAAACAAAATAAAACATAGAAAAGAAAATAAGATGATACCTTTTTTATGTTTCAACTGTTTTTATTGATGATTCAACATTATAAACATTTTAACATTGCCAGTATATCTAACATTGGGCATTGTAAGTAATACAGCATATTAACTCGCATACATCAATAAATTCTATCATCAATAGTTTTGCGAATCTCCCCCCTGTCCCCTTACCTACCCTCCCAAGCATGCTCATTAACAGCCAAACATTTATGGGGTGTTTGTTAAATATACATCACAGTCATCTTATACATTCCCCCCCCCCTTCCCCCCTTCCTGTCCTCCCCCCCCCCACCTCCTCCCCTCCTAATGTTCACTAATAGCTACGTTGTATTTATGGGTTCATGTATGCGTACCATTATTCTATAGGATTATCAAAGCGTATTGAGTATAAGACTCCGGCCTCTCTGCGATAAGATATCCAACACAGGCCCCCAAACTTTAAGGAAACATTTTTTTCGACGACATGATCCTTTTGCATCTCTTGCTTCCCATGTCATTAAAAGATGCACCTGGTTTCACCAATGCCAGTATTCTGGGGGTTTATCCGAAGTCCAGCATTGCAAAATACACTTTTTTGTCACCAAACATAACTTGCGACTTAACAATATTTCATCTGCCGTAAGGCCGATGATACCTTTTTTATTGGACATAACTTAATACATTTCTTGATTAGCTTTGCCCTTCTTCGTCAGATCAGAAATAAGCAAATGTGGTAGATGACAGTATATATGAGTGAAACATCAAAGCATTTTAGTGACAGTCTTACAGGGTGGGGATGGATAGGAGATATGCATGGGAACATCAAAGCATTTCAGTGATAGTCTAACTCTGTCGGTGAAATTGAATCACGTGCACTTCCAGGAACAGGGGAAGGCACCCTCTCAATAGGGCTAAAAGATGCCCACAAACTTGAAGATGACTGGATTGAAGAATTCAAGTGAGAAGCTGTACTCAACGGAGCTGGAGTTGATAGATTTCTGTCCATGATGGGACCACTCACGAGGGTGTAGAAGACACCTTCCCTTTAACCTTACGCTTCACCATTTTCAAAAGAAGAAAGAAGCCTACCGCTCCAAACTGACACCAAATTGGCACTTAGGTCGCACGCCCCACGGGCCATGCATCCGCAGCCACTAGCAGGGAGGCTCAAAGAAGTAGGCAGCAGTGATCTCACTGCCAGGGGTGGAGCTAAGATGCAATGTACTGGGAAACTAAATTTGTTCTTTGGGCTTTCTTTCTCCACACTCCAGGTCAGATTCCCATTATTTGTTTCTATTTATTTTTTAATCTTACCTTGGTATATATATATTTTTTTTAACTTATACATTTTTATTGAAACAACATCTCAGTTACAACATAGAGCCTCTGGCTCTAAGCAGGTTACAACTTATATTTTATCTTAACTCTTAGCTTTACATAAACATTTATCCCCCCTTTTCCCCCCTGCCTTGATATATTTTCTTATTATCATGGGGAAAAGAAAAAGGAACTTTGGTCACTCACCTGGCGAAGCCCTTGACATCGGCTTGTGGCCTATAAAGAAGAGATACCGAACGTGGGGGACGGATAGTGACAGGTACAACGAGGAGAGATGCTGGGCAGGATGGATAGGGACACAAAGCAAAGATGGATGCTGGATGGAGAGACAGAAGAAATGTCAAAAGACAGGAGACCCTGGAGAAAAGTTAAGAAAAACAGAGAAAAGCAGAAGAGAGACACTAGGACTAAAGCAATGCTCGAACAACAAGGCAGAAGAAAAGTATTTTTTTCTGAATTTATTAATTGTAATATGTCAACTGTGGGAAATATGTAGCCTCCCCCCCCCCCCCCCTCCGACCCCACTACCAGGGCCCATTCCGTCTTAGTTATGCCACTGGAAGTGACTGGCAGAAATTGTTCTCCCCCTCTCTCCCCCCAAGCACACTTGCTATGCAGCAGAAAAAGGTACATTAAGGAGTGTTATTCTTGAACAAAACTGGCAGATTGTTAGGAAACTGGAGATCTGTTACTTTCAAATTTAGGACTCATGATCAGAAAATTGCAGAAGATGAAAATAAGTGAGAAGCTTTGGGGGGATTGCGCTAACAGCCCTTCAAGCTTCTAATGGGACTATCATTAATGATAACTGTGTGCTCAGTATTAAGACAGAACATCTGGAGAATATTACCAAAAATAGCAATTTGAGAGTCTTGAATTTCCCCAGAACCAGACTATCATTAATGCAGGATCTTCTTAAGAAGCTCTAGTGCGGAATTTAAAACTTCTCTCTGCAGTTGTGAAGATGTTCTGCATATCGGTATCGTCTAAGAATGACAGCGTAAAAGAGGGAGCATTGGATGCTGTTCTCAGGACACAACAGAGCCTGGAGCTCAAAGCTTTTGCAGAGTCACATTTACTAAGCTGCGGCGAAAAATGGCCGGCACTGTGTTGGCGTGTGTATCGGACGTGCCCAGGTCCATTTTTCAGCGTGCCTGTAAAAGAGGCCTTTTTATTTGGTTGAAAACGGACGTGCGGCAAAATAAAAATTGGTGTGCGTCCATTTAGGGCCTGAGACCTTACTGCCACCCATTGACTTTAGCAGTAAGGTCTCACACATTAACCGGGTGGAAATTGTCAGCGCACATACACTGCCGATTACCGTCCGGTTCGCGGCATGCAGTAGAAAATAAAAAAATATTTTCTGCCGTGCGTATTGAACGAACGTAAAAAAATAGAATTACCGCCTGGGGCTTGTGGTAGCCGAGCGGTAGTTCCAAATTGATGGGCATTGGACGAGCATAGGCGCCTTCATGCCTTAGTAAAAGGTCACCATAATGATGAGATCACAACGCAAGCCCCTCTGTTAGCGACTTTCGCTTGCAAGTCCAATAAACATGTGATGATATAAAGACATTTCCTGTGGAATCGAGATTTGCTTTTTTTTTCCATCAGAAGATAAGAATATATATCCAGATTTTTCACATGTAAAAGAAGTTTTCATCAGATGAAACAACAGGATTTGGACCTGGGTGCAGATTTTGAAATAAATTTTCCATGCAAATGTTTAGATAGATTTCAGAGAATTAAATATTATGAACTGTTTTCAATTAGCGTTTTCTTTACAGAATAATATTACTGTTGATGGGGTTACATTACCTCAGGATTAGATATTGACTATAAAATGTAATAATCTTTGGACTCAGAATTTAATTGATTTTTGCTTTTTTTTTTCTTTGATCTGATCTTTATTGAATCCTCTTTGATAGGGCCAAGTGCATGCTGGTACTTTTTGTAATTCTTTTTTTTCCCCTTTATCTATTACTAGTAAAAAAGGACCGTTTCGGTATGAAAGGAAACGGGCGCTAGCAAGGTTTTCCTCCCCCCCTCGCTCTCTCCCTCTGTCCCCCCAAGTTCCACAGCCCCCTTTCCTCCACTCCGTTTTCCATGGCTTCCTCCCTCCGTCACTCTCCTTCACTCTGTTGTCCCTCCGAGTTGCAGGCCCCCCTCCCTCCCTCTCTCTGTCATTCTCCTTCACTCTGTCCTCCCTCTGAGTGCCAGTCCCCCCCTCTAAAATCGCCAACCCCCCTCTCCCCTCTCTTACTGGGGTCCCGTCGGCAGCATTGAAGAGCGAACAGACTCAGCGAGTGTACTGCCTTTCCTTCTCTTTGCTCTGAGCTCTGACTTTGGTCCTGCCCTCATTTCCTGTTTGCGCAAGGGCGGGACCAGAGTCAGAGCGCAGAGAAGGGAAAGCAGCATACTCAAAGGGATGTATGACGTCAGTGTTATCTACCGCAGGTAGCAGACCACATCCGAGGGAGCCATGGTCCCAGGCAGCGTCAGAACGTTGGTGGTGAGAATTATTATATAGGACTACTACTTCTACTACCTTAGGCCCTTTTTTACCAAGCTGTGGCAAAAGGGGGCCGGCGCTGGCGTGGGCACGTGTTTTACACACGTGCCAAGGCCCTCTGTTATTGCAGCTGGTAAAAGGGAAGTCTCGCTTTCCTACAGGAAAGACCAGGCGGCAAGTAAAGCACTTCACTCTGTGGCCATTTCCAGGGGGAGCCCTTACCGCCACCCATTGAGGTTGAAGTAAGGGCTCCTGTTAATATGTGGCCTGGCTTCAGACCTACCACTGGAATAGTGGTGGGCTAAGCTACACAGGCTAGGGCAACTGGAAAAGTACTGACTAGGCCAAATAACAAGCTAATGATATCATATTTGAGAATCTGCAAAAAGCAGGTCTGAACAATGGGTCTTCACACAACCAGGTACAACTTTCTAATTGAATATAGCATCTATAATGAAATAATAATGGGTAAAAGGAATAAAATGAGGTTTTTAAAGTGGGACTTATTTTCCATCAGATGGCACAGAGATCATAAGATGTTATGAAAGGTATTACAAAAGAAAGATGTGAAACTGGTATCTTAACAGAAAGATATTTTGGTAAACGACAAAAACAAAATGTTCCAAAAACATGTTGACTTTAACGGATATGGGGCAATCTCTTGAAATAGCTAGAACGGAAAGACAGATGGTACAGATGCGCATCTGGCCGGATACGAAAGTATGATCTCAGAAATTGAGAAATATTAGAAAAAAAGGTACCTCACAATAGACTCCTATTGGGATCTGTGGCTATAAAAGGGATAAGATTTTGAGAGAAAGTTGGAGTCCTTCCCCAACGCTTTCTCAGACAGCGGAGCCCTGTGCGAGTGAACCCAGCATCTGTTTGATGTCTGTACTTTGAACAACTTGGTAAGAATAAAGCCTTCTCTCTGAAATCTATCTCTGTCTTTATTTCCAAGTATTCTTCATCTTTCATTGATACTACAAACTAAGCCACACACACAACTAACACTCTATGTCTATATAAATTACTGTGACATTTTAATAGAATACATGCAACTACATAGATGACCAAGGATTCACTTAGATCCTGATAGACAGAAGGCCATGGTCATGGACAGTATCCTAGACTTACGCCTTCTGGTATCTACACAAGAGACATATCACTGGGATGGAATATCAAAAGGATTTAGGCAGGCAGCCCAACACATAGTGGAAGCGCAGACCCTTTGTCTCTGGAGAAGGGTATTCCTGGGGCGCAATGAGGGCCTTTAAAATTTACACTCCCGTGTTAACCAGGCAGCATGCGGCACTGCCCGATTACCACCAGGTACTCTCAGGCACTGCAAAAATAAATCAATTTTTGTAGCGCCAGAAATGACGGCGTGCTAGGGGTGGGAAGTACCACTGGTCTGCTACAGTAGCCTGGCGGTACTTCCCGTATAGTGAGTGGTAAGCCCGTGTTTGACTTACAGCCGCTTTGTAAAAAGAGCACTTATAGTCCTTTACTAAGCTGCAGTAGCATTTTTAGCTCATGATAGAAATCAGCTGGCAGTAAACACTGAAGTGGCCATTATATGGGAAGCTGCCAGGTGCCCTTGACCTTGATTGGGTACAGGATGCTGGGCTTGATGGGCCTTTGGTCTTTTCCCAGTATGGCATTACTTATATTCCTACTAGTAAAAGAGGCCTGTTTCCAACAGAAAGGAAACGGACGCTAGCAAGGTTCCAGGGCCCCCTCCCTACTCCTACTCCTCCTCCTCCTCCTCCTCCTCCCCCCTCTGACCCCCCTCCTCCTCCCCCTTCCCCCCTCCTCGTCACCCCCCTCCTCCATCTCCCGACTCCCTCCTCCTCCCCATCCCCCCTCCCACCAGGACCCCACCCTCTCTCGTCTGAGGACCCCCTCCCACCCCCTCCCCACTCTTATCTCAGGACACCCCCTCCCCCTCTCATCTCAGGACCTCCCACCCCTCCCCCCTCTCTCTCGTCTCAGGAACCCCCCTCTCTGATTTCTGCCACCCAGCGCCTCCCTCCCTCTGTCTCTGTGGCTTCCGAGTGCAAGGAGGACATGTGCTGGTGCCCCAGCCCTTCGTACGTGGCAGCTGCTGTTTAAAACGTTTTAACTCCTGCTCGGCCGGCAACACTCAAGTCCACCAAGTACAGACGCTACTTCAGACAGGCTGTGGTTTGCTGTTCCTCTGGTCCCGCCCTCATTTCCTGTTATTAGCTAAAGATATTTAGGGGGTCTTTTACTAAAGATTAGCTCGAGTTATCTGCAGCAGGATAGAAAATGGGACCTGCTGAAGATAACTCGAGCTAACCTTTAGTAAAAATCCCCTCAGTGAGGGTGAACAGCCGTCTTCAAATCCAGGCTAAAAGCCCACCTCTTTAACGCTGCTTTTGACTCCTAACCACTACTCACTTGCCCTGTACCCTTTTATCCCCACCTCTTTAATTCCCTTACCTCTTAGTTGTTCTGTCTGTTTGTCTGTCCTATTTAGATTGTGAGCTCTTTGAGCAGGGACTGTCTTTTCATGTATGGTGTACAGCGCTGCGTATGCCTTGTAGCGCTATAGAAATGATAAGTAGTAGTAGCAATGTAGAAGCCTGCCCTTCCAGATCAGCAACGCGGCCGCACAGGCTTCTGTTTCTGGGATAAGCAGTATAAAATGTTTTGTACATTTTTGGGATCTTGCCAGGTATTTGTGACCTGGACTGGCCACTTTTTGAAACAGGATGCTGGGCTCAATGGACCTTTGGTCTTTCCCAGTATGGCAATATTTATGTACTTATGTAAAAAGGGCTTTTTTAAAATGGAGGCAGTAAATGGCCACGCGCTAAAATAAAAAGTAGCGTGCAGCTGTTTACCACCTGAGCCCTTACCGCCATCCACTGACCTAGCGGTAAAGGCTCACTTGCTACACCTGCAGTACTCATGCAGCGCATGCCAATGTGGCCGTGCTGCCGATTACCACCAGGAATGCCCGCCCTGTGAGGTAGAAAATAGAAAACTACTTTCTACAGCAGGAAACAGCGCACGCCAACTTCGAAACTACCATCAGGTGGGTGCACTAACCGGGTTGTAGCATTGATCTGGCACATGCTACAGGCGCGGGAGCTCTACTGCCGCTTTGTAAAAAGGCCCCAGAGAGACTAGTAAGGCCATTTTTACAAAGCAGAGGTAAGCCCAACGTGGGCTTATCGTTCGCTAAAAAGGAAGTAGCGGACCTGTCAAACCTCTTTTGTGGGAGGATTGTGCCTTGAGCACATGCACAATCATCCTGCAGAAGTCCCGTATGATCAATGCTAATAATGTGTCTAAATTTGCATGTCATTAGTGTTGATCATGGGGCAGTGCTGTAGCGAAGGCGGCTGACACCCGGGGCGGTTCGGCGCTGCGCACCCCCCCCCCCCCAGGTGCAGCACGGCACACTCCCCCTTGGCGCAGCACGGCGCACTCCCCCTCAGCGCATGCACGCACCCCCCCCCCGGAGTGTGCACCCTCCCCCCCCCCGAGCACATTCTTACCAAAGGGGACGGTCGGGAGGGCCGCTCCGCCCCGAGTGTACGTCGCTGGGAGCTGCGTCGGCTCCACTGGTTCCCTGCTCTCTCTGCCCCGGAACAGGAAGTAACCTGTTCCGGGGCAGAGAGAGCAGTGAACCAATGGAGCTGACACCCCCCCCCCCCCAGCGGCGTGCACCCAGGGCGGACCGCCCCACCGCCCCCCCCCCCTTCCTATGCCACTGTCATGGGGAGTTCATTCCCTACACTATTCCGGCGGTATTTTTACTGCACTGTTTGGAACATAACCGGGATTCTGAACATCGCCCCCTAGTGTCTGAAAGTGGGCTCTTTAATAAGATTTTTCACAACAATTATATCTTGATACAAAAACTTACATTGTACTAACAGCATAACACTCATAAAATGACCAAATGTCAGCATAAAACACATTAAAACAATGAGGTAAACTCCTTAGTTTTGCACCATTCTGACCATTGGAGGGGAGTGGGAAAGAAGAGGGTAAGTGGTGCATTTCATTCCTTTTCTTTATTATGTGGTGTAGACTTCTGTCTAATGTGGAATTGGACAGGTTCCAGAGCAATGAAGCACAATGTCGCAGAGATGCGGTCTTGATCCATCTCTGCTAATATTCTTGATGGGCATCGGACTGCAGACTCATCTGATGGAAATCAAGACAATTAACAGAATATCAGCTCCAGAGACAGGCAGTCGATGAGAAGAATGCTACCATCTGGGAACGTGTCATTCTCATTAATATCTGGATGCCAGTCTTTCTCTTGCAGAAATAAGAAAATACTTTCTTTAGACTGTGGGAGCCTCTGTTAACATCCACGATCTATGAGGATATTAGTGGTATAAAAGCTTGATGGATTTAACTGTCTGAAAATTTGGCATAATTTATTAGGAGCTATTTGGGAGTTCTAATAGGCTTAACAATTCTATTTGTTTCTCAGTAATATGTTTATGATTGTATCATTTGTGTAGCCTCTTTAGTTCTGGTCTAATTTATTTTCTATTTTAGCCACATAATTATGTACTGCACAGGGAAATAAGCCCTCAAAAATGTATAACAGATTTGTTTAATATTAACATATTTGTTTTTCTTTAACTCGGCAGTTTCCTGAGGCTCTTTACTATTTCTAGCTCAGTTGGAATCAGAGCTGGGATTTGGTACCATTAGCCTTCATAGACAAAGACCCAGCGAGAGTCCGCAGCTGGGGTCATGCTCTAAGGTTCTTTCTGGAATTCTCCAATCATAGGTCCTGAATCTAACCATTAGGTGTCACTCTTAAGCAATGACATGATGCCCTCTGCTCCAGAGGCTGAAAATGCTGTCTCTGTAGCAGTGGCGTAGCCAGTATGGGGCCACGGGGGCCTGTGCCCCTGTAGATTTGCCCCTGGACCCCCCTGACGATGACCCAGGACTTCAGACTAGAACGAAGCCTTGCGTGGGATTGGGAAGAAGAGGATCTCGGCTGGTGGGGGTTGGGGTTCCCCCCCAGCAAAGGTAGGCGACGGCAAGTTGGCATCGTGAGGGGAGGTCGAGAGGGTCGGCGGTGGGGGGGGTTTGGCAATGGCGGGGGGGCAAAGTTGGTGGTGGGGGGGGGGGTTCAGGAATGGTGGGGGGCGGCTAAAATGTGTCCCCTAACCTCGGGCTCTGGACCCCCTTCCCGCCAAAGTCTGGCTATGCCCCTGCTCTGTAGATCCCAGCCCCAGGAAACTAATGAAGGGATTAAGCCGGGGTGGGGGATGACCTTCTCTATGGAAGGCACTGGCCACCTGAGCTACCAGGCTAGCCCATTATTAACCTACAAGCAAAAAAGCCTGTTTCTCCAAAAATGAAACGGGCCCTAGGAAGACTATCGTCTAAGCGATTTCTCCTCTCTCCCCTGCCCTCCTCTCCATGTCCAGCGACTTTCCCCAGCCCTCACCTGCCCCCCTTTTAAGTATCCAAGTTCCACTTCAATCCCAGCTCTCACCTGCTTGCCCTCTTCTTTCACAACAGCCCTCCATTCCTTCCTGCCGCCCTTCCTTTAAAACTTTTATTTTACCCGAAGTCGCAGCGGCGTCAGTGAAAGCGGCAGGCTTGGCTCGGCTCGCCTTCAGCCTTGACTTTCTTTCCCTCTCAGTGTCCCGCCCTCGCGGAAAGAGGAGATTATATCACTGGAGGGCAGGACACTGAGGGCAGTAAAGGCTGGAGGTGAGCTGATTATGTAATAGCTCATTTGCATATGGTTACGAACCCAGCCGGCCGGCCAGCCAGCCATCCAGGGACGTAGAGTGACAAATTATTATATAGGAGATTTTTAGTTCAACTACTAAGCCCACACAAGGCAGAGAAGTAGCCTAATGGTTAGAATAGCAGGCTGGAAATCAGAAGGCTGGGATTCAAATCCCACAGCAGCTCTCTGTGCTCGTAGGAGAGGGCAAAATTGCAATAGTTGCCATTGGAAATGTGTTGGAACTAGCCAAGGATTAAACATAATGTTGCTTTTTCTACCTCTTACATTATAAACTCTTTCTAGATATGTGATGTCACTCAAGTGTATGTCTCAGAAACCAATATTTACATTTACATGTTGAAACATTTCAAGAAAAATCCTTCATCTGTAGTGGAGAAATGTCAAATTAATTGACATGACGGACAGCAACAGATATTAACAGCTGTTCTCAGTCTTGCCATAGAGATCTTCATGGTGATGGCAACCAAAAGGTGTTTTTGCAAAATAATCTAAGAAACTCGCAACATTTTTCAGGGAACAAGCTACTTCTTCTAGGCAGGGAACCATGATGAAAGCCTTAACTCTGCTGGTTGAAGTTCATCCACTGAAGAGGATCCCTTGTTTTTTGTTTTGTTTTTTCATAGCATTATTTTGTCTCTTTGTATCTCATAATTCCCAAGTGGCTGAAGGTAACATGGAATTGTACATTGACCTTTTGTCAGGCAATTACAAATGAGGCAATGTGAGTTATCAAATTAAATAGCAAACAGGTATTGCATATAATCTTCTAAGTGTGGGGCTTTAGGTTATTTTTTCTGGTTAATGCAGCGACAATCTAAACTGTAATTATGCAAATAAGCTGATACAATTGGATTGCGTTTTGCAACACAAATCAATCCACACATCTGTTAATAATGAAGTAATGGGGAATTAGCTGGAACATATTTATGCAGAATAAAGGATGTGACAAAATGTGGGTCGCTTCTGGTGAGGACAAAGGGGCTGGTAGGAAATCTAAAGGTGTATAATTTAATGTAAATGTGAATTCCACAGTAAAGCAAAACCGAAAGACTCCATCATCAGCAACTTATGAAATGTCTGACAGACTGAAGCGGTAGATTGCTAATACATTTTTTTTTCTTGTTAGCTAAAGATATTTAGGGGGTCTTTTACTAAAGATTAGCTCGAGTTATCTGCAGCAGGATAGAAAATGGGACCTGCTGCAGATAACTCGAGCTAACCTTTAGTAAAAAAAACCCTCAGTGAGGGTGAACAGCCGTCTTCAAATCCAGGCTAAAAGCCCACCTCTTTAACGCTGCTTTTGACTCCTAACCGCTACTCACTTGCCCTGTACCCTTTTATCCCCACCTCTTTAATTCCCTTACCTCTTAGTTGTTCTATCTGTTTGTCTGTCCTATTTAGATTGTGAGCTCTTTGAGCAGGGACTGTCTTTTCATGTATGGTGTACAGCACTGCGTATGCCTTGTAGCGCTATAGAAGTGATAAGTAGTAGTAGTAATGTAGAAGCCTGCCCTTGCAGATCAGCAACGCGGCCGCGCAGGCTTCTGTTTCTGTGAGTCTGATGTCCTGCACGTACGTGCAGGACGTCAGACCCACAGAAACAGAAGCCTGCGCGGCCGCGTTGCTGATCTGCAAGGGCAGGCTTCTAGATAGAATGTTGCTAGTGGAAGAGTAGCCTAGTGGTTAGTGCAGTGGAACATGGGATGTTGTTACTATTTGAGATTCTGGAATGTTGCTATTACTGGAGATTCTACATGGAACGTTGCTACTATTTGAGATTCTACATGGAATGTTGCTACTATTGGAGATTCTGTTGCTACTATTTGAGATTCTACACGGAATGTTGCTATTCCACTAGCAACATTCCATATTTAGATTGTGAGCTCTTTGAGCAGGAACTGTCTTTTCATGTATGGTGTACAGCGGTGCGTATGCCTTGTAGCGCTATAGAAGTAATAAGTAGTAGTAGTAAGTAGTAGAATATCACGCAAGGTTCAGGGCAGCCATAAACTGACTACTACAAAATAGAGGATGGCCAATGCAACACCTGCTATTTTTCTTATGAATTTCCTCTAAACACTCACTGCTGGCCTAAACTTGAACATGTCTCTATATCAGTTCCCAGTTGTCTGAGTTCATGTCGGGCGTTGAATGGGGTGGGGGGGGGGGGGTTGTTCTCTCCTGTGTTTTCCCTTGCTGACCTCACTGATGGTGATTATAGTTTAATCAACCATCTTTAACTCTATCTCCCTCCCATCTCCACTTCTCTACAGCAATACATTTCACACGGGCATCCCCGAGGTTACTCCATCAATCAGCAGAAGATGCTTCCAGCCAACAAAAGGGCTTTGATTAAATGACACCAGACTTGAAACCGTGTTTGTGTTTTATTTCATAGCTTAGTACAAAAGTGACCTCGATCCCAAAACAAAACAAAAAAATGGAAAACAAAGAAATAAAAAGTGTTGGGTCATTATTTCTGCAGTTCAGAAAAGCCCAAGGGCAATGCAGTGAGCAAGTCTGTGATTCAGAGTTCTGTGTTCACTCAGTTAAAGTGCTCAATACAAAACCAAATAAAGAAACGTTTCATTGAAGTTTTTCACTGGTGGTGTTTTCATTATTTAGGGGTCCTTTTACTAAGCTGCCTTAAAAGGGGGCCTGCGCTAGCGTCAGTGTGTGTTTTTAATGTGCGCTGAGGCCCCTGGAAAAAAGGCTGTCTTTTTTTTTTTTTTTAAGAAATGGCCATGCGGTAAGTGAACCACTTACTGCAAGGCCATTTTTTTTGGGGGGGGGGAGGGGGGCACTTACCGTCACCCATTGAGGTGTAACAGTTCCTGTGCTAAAGGGCAGCGTGTGGCACTGGCCGATTGCCACTGGATAAGCACTTCAAAAAATCATCTAATATAATAATTTGTACCTCAACGTTCTATGGCTGGCTGGGTTCGTAACATCCTGACGTCAGCAAGCCTCCAGCGTTCCCTTTCCTCTTACTGTCCCGCCCTCACATAAAGACGAAATGACGTCAGAGGAGGGTGGAACAGTGAAAGGGAAGGAAATGCTGGAGGCGAGCTGACGTCAGGTTGTTACGAACGCAAGCAAGTGAAGGCAATGGAACGCTGGAGGAGACGCGAGACAATGGAGTGGAGGCCAGGGCGGAGGACAATCGCTGGACATGGAGGGGAGACCAGAATCCTGGGATATGGAGGTGAGGGCAGAGAAGAATCGCTGGACATGGAGGGGATGGGAGGCGAGGGGAGAATCGCGGCACACGGAGGGGACGACAGGGCAGAGGAGAATCGCTGCACGTGGAGGGGAGGTCAGAATCGCGGGACATGGAGGGGGGAGGGGAGGGAAGAATTGCGGGACACGGAGGGGAAGGCAGGGGAGAGAGGAGAAATCGCTTAGATGAGAGCCTTCCTAGGGCCCGTTTCTGTTTGACGAAACGGGCTTGATTGCACTAGTAGAAAATATTTTGGTAGCACTGGACATGGCGCGTGTTGGGGATGGGAACTACCACTGGGTTGCTGTGGTAGCTTGGCAGTAGTTCCGGATTGGCGTGTGGCATGCTAATTGCCACGCACCAACCCTTTAGTAAAAGGACCCCTTAGTCTGGCATCTTCAACCTGCTCCTTGAGCTTCCAGCTGCCTTGGAATCTGCCTTACCTGGGCTATCAGTTTTCATGTGCAAATACCCAGGATATTTTCCAGCTTTTATTAACCTCCCCCCCCCCCCCGCCTTTCTATGTGAACCAGGTAATGTAGTGACAGTACTGTGGCTGACAGCAGGGACCACGATTTCCTCTGGAATCCAGTATGCCTGCACTCTTGAACCAACCAGTAGATATCACTGTTGTGTGAGTGATGGGACTCCCCTACTGCCCCCTCCCCCTCATCTCCCTGGAGATGTGAATGGTGTTATCTCACATCCACAGCCTCAGCTGACTCAGACAGCAGGAGTCAGTTTACAGAATCTGACTTGGATTATTGTTGTGCTTCAAGAATGAAGGTAGACTGAGGTGGCCTCGTTGTTAATGTAGACATAACATCTGCCTCTGCTCTGTGAAAACATAAGAAGAGTAGCCATACTGGGCCAGACCAATGGTCCATCTAGCCCAGTATCCTGTTTTCCAAACAGTGGCCAAACCAGGTCACAAGTACCTGGCAGAAACCCAAATCGTGGCAACATTCAGGGCTGCCGAGAGACTGGGCCGGGCCCGGGACAAGGCCGCCCCTGGGCCCCCCCCCCCCCCCCCGAGGTCACGGCTGCTCCACCCGCCACCGGGCCGGGCCCCTGCACTATATGTATATCCTTCAAGAGGTAGTGTGTCATGATTTAGGCTCTACACTTTTTCTGATGTTTTGGTGCTACCTCAGTAAGGTCAAAACACAATCTCTCCACTGCAAAACACTATACACAAACTTGTGCAAAAACCCACTCATAACCTTACCAAACCATAACAGCACTAATTCCAAGGACAGGACGAGCTACAACCTTATGCATGGAAAGGCAGCACTATAATTATACCGGGCTCTAAAACACCAGTACACAACCTAATGAAAAACAAAACAAAAAGGGCTGCAAATACTACACACTAGCAGAATACTGTACCTTATCACACATGAAAAACACATGGCAACAGATATGACACAAGAACTAGAAATAAAAAAAAATATGAAGGCAAAATACTGAACTAGAAAGTTACCTGAAGAAGTCAGACTCAGCATGCAGCAATACTAGAAAAATTGAAACTTACATGAAAAACATCACAGATACACATTTCCAAAAGCTGACATAAAAAATTCTGAATAAAATACTTTTTTCTACCTTTGTTGTCTGATCATAGTTTTTCTATTCGCTTTGGTCCCAGTGTCTTCTGTTTTATGCAGTGTCTTCTTTCCATTTGATATTTTTTTCTCTCACCATGTCCACCATCCTCCTGTGTCCTTATGCGTCCTGTCTACCATCTGTAGCCCTGTCCCTATCATTCCTCCAGTTTCAGCATCTGCCCTGAAAGTGTTCCGATCCAGCCCTTAAATTCAGCAATTTCCCCTACATCCATGAGCATTTCTCCTCACTCCCCTCCATCCATGTGCATGTACTTCCTGTCTTCCCTCCCCTCCATCTATGTCCATCATTTCTCCTCTCTCCTTTTCCCTCCATCTGTGTGCATCTCCTTCCTTTGTCTTTCCTTCCCTGCCCTCCACTCCATCCATGTCCAGCATTTCTCATCTCTTCCCTCACCTCCATCCATGTGCATCTCCCTCCTGACTTCCCTCTCCTCCATCCACCCATATCCAGTACATTTCCTCTCTCCCCTGCCCCTCCAATCATCCATCCATGTTCAGCAATTCTTCTCTCTCCCCTGCCAGGCATCCCCTCCTGTCCAGCAATTCTCCTCTCCCCCTGCCCTCCTATTCAGCAATCTCTTCTCTCTCCCCCATGCCTCTACCCTCTTATCCAGCGATCTCTTCTCTCCCCCCTGCCCTCCCCTCTTGTCCAGCAATCTCTTCTCTCTCCCCCTGCCCTGCCTTCCCCTCTTGTCCAGCAATCTCTTCTCTCCCCTCCTGTCCAGTGATATGTTCTTTCTCCCCCCTGCCCTCCCCTCCCTCCGAGATCCAAGGCCCCCCTCCCTCTCTCTGAGATCCAAGCCCTCCCTCCCTCCAAGATCCAAGGCCCCCTCCCTCCCTCTGAGATCCAAGCCCTCCCTCCCTCAGAGATCCAAGACCCCCCTCCCTCCCTCTGAGATCCAAGCCCTCCCTCCCTCAGAGATCCAAGGCCCCCCCTCCCTCCCTCTGAGATCCAAGCCCTCCCTTAGAGATCCAAGGCCCCCCTCCCTCCCTCAGAGATCCAAGCCCTCCCTCCCTCCCTCGGAGATCCAAGACCCCTCCCTCCCTCCCTCCCTCTGAGATCCAAGCCCTCCCTCCCTCAGAGATCCAAGGCCCCCCTCCCTCCCTCCCTCTGAGATCCAAGCCCTCCCTCCCTCCGAGATCCAAGGCCCCCCCTCCCTCCCTCTGAGATCCAAGCCCTCCCTCCCTCAGAGATCCAAGGCCCCCCCCTCCCTCCCTCTGAGATCCAAGCCCTCCCTTAGAGATCCAAGGCCCCCCCTCCCTCCCTCAGAGATCCAAGCCCTCCCTCCCTCCCTCGGAGATCCAAGACCCCCTCCCTCCCTCCCTCCCTCCCTCCCTCAGAGATCCAAGCCCTCCCTCCCTCAGAGATCCAAGGCCCCCCCCTCCCTCCCTCCCTCTGAGATCCAAGCCCTCCCTCCCTCCGAGATCCAAGCCCCCCCTCCCTCCCTCTGAGATCCAAGCCCTCCCTCCCTCAGAGATCCAAGGCCCCCCCTCCCTCCCTCTGAGATCCAAGCCCTCCCTTAGAGATCCAAGGCCCCCCTCCCTCCCTCAGAGATCCAAGCCCTCCCTCCCTCGGAGATCCAAGACCCCCTCCCTCCCTCAGAGATCCAAGCCCTCCCTCCCTCCCTCAGAGATCCAAGGCCCCCCTCCCTCCCTCTGAGATCCATGCCCTCCCTTAGAGATCCAAGGCCCCCCTCCCGCCCTCCGAGATCCAAGGCCCCCCTCCTTCCGAGAACAAAGCCCCCACCCCTCCCTCCCTCCGTCCGAATGTCAAAAGCGATCTTCTTACCTCGTGGTTACAGCGCGAGCAGCACACAGTGAAAATCGTGCAGGCTCGCGCTTCAGCCTTCCTTTGTCTGTCTATCAGCTGAGGTCCCGCCCTTGCAGAAACAGGAAATGAGGGCGGGACCTCAGCTGATAGACAGACAAAGGAAGGCTGAAGCGCGAGCCTGCACGATTTTCACCGCGTGCTGCTCGCGCCGTAACCACGAGGTCAGATAAGAACAAGACGATCGCTTTTGACATGATTCGGAATCGGATGGAGGGAGGGACAGAAGGTGGGCCCTGGAACTCGGGTGAAAGGGACGGACGACGGGTGGGCCCTGGAACTCGACGGATGATGGGCGGGCCCTGGAACTCGGAGGGGAGGGGCGGAGCTATGGGCATGCGGCGTCGGGCCCCCCTGGAGGCCCGGGCCCGGGGACTTTTGTCCCCCCTGTCCCCCCCTCTCGGCGGCCCTGGCAACATTCTATGTAGAACCCCAAAGAGTAGTAACATTCCATTCAGAATCTCAAATAGTAGCAACATTCCATGTAGAACCCCAAAGAGTAGCAACATTCCATTCAGAATCTGAAATAGTAGCAACATTTCATGCTACCAATCCCAGGGCAAGCAGTTGCTTCCCATGTCTGTCTCAATAGCAAACTATGGACTTTTCCTCCAGGAATTTGTCCAAATCTTTTTAAAACCCAGATACGCTAACCGCTGTTACTACATCCTCCGGCAAAGAGTTCCAGAGCTTAACTATTTGATGAGTGAAAAAATATTTCCTCCTATTTGTTTTAAAAGTATTTCCATGTAACTTCCTCGAGTGTCCCCTAGTCTTTGTACTTTTGGAACAAGTAAAAAATCGATTTACTTCTACTCATTCTATACCACTCAGGACTTTCTAGACTCAATCATATCTCCCCTCATCTGTCTCTTTTCCAAGCTGAAGAGCCCTAACCTCCTTAACCTTTCCACATACAAGAGGAGTTCCATCCCCTTTATCATTTTGGTCGCTCTTCTTTGAACCTTTTCTAATTCCTCTGTATCTTTTTTGTGATATGGCAACCGGAACTGAACACAATTCTCAAGGCGTGGACGCACCATGGAGCGATACATTTTCAGTCTTATTCACCATCCCTTTCCTAATAATTCCTAGCATCCTATTTACGTTTTTGGCTGCCGCCACTGCACACTGAGCAGAAGAGGTCGAGGTTGTATACAAAAGAATTCTCAAGACCAGTTTGGTTCTTTCTCTTTTGTATAAAACATTTTTATTTTGGTCTCCAGGCCATTAGGGTTTGCTCACCTTTCAATCATCTGTACGTATCAATCAAGGACAAATATTTTTTTAAAAACACCACAGACTTTGTTTACGTACTGAACAAGTTGTCAACCTGGTGCTCTAGCCACTAGGCTACTCCTCTACTTATTTAAGACTTCATTACAATTTATGATATATCATGCAACACAGGGTAATATTAGCAATAAATCATGTAAACAGTAGTAATTCCTTACTGATATTAAGTATTCAGAAAGGTTAAACCCTCAAGATAATGTGTAGGGCTAGTACACAGTCATTAATTATATTCAGACTTCCCCAGACCTAGACGAAATGCAAATTTTCACTCATCGGCATCACAGCAATTTAATTCCAGTCAAACCTAATTCTGTGTAATTTCATACTGACAATGCTGAATATTTTCTGATTTAAGTAATATTATGCAACTGCTTAATAATTTAGGTACTCTGATAATAAATTGGATTGACGCAGCAATTAGGCAGCTTTGTCACTTGACTGACCAAGAGGACTCATTCACTTTGGAAATCGAGTGAATGCAAACACAATAGGAAGAGAATGGGAAAAGAGAGGCCAACTTCTCAACACCATGACCTGCTGGTTTCACCTACTGTCCATGGGTCAAGCATTTCTCTTCTATCACTTCAGTGGACATGTAAATAAACTTAGGCAAAGGGAGTTGCTGAAAACTCATATGGAATCATCATCATTATTATGTAGGTTCTGCAGGATAGCGTAACATAGATAAAATTTATAGGATGAGTTGACCAGATAGATTTCATGGACCATCACTCACTGTATCTGCTTCATTTACAGAGGCTACAACATACTTTCAGAAGTGTATGAGAATATAACAACATAAGAAATGCCACACTGGGTCAGACCACAAAGGTCCATCAAGCTCAGCATCCTGGTTCCTTGTGATTTACATCCAGAGATACGTGGTTTCTAGGGCCAATATTCAACCTGCGGCAATCAGTGTTGTTCCAAATGCTGGCCACCATGGGCTGAATTATATCTGGATATTTAATACTTGCTCATATCTGGGGACTGACATGGAATTTCTGGATCTTTCCAGAAGTTATCCAGATACTCTGATATCTGAACCTGGAACCCAGCTAGCTATCTTGTCAAATTAGGACTATTATGTACACTGTTCTACTTGCCTGGATGGTTATCTGGGCACTGTCAATATTAGCAGCACTCAGATCACTTCCGGCTCTTCCCCAGACTACCTTGGCATTAACCAGATAGTGCCACAACAGCCATATGTGATATCCAGCAGCACTATCTAGTTAAATGGGGGGAGCTGGTCGTCAGGAGTTAACCAGATAGGAGCTGCTCTTGCCTGGATAACTCCCATTGAATATTGACCCCTAATAATGGTTTATTGACCTTTCCAAAATAAGGAGGAAAAGACCTCATAAAGACCAAGATCAACAATACTCAGGCTCCATTGAAATATAGCCACTTGACAATGTGATCGGTCAACACATAATCATTGGTCTAGAAAAACCTCCAAAAATTGTTTAGTAGACTTAACAATATCAAAAACTTGAATTACCCTTTATAATATCTATCAAAGTCATATGTCAAAAAGTGCAAAGCAGTAGTAATAATTCTACTACTCAGGCCCGGGAGTCTACCTGGATGGCTTGGGAGGGTTGGCGGTGCTCTGGGGGGTTTCTTATTATGGAGGGCTAGGGACGGAGAGGGAAGGAGGGGGCATTATCAGGGGTGGGGGTAGGGGCTTTGGAGTGTTTTTTAAAAAACGTTATACGGGTGCCGGCACCCACAAAGCTAAGTGGCCTTATTTAGGATAGTTTTTCAACTGAATACTGCTGGCACCCGCAAAACCTTGGGCTCCTCCCCAGTGCCGACCCTGGTGCTGCCCCTGACCTTCCCACTTTTTGTTTGGGAGGTCTGTGGGAATATCTAGCAGCACTGCCCGGTTAAATGCCACTGAATATCCCTACTTGGGCGCTGAGAAGTGATTTAAGTGGGCAGAAGAGGCTCCTGTCCTCTTAAATCTCTTTGAATATCGGCCCCTTAGAGTTTCTTGAATACATGTGTCTATTTCTTTCTCTAGATTCACAAACCTTTCTTGGCATAATAGCTCTTTTGTAAGATCCCTACAAGTGTATGAACATGAGAAGAATTTAGCTAAGGAAAGTTGAGTACATTTCCTTTTGGACTTCTTGCCACACCATGGCCAGTTAACCAGCATTTCTTCCTCTCCCGAGAAGCAGCAATAATAATTAAAACTGGTCTCACCTATCCTCTGCTCCTGGAGGATCCATTCCAAAACAACATGCACAGTGGGAATTGTGTGTGCGTGAATGCGTGGTGATGTGGCCTGGAACAATATTGAAGTCCTTGTCATTTGCTGTCATTGAGGAAATCAATATCTAATTACCTTGTTTATGTAAATTGAAACTGTTTATTGTGCCGGTAGGTCTGTGGTAATAATGCATTAGGAACATTTAAAGGAATGAAGGCAACTTTGTTAAATGTATTTTTGCAAATGCAGCTTGTGAAAGTTTGTGAGAAGGAGAACCTCCCCACCCCCCATCTGTGCTGGATCTTCGAAACATAGAAACATGATGGCAGATGAGGGCTGTATGGTCCATCCAGTCTGCCCAACCTTAGAAACCACTAACTCCTCCTTTTCCTAAGAGATCCCACGAGTCTGTCTCATGCCTTCTTAAACTCTGACACAGTCTTCTTTTCCATGACCTCCACTGGGAGGCCATTCCACGCATCCAGCACACTTTATGCGAAATAGTATTTCCTCAGATTCGTCCTAAGCTTCATCGTACGCCTCCTCATTCCAAAGTTTTCCTTCATTTGAATAAGGCTCAGCTCCTGTACATTAATGCCACTGAGGTATTTAAACATCTCAATCATATCCCCTCTCTCCCGCCTCTCTTCCAGCATATACAGACGTATGAGGAGAGACTTGTTGACCTGAACATGTATACCCTGGAGGAAAGGAGAAACAGGGGTGATATGATACAGACGTTCAAATATTTGAAAGGTATTAATCCGCAAACGAACCTTTTCTGGAGAAGGGAAGGCAGTAGAACTAGAGGACATGAAATGAGATTGAAGGGGGGCAGACTCAAGAAAAATGTCAGGAAGTATTTCTTCATGGAGAGAGTGGTGGATGCTTGGAATGCTCTCCCGCGGGAGGTGGTGGAAATGAAAACGGTAACGGAATTCAAACATGTGTGGAATAAACATAAATGAATCCTGTTCAGAAGGAATGGATCCTCAGGAACTTAGCCGAGATTGGGTGGCAGAGCCAGTGGTGGGAGGCGGGGCTGGTGGTTGGGAGGCGGGGATAGTGCTGGGCAGACTTATACGGTCTGTGCCCTGAAGAGGACAGGTACAAATCAAGGTAGGGTATACATAAGAAGTAGTACATATGAGTTTATCTTGTTGGGCAGACTGGATGGACCGTGCAGGTCTTTTTCTGCCATCATCTATTATGTTACTATGTTGAGGTTCATAAGTCTGTCCCCATACGTTTATGACCGAGACTACTGACCAATTTTGTAGCTGCCCTCTGGACCCACTCCATCCTATTTATATCTTTCCGTAAGTGCGGTCTCCAGAATTGCACCCAGAGTGATAACTACTACTACTTATCATTTCTATAGCGCTACTAGACGTACACAGCGCTGTACACTTGAACATAAAGAGACAGTCCCTGCTCGACAGAGCTTACAATCTAATTAGGACAGACAAACAGGACAAACAAGAGATAAGGGAATATTAAAGTGAGGATGATAAAATAAGGGTTCTGAACAAGTGAATAAGGGAGTTAAAAGCAGCATCAAAAAGGTGGGCTTTTAACTTGGATTTGAAGACGGACAGAGATGGAGCTTGACGTACCGGCTCAGGAAGTCTATTCCAGGCATATGGTGCAGCAAGATAAAAGGAACGGAGTCTGGAGTTAGCAGTGGAGGAGGAGGGTGCAGATAAGAGAGATTTACCCAGTGAACGGAGTTCCCGGGGAAGAATGTAGGGAGAGATGAGAGTGGAGAGGTACTGAGGAGCTGCAGAGTGAATGCACTTATAGGTCAGTAAGAGGAGTTTGAACTGTATGCGGAAACAGATAGGAAGCCTCACACAATAATTACAAAATCTAAAATAAAGAGCAACGGCAATGACTTTATTTTAAGAGACAAACAGAAATTGTAATGGCAGCTTACAGGCAAAATCATTTATTTTCAAACGTAAGATTTAAAACATGCAAGAGATTGATGAATGTTTTGCTAGTATAATTATTTTACATTTTAGCGTGAAAATCCTCCAGGGTGGGTGAATTAATTAAGAAAAGTCCAAAGAATGTAAGTGCTTTGCTTTCGTACCAATAATTTTACAAAGCATAGGAAAACTGATTCTCATGTTCTTTCAGGGGCCCTATTACTATGCCGCCTAAGCATCTACTCGCGCCCAATGTGCGCCAAAATGGAGTTACCGCCTGGCTACCACGTAGCTCTTGTGGCAATTTCATTTTTGGTGCGCGTCTGATACATGTGTCCGAAAAATTATTTCTGGATGTGCAAACTGGGTGCGCGCCCAAGTGGCATTTGATGCGCATAGGTCATTACCGCCCGGCTACCGTGTGAGACTTTACTGCTAGGTCAATGGCTGGCGGTAAGGTCGTAGACCCAAAATAGACACATGACAAAATGTATGTCCATTTTCGTAAAAAAAATTTTTTAAGGCATTTTTTTGTAGGTGCGCTGAAAAATGATTCTGCGCATGCACAAAACACGCGTCTACATTACCGAAGGCCATTTTTCAGCACACCTTAGTAAAAGGACCCCTCGGTGTCTTTTATAAGCTGTTAGATCCTGTAAGAAATCAATGACAATGCTGTAGAGTTTGGGTGACATAATTGTAAAGCATAGTTGAAATAGGTGACAAGAAGTTTTTAAAAAAATTTTCAAACCTTTATATACCACAGTTACTGACAAACAGATCACAGCGGTTTACAAGTACCAAAATCCATAAAATAAAAAAAGAAAAGAACACCAGATAGGAAAGACCCCTCACACAAGCACAAGCAGAAAGAAAATCACACAACAAAGTAAACAATCAATACGTATAAACAGGCGCTGGACCAAGATCAACACAATAGTTTAGGTGCAATCACTAAAGGAAATTTGAAAAAAAAATGGTTTTCAAGAATGGTTTCAATTTAATAAAAGACTGCTATGCACAAATGAATTATGGAAGGTCATTCCATTATTTTGCGGCTAGAAACTAAAAAAGCAGAATGATGGGTTGTCTCATAATGAGCTTGCTTAGGGCCCGGTAACGCCATCCAATGGGCATCAAGGGATGTAAGTGACTGTGTTGGCGTATATGGAATTAAAATCGAGGACAAATACTGGGGAGTACCAAGGTTACGAGGCCCCTTTACAGAGCGGCGGTAAGCCCAACACAGGCTTACCGCTCGCTCTTCCGAGACTACCGCCGGCCTATCATTGCCGCTGGCAGTAGTCCCGGCCTGAGCGTGCACCATTTCCAGGGGAAAAAGAAAACCCCAGAAATGGCTTGTGTGGTGGTAATGGTAATCGGGCATCATCGCATCCTGCCTGGTTACCTCTGGATTAACGTAGGAGCCCTTATTGCCACCTCAGTGGGTGGCGGTAAGGGCTCCCCATCGCATGGCCTTGCGGTATGAGCTCTCTTACTGCATGGCCATGTGTCTGGGGGCTTTCTATCCGCAAGGACCGTGGTGCGTGCGAAAAATGGCCCCTGCCACTAGCGCGGGGCTCTTTTTCCTGCAGCTTGGTAAAAGGACCCCTTAAGCGTTAAAGAAAATACGGTATTGAAAAGGTAACCAGTGCAATTTTTTTAAAAATTGGGGACAAATGATCAAATTTTTGAGCTCGACATAGAAGCCATGCTGATGTATTCGGCAAGGGTTTACAGAGGTTTAAGATTGTTTTTAGAAATATCCTTGTAGACAGAATTACAGTAATCAAGACAACTGATTCAGTAGGCATGAATCAAAGTATGAAAGGAAGCAAAGCCTACAAAATTTTGAAGTTAATGAAGTTTCCTTAAAGCCAAAAAAACCTGCATTAACTACAGATAAAACCAGGTCAGTAAAGATTACACCTGAACCAACAAAGACACCCAAATATCGAAAGCTTTGTACTAGAGTAAATGCAAGATCAAAAAGAAAGGGCTTTAGGTTTGGTTGGAGAAGAAGTCTAGTAATCCAGTTCACTACAGTTTTAGCGGGATTCAGCACAAGTCTATGTTCAAAAAGCCACTGTGCTAAAGAATTTAAGCAATGTTGTGAAGGATGTAAGCCAATATTCAGTGGTGAGGTAGGATAGATCTATAAAATATCGTCAGCATAAAAACGTTGACTTGACGTTGAAAGAGTAGCTAACGGACTATTTATTAAAAAGAAAGTTCTTTGTGGACACACACGTGGGGAGGGGGGGGGAGTGAAGGGGTAATTCTACAGGTTTGCCTAAAGTTAGGTACTTCTAAATGTGAATTCTATAATGGCAATTGTTATTATAGAAAACTAGCGTAAGTTAACATTTATGAACCTAACTTTGGGCATGAGCATAGTTACACTAGCTCAATGGCTGGAATAAATGCTCATGCCTAACTGTAGGCAATTAGTAAATGCTAGTATTCTCTAGCTTGTGCATATATCTGCTAGGCATACCCTTGATCCACCCATCCCCCCTCCCAAGTCTACGCACTCCTTGCATTTGCGTGCTCTGCATGAGCAACTCTTAGAACACCAACTAATGGCAGTTACATATGTAATTGCTAATTAGTGCCAATAAGTGCAACTTAAGACCAATTATAACTAAGAATTAGTAATTCATGTCAATTAGCAGCTAATTAAGGGCCCCTTTTACCAAGCTGTGGCAAAAAGGGGCCTGTGCTGGCATCGGCGTGTGTTTTTGATGTGCCCCCAGTTCCCCTTTTACCACAGCGGGTAAAAGGTAGGTCTTTCCTTTTTTAAAGAAATGGCCATGCAGTGTGATAGGGCTGGTAACCGAGGCCCTAGGGATAAACAGCAACCCCCAGAACTACAATACCCAGAACCCCTTGGGAGACTGAAAGAGAAGGGCAGGCTCGAAAACCCAGAAGGGATTTTTTGCATTGATAGGAGGGGGAGTAGCTCAGGGAAAGGTGGGCCATTTACCCCATTCACCAGTAGGGGGAGCAGACGAGAAGAGGCCCAATTCCCATGGCTGCAAAAGCAATATATAATTCCACCCAGCTGTGAAGGGAGCAGGGCGCATTTCTTGAAAGCTCCCAGAAACCAGGGAGGGGAGAAGACCTACTCATAAGAAAGGGAATCCATGGAGTATGTGGAGGATGGAAAGGACCTGCCTATAGAACTTCCTTACCTAGAGAAGCAAGCTACCATGGATTGGGAAAATACAAATCCAGACCTTTCCAGCACTTAAAGGCAGTGTGGGAGGCCACAGAAGTTTTGTTGCTTTGAAGTGGGAGGTGAACTGGCTGCCTTGATTGTTGCAGGGCACCTGAAATGCACTGGAGAAGGAAAGGTGATTTAATCATTGTTTTTTTTTTTGTTGTTGATGAACTTTCTGAGTTGAATTGTCTGAACTGTCTGGGACAAAGAGAAGGGGGAGAACTGATAACAAGCTCTTTCGGGGGAGGGAGAACCCCACACTGAATTTTTAGGAGACTGCTTTTGAACTGAGTTTTGAATGGAGCATTTGAACTGAGCTGGAACCCTGTGAGTGGAACAGGCTTCCCGTGGACAACCCCTAGTGGAATCAAAAGACCCCCTTACAGTGGCCATTCCGGGGCACTACCCGATTACCACTGGGTATGCACTGGCTCTACAAAAAGAAATATATTTTTGTAGCACCGGATATGACGGTGCACTGGGGGTGGTAGCCCAGAGGTAGTTCCACTGCTGTGGTAGCCTAGAGGTAGTTCCTTTTTAGCGAGCGGCAGTGACGATCCTAGGTCGGCTGCCACCCGAGGCGGATCGCTGATGCGCACCCCCCTGGGTGCAGCACGACCCCCATGGCTCAATGACACCCCCCCAGTGCATCAACCCCCCCCCCCCCCCGGTGCATTCTTGGCTGCTGGGAGCGGCCCGCATGACTCTGGGCTCCGCTGGCTCCCTGCTCCCTCTGCCCCGGAACAGGAAGTAACCTGTTCCGGGGCACAGGGAGCAGGGAAACAGTAGAGCCGACTGGCATGCGGCTGCTCTCTGCACCCCTCCAGCGGTGTGCTGGGGCGGACTGCCCCCATCGCCCCGCCCTTGCTATGCCGCTGGCGAGCAGTAAGCCCGCAATGGGCTTATCACTGCTTTGTAAAAGGGGCCCTAAGCTATTAAGTTACATACACAACTGCCCTGATTCTATAACTTGCTTGTGCAGCTTTGCACACTAAGCGTAAAAACTGTGTGTCCAAGTCAGTGGCGTAGCTACGTGGGGTCGGGGGGGGGCCTGGGCCCCCATAGATTTGGCCCTGGACCCCCCTGCCGACAACCCGCTCGACCCCCCCCCCTCCTGCCATCGCCTGCCTTTGCTGGCAGGGGAACCCAACCCCCGCCAGCCGAGGTCCTCTTCTTCCCGCAAAAGGCTTCCTTCTGTTTCTGATGTCCTGCAAGTTGAACGTTGGGGGTTGGGGTCCCCCGCCAGCAAAGGTAGGCGACGGTGGGTTGGCGGCGGGAGGGGGGGTCGAGAGGGTCAGCGGCAGGGGGAGCAAAGTTGGTGATGGTGGTGGTGGGGGGTTGGCAGCACCGGGGGGGGGGGGGGGAGCTAAAATGTGCCCCCTCACCTCGGGCTCTGGACCCTCCTCCCGCCAAAGTCTGGCTACGCCCCTGGTCCAAGTTTATAGAATTAGAGGGAGGATTAATGTCAGGGTATCGAGCCACTCTGGGGCAGTAACGTAGTTAAAATTAAAGGGTCATAGATATTGCCTTCTTGTGGTACAGCCAAAGCGGTTTACATATATCATATGCAGGTACTTTTTCTGGCCCTAGTGGGCTCACAGTCTTCCTTTTGTACCTGGGGTAACAGAGAGTTCTGGGCTCCTTTTACCAAGCTGCAGCAAAAAGGAGCCTTCTCTGGCATTGACGTGTGTTTTTCACGCGCACCGAGACCCCCTTTTACCGCAGCAGATAAACAGGAAGTCTCTCTTTTCTGCAGAAAATGGCTGTGCAGCAAGTAAAGCACTTGCCGTGTGGCCATTGTTTTGGGGGGGGGGGGACCCTTACCATCACCCATTGAGGTAGTGGTAAAGGTTCCCAAGCTAACCCGATAGTAACTAGGCAGCATGCAGCACTTCCCGATTGCTGCTGGGTACACTCCAGCGCTACAAAAATATTTTTGTAGCACTGGAATGATGGCGTGCTAGAGGTGGGAAGTTGGCTTACCGCCGCTCAGTGGCGTTCCTAGGCTGGCTGACACCCGAGGCGGATCGCCGATGCGCCCCCCCCGGGTGCAGCGTGGCCCCCTGCAAAATTACACCCCCTCCTGGGTGTATTTTTACCTGCTGGGGGGAGGGGGCCGTGCGCCTGTCAGCTCCAAGTCCGCTCATTCCCTGCTGCTCCCTCTGCCCCGGAACAGGAAGTAACCTGTTCTGCGCAGAGGGAGCAGCAGGGAGGGAACGAGCGGACTCGGCCAACAGGCGCGCGGCACCCCTCCAGCGGCGTGCACCCAGGGTGGACCGCCCCCCCCCTTGGTACGCCACTGCCGCCGCTTAGTAAAAGGGGCCCAAAGTGTTTTGCCCAGGATCAGCAGGAGCAGCAGTGGGAACTGAACCCAGTTCTCCAGTTCTTGTCCTACTGCAGATAACCACTGGGTTGAATAAGGTCAGAAAACTCACTGGTATTGCAGAATTTTAAGATCTGATATTCAGGGATGTCCACTAATTTCCTTATTGGCTGAAGAATATAGTGCGTGTGTGTGTGGGGGGGGGGGTTGTTTTGTTTTTTTACTAGAGGTAGGGGAGGGAGATAGTGGTATGGATAGGGCTTCTGCTTTAAGGTTTTGACCTATCAACTCTAATAAAACATTCTGGCTGCAAAAAAAAATTAAATATAGATTCATTGGCTAAACACAGGATAAGCATCACTTCCACTACCTCTTTCTCACCCCTCCCTGGCTTCTTTTCTGTCCTTCATTCAGTTTTTACATATTTTCTGCACTGATGAGGCCTAAGTGACAGAAATTTACATACTTGATTCAACCAAAAAATAGCCATTTTTGTATCCTGAAGAACCCCAAGTTAACTGGAAAATGCACCATTTATAAACAACTATGAATAGAAGTCCTATGTATAGCGCAGTGGTCTTTCCTGGTTCACCATAAATTAATAATAATTACCCAAACTACTTAAAATGATGTCCTGCCCCTATGAAAATAATTCTAACCTTATGCACAGATTGTGCAAACTTTGAGCTGTTTAGGCTGCAGAGATAACATCCATTGATGTTTAAAATGATATTCCTACATGCTGATAGACTGTTGGCGCAATGGGATTTATGGTACATTAAATACTGCTTCTTTTTTTTTTTTACATGAAGTCTCACAGGCAAACTGTCTAAAGGTAATTTAATTTCTCTGGGTGGCAGGATCCTAATGGGGAATGTGTAATTTTATCAATGGCCCAAAATAAATGTTAACGATCTTTTGTTTTCTTGAGTACTTTGGAGTTCCTCTTAAAATGTACTTACAGACTTGAAAGCCATTAGCATTCATTAAGCAATATTCTCACCGGTGACATTTTTTTTTTTGGGGGGGGGGGATGATGGAAATAGAAAAAATTCAGTTCCTTTCCCGCTTCAGTAAACTGGACAGACACACTTGATGGGGAACACTTCACAGGCTTGCTCGATGGCAAAATCAAAGGAGACGTTTACTCACTGGCAGTGAACTTCAAAGCAGTGGGATGGTTGGATCTGACAGATGTTTCGTATACATTTAGAGAGAGATGACAGTCCTCTCGCATCTGCCGGATTTTGCTTGAGAGCAGCTGCGCTCTTTCCTGATGGTGGAACTTACCGAGTCCTGACACGAAAGTGTTTCTGGTGTCTGATGGGTTACCGAGCCCTCCGAGAAAGAAAAATTAAACAGCGAAGTCATTCGCCTGTGGTATTTGCTTTTGATTTCCTTGGCTGATCTATAAAGGTCTCCCACGAAGCAGTAGCAAATGGGGTTGAGACTGGAGTTGGTGAGGCCAAGCCATTGAGCAAAAGGTCTTAGGTGCAGTATCCAAGGAGAGGGGGCCACGTACTGGGACGACTGCGAGATGTTGAAGTCTATCCAGATGTCCAGTATGTAGACGGGCAGCCAGGAAACCGCAAACAGGGAAAGCAAGGCTACAACCATTTTGGCAATCTTCTTTCGGATTTTCAGTCTGGACGGTGCCACCGGTTGACTGCTGGAATCACAGCCTTTAAAATTAGACGTGGCCCACCAGAGTTTGCGCACTGTCAGGAAGCAAATGATGGAGTTGAACAGAACTGGCAAGCAATACAGAGCAGAAAAGAGTAAAAAATTGTACGCGTGCTTGAGCCTTACTTGAGGCCAGATTTCCCTACAGATTGGGAACACCAAAGGTAGACCTTCAAAGATTCCTATCTCATCCCTTTTATTCATAAATATAAGAGGCATGCAGATGCTTGAAGACAAAATCCAGACGACCACTATGGTACAGAATATCTTCCTCTGAGTGAAAAATGACCTGGCATTTAGAGGGTTGTGGACATTATAATATCTGTTTATGCTGATGACTGTAAGGCTTAGCACACTTGCCGAAACAGAGACCGCTTGAATGAAAGGTACTGCCCTGCACAGAAAGTCTCCGTAGACCCAGACTTTGTAAATCAAGTTTCCCACCGCGATGGGCATGCAGAGACATACAACCAGTAGATCACAGATGGCCAGGTTGATTAACGGCGTCCTGGTGGCACTTAAGCTGGACATCTTGCTATTACGTTTCTTAGTAAGCACTTTAATAGACATTATATTACCCACAAAGCCCAAAACAAATGAGATAACGTACATCGTAATAAGAGTAATTGTGGTAGGCTCTTGCACAAACAGGAACAGCATCTTTTCTAATTCTTCCACATTTAGTTCTTGGCTTCCATTCCCTATCGCTTGCAAGGATAGGTTTTCCCTTTTCAGTAATGATAGCAAGGTCCAGTTGTAACGTGATTGACTGATCGAAGAATTCATTGTTCTCCAAAAGCTAGACGCCACCTGGCAAGAACCTGCAGTCGGTTGTCAATCCAAGCAACTCCTTTCTCCTTACAATATTCACCAAATGAATGGTTCTAGTTGGTTGTGGCATGTTTTATTTTACTCTCTCTGGGGAAAAAAAGAGACACGGATTAGAATTTCCCACCTACTTTTCTAAACACCGACTGCAAAGACAATTCGCAGTTTCTGCCAACTGATTATTACTCAAATATAATCATTTTTTTAGGCTTACAGTTTTATTTGCAGTGTGTTGTGGAAATGCATTTGGAAAGAACTGTCATGCTGCTGTGCAAAAATAGCCATTCCCCTCATCCTTTGAATAATTTAAATGCAAGAAAGCGGATTTGTAATACTTGTTTGTTAATGGTAAACAGCTGGGGGTTTTTTTTCCTGCTTTAAGTTTTACTATTCCATCATGTTTTGAGCAGAAAAGTTTGAAAATGCTGATCCAACTCGGTTTTAATCATAGAAACGGTTTTCCAGGCAATTAACATTGGCCCTTCAACAGTGCAGCCAGAGCTCACGATTCCCTCGTCTTTCCTTATAATTAAGGCCCTCCATCTCCATTTCCAAGAGGGAACAAGCGGGTTGTGGTGCTGAACGGACAGCTCCTGCATCAGCATTGAAGGCGCTGCTAGACTGCCACATTACAGCAAACCCCCTTAAGATTTTCTGACCACACACCAGCTTGAAAATCTGCTCCCTACAGCACATACATTTAACACTTCATGTCGTTCACATATCTAACTAGAGAAAATCTCCCAAATGCTGGTAAACAAATTACTCACCTTGTAAAGATGAGCACCTGCTTGACGCGTTGGAGCCTGTTTGCAGGGAGAGTTGCAGAATGTGTGAATGCCTTTTGCACCGGTATTCCAACGATTGATCCGCCAGCCTCTCTGTGTACAATTCTGTTTTCTCAATACACACCACACAAAACCGAAAGTCTCAGGCCTTGGTTTGGACTACCGTAATATATATATATATATAAAATTACAAAACTCCTTCCTTTGTATGTTGAACACAAAGCTTTTATAAAATAATAAACTTTATTGATAAATATATATACATTTCTTTTTCAAAATTGAAGATGCTACATCAAGATGCATTGTAATCAAAAACGTTGAAGAAAAAAAATAAGCTATTTTTTTTCTGTAAGATTTTTTTTTTTTGTCAGGTTTTTGATGGTGCTTTGTGTAAGCTGTTTTCATGCTCCCGGTATAACCTTGAAAGCCTTCTTCATAAGATATTGTCTTCCTGACTGTCCAAAGTTAGTCTTGGTTGTACACTTTTGCAACGTTTCTTTTTATTTGGAAGGGGGCGTGACCTGATTAAACTTGCGTGGCCTGAACTAGCATGTAGTGTGGCTCTGAAGACCATGGCTCCTGAATAGTAGACCACTATGCCGAGTGTAATGGGAGTCTGTGCCAACAGCATCAATCATGCATTTCACGTCTCTCAGGGACAGATGCACGATCGCCCAGTTCAAAGTACTCTTGATATATTCTCAGAAATGCATTCTTCCCACTAATGCTTCTTATATATTGCTATGGTTTATGAAATGATCCTTTCAGTGCCCAACGTTGGTGCACAGACTGGATTTGAACACATCAAAGAGCAGATTCGCAGCACGTAATAGCCCCGTTTTTATCTTTCTTGTTCTGTTTTCAGGAAATCGATTTTTTTAAAATAGTTTTACTTTTAAATAAAACCCAGCAAGGTTGCTGTTTCCTTCTGTCCGTCATGTTTGTATGTATCATTGATTAAAGCGTCAAATCTTTGCATTATCCTTTAACATCTGATGGCAAAAGAAGGCCAATGGCAGCTGTGACTTATTGCTCATATCTGTAGGTTTGTAAGATTTAGGTAGGGTATCAGGTCCCTTAATTTGATGTTCTTTAAGGTTGATGTCTTTCTTACAGATTTCTCTGCTTTGTGTATTTTAACTCCCTCCCGTGTCCCACCAGCAGGGGACTGTATAGGGCACAGTTTGCTCTCTTCTTTTGAACTGCAAAATTCAATTTCTTTCTTGGTAAATCTGTTCAGCCCGTGTGTACTTGTAATCACATGTTTCCCAAAATATGTCTGTCTATCCAGCCCTCTTTTCTCCTTATCGCTGTAGGGTTTATTTTCATTTGCTTTCTCGCTGATTTCGTGCTATTTTCCCCCTGTCTTTTGTACTATTAGTACCTGATCCCTGCTGGTGGCTTATTGTACTTTGTTATTGAAAGGTCACAGAATAGTGGAACAAATTATTTTTCTATCAAATGGGGTATTTTGTTTCTTCGTTTTCTGCTTCATTTAGTGTGCTCTCATGGATGCTAAAGATGTGGATATTTGCTTCTGGCTTTTGACTGCTGGAGTTCTGTAAACCTTGGAGGCTGGGGATCTAAGCAGAAGTCCTTGAATGGTTGAGGGAGGGGGAGGGGGAAGAGGCGCAGTTTACCTTTCCTGTTGTCCCATACAGGCTAAGGAGAGGTTTGTTGGAACTGGTAGCAACATGGAACCTTGCTACTTTTTGTGGATCCTGGCAGGTACTTTTGACGTGGATTGGCCACTGTCGGTTTGGCCCAGTATAGCAATTCTTATGTTCTTAAGTAGCTCCCGGTAGCGGTCATCTTCAGACTGCATCAGGGGCGTAGCCAGACAACAGATTTTGGGTGGGCCTAGGCAAGAAGTGGGTGGGCACCAAGTGTTCTCCTTCCCCCCCCCCCCCAACCACCACCCAAAAAATATCTCAGCTGGTGGAAAAATGCTTCTTTCCACCTTGGCAGTCTGCAGCAGCATGCGCAGGTGCCGGTATCGTGGAGAGTAGCGTTTTCATTACCATCAGGAGAAAGTCTTCTGCTGCTTGAGCTTGGGATCCCACCAGCTACCATTAAACGTGTGCTACTGTTGGGTGGGCCTGAGCCCTGAATGGGTGGGCTCTGGCCCACCCAGGCCCACCTGTGGCTACGCCACTGGACTGCATACAAGAAACCCTTCAACCGGGGCCACATTTATTTATTTATTTAATTTATTAATTACATTTGTACCCGGCGCTTTCCCACTCAAAGCAGGTTCAATGTGGCTTACATAGTAATTGGGATTACAAAGTATTGGTGGAGAGAAATAAGTTGAGTATTATCGGAGTAATAAAAGAAATAGGAAGGTAGGGATGTAGGGAGCAGGAGAAGTATGAGCAAGGGTAAGTGAGCCATTGGAGGGTAGATGAGGCAGATCATTTAATAATACTATCCACTTCCAATAGTATTCCCTACATTTTTGCCAAATTACTATAGCTTGCATATTTTCAGCTTTTAATTTAAGGGGTGTGGACCAGAAGAAGGAACTGCTACGGCTCAAACGCTGGTCTTGAAATCCAAAAACAAAAAAATTCCCCCTTTTATTATTTTGTTGTTTATCAACCTTTAATGTCTATGCATACCTGTGACTAACAGGCACTCACACTGTTCAGAATTTAAGAGGTGAAACTCTGATTTGGACTAAAATTTAAAACAGGAGTAGGGGAGGAAGGAGGATTAGACAGTACTGAAAGTGTTGAGAGGCAACAGAGGTCAGCAAGACAAATATATCTCATGAATAATCATTATTCATAAGGACATAGTGAATGTTTGGTGCACCGTAGGGGCATAGTGAATATTTGGTGAACCAAATCCACTATGGATATTTGGTGCACCGAATCTATCAATGACAGTTGCTCTGTAAATGGCAGTTCTCAATTATCACCTGATGGATTACAAGATAAGTGTTCCTGTGACAATAATTCTTTGATACCGTTTATGGATAAACTAGTGAAAAGGGCCCGTTTCTTAACGCAATGAAACGGGCGCTAGCAATGGAATGAGTTCCTGCCATTCATGTTTCCATGGTTGTATTCTGAATATAATTGTTGTTTACATGTGTAAGATTTCTTTATATACAATATTTTTTGTGTAAACTGGGTTCAATGTGGTAAAAGTTTTCCTTGTTCAGGCCCTTCAATCAGTTTAACAATCACATCAGAAGAGCTCCTTACTCGTGAGAATGCAACATACAGTTGCCCATGTGAGAGACTGAGAGTGACAGTGTGTTTTACAGACAGTGTAAGAGAGAGATACACAGAGTGATTGAGTGTGTGTGTGTGTGTGTGTGTGTGAGTGACAAAGTGATTAAATGTTTGTCTTCCCTTCCGTTCTGTGCACTTGCCTCCACTGATGTTCCTACCTCCCTGTATATGATTGTTTGTTAGAGATTCAATCCACTCCACTTCCCTCCTCCAAGTTCCGTTCTGTCTGATTGGTGAGGGTGGGAACAATGAGAGCCAATGAAATGCTGAACTACAGACTTACAAACCCTACACTGCCACAGTGCCACGGAGTCAGCTTCAGAACATTGGAGGTGCTTTTTATTATATAGGATGATTTACATTTTGGAACTGAAGTTATTAATGAGAACTTTGCTGTGTTTTATTACATGTTTTTTGAGGAATGTTGTCTTTAATTTATGAGGAAGTGCAATGATAGAAAACAGTGACCAGAACATAAGAGTAACCATACTGGGTCAGACCTCTGGTCCATCTAGCCCAGTATCCTGTTTTCCAAACAGTGGCCAAGTCAGGTCACAACTACCTGGCAGAAACCCAAATCGTGGCAACAATCCATACTACAAATCCCAGGGCAAGCGTTTGCTTCCCATGTCTGTCTCAATAGCAGACTGGACTTTTCCTCCAGCAATTTGTCCAAACCTGTTTTAAACTCAGATACAATAACTGCTGTTACCAAATCCTCCTGCAAAGAGTTCCAGAGCTTAACTATTTGTTGAGTGAAAAAATATTTCCTCCTATTTGTTTTAAAAGTATATCCAAGTAACTTCCTCAAGTGTCCCCTAGTCTTTGTACTTTTGGAATGAGTAAACAATCGATTTACCTCTACTCATTCTACACCACTCAGGATTTTGTAGACCTCAATCGTATCTCCCCTCATCCATCTCTTTTCCAAGCTGAAGAGCCCTAACCTCTTTAGCCTTTCCTCATAAGAGAGTTCCATCCCCTTTATCATTTTGGTTGCTCTTCTTTGAAACTTTTCTAATTCTGCTATATCTTTTTTGAGATATGGTGACCAGAACTGAACATAATACTCGAGGTGCGGACACACCTTGGAGCGATACAAAGGCATTATAGTATTTTCGGTCTTATTCACCATCCCTTTCCTAATAATTCCTAGCATCTTGTTTGCTTTTTTGGCCACCACCACATACTGGGCAGAAGATGTCAGCATATTATCTGCAATGACTCCCAGATTTTTTTCTTGAGTGCTGACCCCCTAAGGTGGACCCTAGCATCAGGTAACTATGATTCAGATTATTCTTTCCAATGTGTATCACCTTTCATTTGTCCATATTAAATTCATCTGCCATTTGGATGCCCAGTCTTCCAATTTCCTAAGGTCATCCTGCAATACTTCACAGTCCACACATGTTTTAACTACTTTTAATAGTTTTGTATCATCTGTAAATTTTATCACCTCACTCGTCATTCAGATTTCCATATCATTTATAAATATGTTAAATGGCACCAGTCCCAGTACAGATCCCTGCAGCACTCTACTGTTCACCCTGCTCCATTGTGAGAAATTACCATTTAACCCTACCCTCTGTTTTCTGTCCAATAACCAATTCCTAATCCACACCATAACCTTGCCTCCTATCCCATGGCTCTCAGGAGTCTCTCATGAGGAACTTTATCAAAAGCTTACTTAAAATCTAGATACACTACATCAACTGGCTCACCTTTATCAACCTGTTTATTCATGCCTTCAAAGAAATGAAGCAAATTGGTGAGGCAAGACTTCCCTTGGCTGAACCCATGCTGACTCTATCCCATTAATCCATGTTTGTCTACATGTTCTGTTATTTTATCCTTTATAATAGTTTCCACTATTTTGCCCGGCACTGATGTCAAGCTTACTACATAAGTACATAAGTAATGCCACACTGGGAAAAGACCAAGGGTCCATTGAGCCCAGCATCCTATCCATGACAGCGGCCAATCCAGGCCAAGGGCACCTGGCGAGCTTCCCAAACGTACAAACATTCTATACATGTTATTCCTGGAATTGTGGATTTTTCCCAAGTCCATTTAGTAGTGGTTTATGGACGTGTCCTTTAGGAAACCATCTAACCCCTTTTTAATTTCTCAGATCACCCCTAGAACCCTTTTAAAAAAATTGGCGTCATATTGGTCACCCTCCAATCTTCAGGTACTATGGATGATTTTAACGACAGTTTACATATTACTAACAACAGACCAGCCTTCTTTAAATATAACAAATGTCAAAAGACCTGTACATTGCACAGTTATGCTACTTAAAGAGATGTAAAATAAGAAAAGAAGGAAATAGAAAATTAGAAAATAAGGGTGATCTTATGAGGATTTGCACTTCAACCATTTTTTTCGGAGAAGAAAGAACATGATTGTTCGTATGGTGTGAGATGCAGTTAGATCTGATGATCCCCATAAAAAATTAAAAATTCACTTATGTCATTGCAGTTATATGGAAAATTGGTGACGAAATTTTGGATGTTTGGGACATTTTTGAAATTTATATTTACATGTTAGTCCTCATATTTCTCTGTTTGGTGGTTTTCAATTAGAATTCATGTATTCCAATGGGCATCTCTAGCTTTTATTGTGTGCTAATAACGCTAGCACACCTTTGTAAAAGACCCCCTCCCCCCTAGTTTGTACCTAAGGCAATGGAGAATTAATGACTTGCCCAAGATTGCAAGGAACCACAGTGGGATTCTGGTTATCAGCCTGCTGCTCTAACAATTAGGCTACTCCTCCACTTCAACAGATGAAACTAAATATGGAGAAGAGTGAGGTATTGTGGATGGATAAGGGATCAACAATTTCAGCTGGAGGTCAAGAGGTTGCAGTTGAAAATGAAGTAACTGGTGCATGATTTAGGAGTGCTGCTGAATTGTCAACTTATAGCGAAGCCCCAGATCCTTCAGTAGTTCACAGGTTTTTTGGACAAATGCGGAAAATTCAATATACAGGGATTTGGGTTTTTTTTTTGCTGAAGAAAGATCTAGTAATGTGGCAAATTCTTTTGTAATAACATGGATAGATTACTGCAATGCAATGTATGTGGAGCCAAATCACTATCTGATTAAAAGTTTACAGTTGATACAAAATTGAGTGCTCTTGGAGTAGAAATCATGAGATCATATTTTGCCAATTCTTGAAAGAGCTAAATGGGTTTTTAGTCCTAATTTTTAAAATCTTACATTCTTGAAAGTGCAGATATCTAGAAGAGAAATTGCTCCCTTATCTTCCACATTATGAATAAGATCAACTCTCCAGTGTCTGTTAGGCATTCTGAATCAAAGAGAAGAATGAAGGAAAGAGATGGGATGCAGGGATTTCTCTGAAATGGACTCAATAAGGTAGAACTGTTTACCAGATGACATAAGAAGAGAAAGGGAATATAGGAAGTTTAGGAAATAGGTAAAGATATAATTCATTCAGGCTTGGGGGGGGGGGGGGGGTGAGGGTAAGGTGCACTATGAAGGATGAGGGGAGGGGAGGGCAAGCATTGTAATTTTTTTTTTTTTTTTATTTATGTTAATTTATATACCGTATCTTATTGCATCTGCAAAACAGAACGGTTTACATATATATAAAAAAATTGGTATATACAAATAAACAGACATAGGAATTCCATTCATGACAGGAAAGCACAGCAATCAAGATAAACTACATAATAAATCAATACAAGTTAAAAATCTAATATCCAGTTAAGCTATCCCATTTTTCTTTGTCTTTTTGACCTTATCTCATTATGCTAAGTTCTGTTCTACGTAGCTTATAAAGAGAAAGGTTTTCAGAAGTTTTCGGTAATGGAGATAAGATTTCTCTAATCTGATCTCCTTTGGAAGGCTATTCCAAAGGGAGGGTGACAGGTAGAAAAAAGCCGATCTCCGTGTAGATTCCCACTTAGCCTTAGTAAGAGGGGGAATGACTAACCTGTTATCTGTTAGGGATCTGAGAGTTCGCATAGCGGTGTAGGGGATTGTTAAATTCGACAAGTAGCTAGGGTTTAATGTGTGAAAGGCTTTGTGTGTCAGGACAAGAGCCTTAAACTTTATTCTTGCTTCGACCGGGAGCCAGTGCAGATGATGCAATAAAGGTGTTGCTCGATCATCCCTCCGGGCCCTGCAGATCATACGTGCTGCTGTATTTTGAATTCTTTGTAATCGCTTTAAGTTTGCTTGAGTAATCCCAGCATATACAATGTTACAGTAGTCTAAACGTGAAGTAATATATGCCGATGTCAGCGTTTTGAGAGAGTCCTTACTTATTGAATTTCTGACTGACCGAAGCCGTCTCAGATGAAAGAAAGATTTTTTCACTACATCGGATACTTGTTCCTCAAAGGTCAATGCGGAATCAATAATGACCCCGAGATATCTAAAAGACTTAACTGTTGGAATATTCTGACCAAATAGGTAAAGCTTGGGTAAAGCTTGGGTGCATATGGAGAGGAATGGCCAGTAGGAAAAAGGAGATGATGATGATGCCCCTGTAGAGCCTCATTTGGAATATTGTGTACAATTCTGGAGACCGCACCTTCAAAAAGATATAAACAGGATGGAGTTGGTCCAGAGGGCAGCTACTAAAACTCTCAGTGGTCTTCATCATAAAGTGTATGGGGACAGACTTAAAGATCTCAATATACTTTGGAAGAAAGACAGGAAAGGGGAGATATGATAGAGACATTTAAATACCTACATGGCATAGATGTACAGGAGATGAGTCTCTTTCAGTTAAAAGGAAGCTCTGGAATGAGGGGGCATAGGGTGAAGGTGAAAGGGAATACACAGGAAATACTTCACAGAAAGGGTGGTGAATTCGTGGAATGGCCTCCTGGTGGAAGTGGTAGAGACGAAAGCGATGTCTGAATTCAAGAGACCTTGGGGCAAGTACAGTACATGGGATCTCTAAGGGATGGGCAGATTAGATAGGCCATATGGAGGTGTATTTTCAAAGCACTTAGACTGACAAAGTTCCATAGGTTACAATGTAGCTTTGTAAGTCTTAAGTGCTTTGAAAATGAGTCCCATGGTCTTTATCTGCCTACATGTTTCTATGTTGTAACTCAGATGTGGAAAGTATACTTTGGAAAGGGATTGACTAAGAGGGAGTGGAGGAAAAGAGTATATCATTTTGCGTGCTGTACACTGAGACAATTTAATAAATGTGAAAATAAAATAAAATTTGGGCAGTAATTGGGAAGTAGGACTGGTGTCAGTCTATGCCCCAAAATTGGTAGGGAGAGAGAGCGATTAAATAGATCAGTGTTTAATCCTGAAGAAGTGGAAACCGTGCAAAGTGCCAGATTCACCTTTAACTCTGGCCACCTTGTTGAACAGGCTGGATGGACTATGCAGATCTTTATCTGCTGACATTTACTATGTAAAAGCAGTTTCAATTGGGCTACAATCTCTATTGAACAGGAATGATCTCTTATAAGTATTTGGACAGCAGCACATCTGACCAGTAGCACTATAGAAACATTAATTACAGGTTACCGATTGATCAAAGAATTAAATTAAAATCATGTTACTAGTTTTTAAAGTGCTGAATAGAATTGTTTCTCCACGAATCACAGCAACTTTATGAATTTATCAACCTTTGCAAACTTTGAGATCTGCAAATGAGGTTTAATTAGAAATTTCATCTGTTCACCGTATTAGATTGGAAGAGTACAGAAGATCAATGTTTAAGGTAATTGATCCAGTCTTATGGACTTCTCTACCGATGAATTTAAAGACTGGCTCAGAACCTGGGGAGGTTTAAAAAAGAATTGAAGACACTGTTATTTGAGCAAACATTTTAGGGTCCTTTTACCAAGCCACGCTAAAAAGTGTCTAGCGCTGGTGTCAGCGCATGGGCGTTCTGTGCGCTGTAGCTATTTTTAGCATGGCGGTTAAATGGCCTCCTTGGCATATTTTTCTGTAATGGCCACTTGCTAATTTCCCCATTAGCGCATGGCCAGTACAGAGAGAGCCCTTACAGCCACCTATTTAGGAGACGACAGGGGTTCCCTTGCTACTCCCATGCTAATCAAGTAGTGTACGGTAATGTACTCACACTATATGATTAGCAAAGGCACACCTACTGCCTGCCCATGGGCACGCCTCCCACACTGGAAAATAAAAACTGCGTTAGGTCTACTGTGCCGGAGTATAATAGAGTAGTTCTGCTTTAAAAGTAATGTATATAGCTTTGATGAGAAGATCAACTGAAGAGAAGACTAGCTGCAGGATGGACTAATTGTAATTAGTCTTTTTAGATTGCAATTTGGGCTAGATTCTCTATATGGCGCCTGAAAAATGCATGTGGTAAAAAAATGCGCCTAGGCATATTCACTAAAGGATGCCTAAATTTTATAGAATTGGCTTAAATTTCCACGAGGTATAGCCAACATGTTGAGTGCCTCTCCACACAATCAAATTTGGTTGAGTCCATAAATCCAGACACCTAAATTAGGCACAGAGCGGTGTATTCTATAATAATGCGCAAAGATTTTCATAATGCCCAAGACCCACTCACTCCACACCAATAACCACACCCCTTTTTCAACTATTTGGTTTCGAATTTACACGCATCACTTTACAGAATACACTTAGCAAGTTGTGCGCATAAATCTTAAGGCCAATTAGTGCTGATAATTGCTTGTTAACATCTAATTAATAGCACAGATTAGCTAGTTAACCAAATGATTTGCATGCATTGTTGTAGAATACGCTTCGATTTCCACGCAAAAATTAAGGCACGATATATAGAATTTGGGGGTTTGTGTCTATGTTTTTATTGCAAGCCTCCAAGAACTTGACAGATTGTGTGGGTTAGCAAATTTTTTAATAAATAAACTAAATAAATAAATAAATAAGTAATATTAATTTACAGGCCTATTGCCAGGCTTGGCTCCTTAGCAAACAGGAGTGAGGGCTCAATGTGAGTCTACCAAAGTAGACCTTCTGAGGGTCCCCTGAGGTTGTCGAGCAGGGGAGATTCCCCTGGTAATTCAAGAATATCTGCCATTTACTTTACCTCTACTAATAGTGCGACAACTCCTGGCCTGGCAGAGGGGCAAATTTCAAAGGGTAGAGCTACTATGGTTGTTCAAGGCCCAGGGCAGTTCCCCTTATTCAGGACCCAAATCCCAAGAATGATCCTGCCAAAAACATGAAGCACAAACATAGTCCTTCAATATCCCTGTACACGTAATCTAAACTAGTCGTTACCTTTCAATCCTTATTGCCACCCTCTCTGGGACTCAAGAGCCATCTTCTATTTTCTTTTTCCCCCAGTTTCTGTAATACTATTTTCTCCTTTCTTAGACCTTCAATGCCATCTCCATCAAGATCTTCATCCCCACTCCCCTCGTAAACCTCATGGTTCTCTGGACTCTGCCCTTGCTGAGGATTCCCAGCAATGACCCACAGTAGCCTTTGGTAGTGTTGGTTTTGGAGGTGACAGTTTTCTATCCCCTTCTTCCCCTTTCTCCCAAATTTCCTACTCTCGGCACAGGCCTGATTAAGGCTCCCTGAACAACCTGGACATATTGTTTTAGGGAAAAGAGAGGACGTGGCAGAGACCATCAAGGGAGAAAATAGTTATGAAAGCTCAGGGCCCTAACGGAGTCCAATTTTGATTTATCTGGAAATGTAGAAGGAAACTTGATTGGAAAAGAGAAAAGCTCCTTGGATTTTCTGCCTATAAATACGATACTCAAGTAGATGCAATAACATGGATTTTAACGTTTGCTCAATTAATAAAATGAATTTTCATGCTCATTTGCCATCGGTATGCTGCAGAATTTTAAAACTTTGCCCACAGAATTCCCGGTAACATCTAGCAAAACCTATGGAGGGGCATAATCGAACAAAAACGTCTATCTCCATGGGCGTTTATCTCCGAGAACGGGTCCGTGAAGGGGCGGACCAAACCGCATTTTCGCAAAAAATAGACGTCCATGTTTTATTCGACAATTTGTGAGCTGGGCGTTTTTGCTTTTCAGCGATAATGGAAAATGAAAGCGCCCAGCTCAAAAACGAATAAATCCAAGGCATTTGTTCATGGGAGGGGCCAGGATTCATAGTGCACTGGTCCCCCTCACATGCCAGGACACCAACCGGGCACCCTAGGGGGCACTTTTACAAAAACAAAAAAAAAGGTAAAAGAGCTCCCAGGTGCATAGCACCCTTCCCTTGTGTGTTGAGCCCCCCAAATCCCCCTCAAAACCCACTGCCCACAAGTCTACACCATTACTATAGCCATAAGGGGTGAGGGGGGGCCACCTACATGTGGGTACAGTGGGTTTGGGGGGGTTGGACGACTAAGCATTAAGCAGCACAATTGTAACAGGTAGGGGGGGGGGATGGGCCTGGGTCCACCTGCCTGAAGTCCACTGCACCCCCTAACGACTGCTCCAGGGACCTGCATACTGCTGCCAGGGAGGTGGGTATGACATTTGAGGGTGAAAATAAAAAGTTGTGAAATATCATTTTTTGTGGTGGGAGGGGGTTAGTGACCACTGGGGGAGTCAGGGGAGGTCATCCCCGATTCCTTCCGGTGGTCATCTGGTCATTTAGGGCACTTTTTGGGGCCTTATTCGTGAAAAAACAGGGTCCAGGAAAAGTGCCCTAAATTCTGGCTACAAACGCATACTTTTGTTCCATTATCGGTGAAATGCGCCCATCTCTGTTCAGCCGATAACCACACCCCAGTTCCGCCTTCGCCACACCTCTGACACGCCCCCATCAACTTTGTCCGCATCCGCGACGGAGTGCAGTTGAAAACGTCCAAGTTCAGCTTTCGATTATACCGTGTTATTCGTTTTTGTGAGATAAACGTCCATCTCCCGATTTAGGTCGGAACTTGGGCGTTTTTCTCGTTCGATTATAAGCAGGATTGTCAGTCACACTAAAAAAAGAAGCCTCACTTATCTACAGAAGAGGTAGCAAGGCCTAGTCACATTTCTTTAACTAGAATTTAGTGTAAAAATACAGCTTATGTGAAAATGGATAGTTCGTCCCTATCTAGCATTGTTTAAATATTGCACCCAAAAGGCATCAATCAAAATTCAATATCTTATCATTTCTGTGAAATGGTCTGGCTGGTTTCAAGCAGGTTGGGGATAGGGAACGTCATTTTGGATAACTTTACTTTGATTGAAACATATTGATTTCAAAGTGCTCCACAGGCATAATACACATTTCAAAGGAAAATCATTGGATAAACACAGAAGTTCATGCATTTCAACAGAAATGAAGATCAGTCTTTTTTGGGAATGAACGATATTGATGCTTGTGAACGCGGAGATATGTGTATCACAGAAGTCATTCAGAATATACTTCCCTGGCCTGAGATCTCAGGCATTACCTACCAATCAACTTTTTATTGTGGTCAACTGTTTTTTTTTAATTGAATTTTAAAAATGTCAGCATTATAGTTTTCAAATATTGTAAGAAATGGCAATTAACAGAAAACCAACTGAAACTCTAAATAGATTACAACAATGTTACAATTGATGAAGAATCCAGCAATAATATCCAAATTTATATGGTCACTTTGGAAATTTTCAACAACATGCTAACAGCAAGTCCGAAGGTTATCATGTAAATACATGAGACCATCCTTTCAAAATTATGATGTCGATGTACAACCCCTGAAGAAGCCGTTCTGAGTGAAACGGGTCTGGCAGCCGTCGGGTGTCAGTTAAGCGCTCGACCTCCTTTATGTTTCATTAATATGAAGATGAAATTGTTATAAAATGGGAAATTTAATCAGTAATTGTTGTGCTGCAAAATTGGACATTGTTGTATGAACAAAAGTCAGAGTTACCTATAGAAATCCATGGGAGACGTATGTGTTAGGTGGGAAGAGTCTGATAGGAACGGACGGGGAGAGGGATCTTGGGGTGATAGTATCTGAGGATCTGAAGGCGACGAAACAGTGTGACAAGGCGGTGGCTGTATCTAGAAGGTTGTTGGGCTGTATAGAGAGAGGTGTGACCAGCAGAAGAAAGGGAGTGTTGATGCCCTACTACTACTACTTAACATTTCTAGAGCGCTACTAGGGTTACGCAGCGCTGTACAATTTAACATAGAGGGACAGTCCCTGCTCAAAGAGCTTACAATCTAATAGATAAGAGTGAGACAAATATAGGACAATCAAGCCATTGTGACATCACTGATGAGGTTGGCTCTTAGGCATTGGTGGAATGAGGCATTATGACATCACAATCTCAGCTCTGGATACCAGAGACTGAAACTCTTCACACTAAGGGGGGAAGTGGGCCAAGTATAGGACAGTCGAGCCATTGTGACATCACTGATGAGGTTGGCTCTTAGGCATTGGTGGAATGAGGCATTATGACATCACAATCTCAGCTCTGGTTAAATCACTGCTATATGTAATACTGCTACTACTACTTAACATTTCTACAGCGCTACTAGGGTTACGCAGCGCTGTACAATTTAACATGGAAGGACAGTCCCTGCTCAAGGAGCTTACAATCTAAAAAGACAGGTGTACAATCTAAAGACAAGTGTAGAGTCCGTCTGGTAGGTAATACTATATCTCATGAGAGGTTAGGTGCCAAACGCGGCATTGAAGAGGTGAGTTTTAAGCAGAGATTTGAAAATGGGTAGGGAGGGAGCTTGGCGTAGGGGTTGAGGAAGATTGTTCCAGGCAAAGGGTGAGGCAAGGCAGAATGAGCGGAGCCTGGAGTTGGCAGTGGTGGAGAAGGGAACTGATGCCCCCGTATAAGTCGTTGGTGAAGCCCCATCTGGAGTATTGTGTTCAGTTTTGGAGGCTGTATCTTGCTAAGGATGTAAAAAGAATCGAAGCGGTGCAAACAAAAGCTACGAGAATGGTATGGGATTTGCGTTACAAGACGTATGAGGAGAGACTTGCTGACCTGAACATGTATACCCTGGAGGAAAGGAGAAACAGGGGTGATATGATACAGACGTTCAAATATTTGAAAGGTATTAATCCGCAAACGAACCTTTTCCGGAGATACGAAGGCGGTAGAACGAGAGGACATGAAATGAGATTGAAGGGGGGCAGACTCAAGAAAAATGTCAGGAAGTATTTCTTCACGGAGAGAGTGGTGGATATGTGGAATGCCCTCCCGCAGGAGGTGGTGGAGATGAAAACGGTAAAGGAATTCAAACATGCGTGGGATAAACATAAAGGAATCCTGTTCAGAAGAAATGGATCCTCAGGAGCTTAGCCGACATTGGATAACAGAGCCGGTAGTGGGAGGCGGGGCTGGTGGTTGGGAGGCGGGGATAGTGCTGGGCAGACTTGTACGGTCTGTGCCCTGAAGAAGACAGGTACAAATCAAGGTAAGGTATACACAAAAAAGTGGCACATTTCTTGGGCAGACTGGATGGACCGTGCAGGTCTTTTTCTGCTGTCATCTACTATGTTACTATGTTACTATAGAAATTTGGAAATCTCTTTAAAAAAAGTTTTACAAAAGGATTTGTTAAAATAATAAAAAAATTAATAAAGCTATAAACGGGATATTTATACCACGAGGTTTTTTGAGACCAGTGATGAACGATACAACCCCAGCAGAAGACACCGAAATTGTAGTACGCGTTTGAGTGTTTTGAGGTCTTTTTCCTCGTGTTTTAATTTTATTTTCAAAGTGACCATATAAATTTGGATATTATTACTGGACTCTTCATCAATTGTAACAAATATTGTGAGAACAAAGATAAACAAAACTTCTAGACTCGGCAGATAAATAGAAGGAAAACTTAAAATACGCAGGTTCCCAGCTCTGTTGAAAGAGGTATAAGGTGTTAAATCTTTGGATTCAATCATTATCTCGAATTGCTATTATGCTCCTACTAAAAAGAGAAGCTCAGCTGAAGGTAACCAAGAGCCGCAGTCATTAATTCCCCAGAACTTTGACCCTACAAAGTTTTTAGAAGATTCACAAGATGAACCTGGTTGGTTACCTTTGCTAATGAGAGAGAGAAGCTTATGATTTTGAAAAAGCTTTTCAAGAAAAAAAAAAAGACATGCTTTATTGTGGCTCCAAAGTCCAAATATTCCCTGATGTTTCTAGAGATAACACAACTTTGGAGGAAAGCATTTCTTGCTTTGAAAGCAACTTTCTTTTTGAAATATCCATATAAATGTCTCTTGTACTGTTTTGGGATCTTGCCAGGTACTTGTGACCTGAATTGGCCACTGCTGGAAACAGGATGCTGGGCTTGATGGACCTTTGGTCTGTCCCAGTGTGGCAATACTTATGTACTTGGGATTCTGAATGGAATCTTGCTACTCTTTGGGGTTCTAAATGGAATGTTGCTACACTTTGAAATTCTGCATGGAATCTTGTTATTCTTTAGAATTCTATAATCTTGCTACTCTTTGGGGTTCTACATGGAATGTTGCTACTATTTGGGTTTCTGCCAGGTACTTGTGACCTGGATTGGCCACTGTTGGAAACAGGATACCGGGTTTGATGGACCTTCGGCCTGTCACAAAATGGCAATGCTTATGATCTTATGTTTAGGGTCTTATGTTTTTTTTGGGATTCATTACAATTAGAGAAATGTTTGTAGTTATAAATAAGAGGGATAAAGTCAGTTGTAACATCATAATTTTTGTTAGGAAGTATTCCTAACTATTCTGCAGAATTCAGAATGTATTTTTCTTGTTTGTATAATCCATTCAGTTCTCTTGGTTCTGTATAATTAAAATTCTCCGTTTTTTAAAAACAGCACAATCCAAGACAATGAAAATAAAAGTGTATCTGTTTAAGGTCTCTCAAGTACTACTGGAACAAATCTAAACCCCCTCCCCTTCACTTTACTCTTTATATCCGAGCACAGAAAAAAAAATGTTAATATATTCATAAAAGTTGGATTGTTGAATGAATCTAATCAAGGTCAGATCAATCAAGTATTTTTTTTATTTTTGTTACATTTGTACCCTGTGCTTTCCCACTCATGGCAGGCTCAATGCAGCTTACATGGGGCAATGGAGGGTTAAGTGACTTGCCCAGAGTCACAAGGAGCTGCCTGTGCCTGAAGTGGGAATCAAACTCAGTTCCTCAGGAACAAAGTCCACCACCCTAACCACTAGGACACTCCTCCACTGTTGCTACTATTTGAGATTCTACATGGAATGTTGCTATTCCACTAGCAACATTCCATGTAGAAGTCGGCCCTTGCAGATCACCAATGTGGCCGCGCAGGCTTCTGCTTCTGTGAGCCTGACGTCCTGCACATACGTGCAGGACGTCAGACTCACAGAAACAGAAGCCTGCACAGCTTTCTACATGGAATGTTGCTAGTGGAATAGCAACATTCCATGTAGAATCTCCAATAGTAGCAACATTCCATCTAGAATCTCCAATAGTATCTATTTTATTTTTGTTACATTTGTACCCTGCGCTTTCCCACTCATGGCAGGCTCAATGCGGCTTACATGGGGCAATGGAGGGTTAAGTGACTTGCCCAGAGTCACAAGGAGCTGCCTGTGCCTGAAGTGGGAATCGAACTCAGTTCCTCAGTTCCCCAGGACCAAAGTCCACCACCCTAACCACTAGGCCACTCCTCCACATTTTCTTAAATGTTTCTCATAAGATAACAGCACAATTTCCCTGTTTTCTTTTTCAATCGTGTAAGAACACCTCTGGATGACCCACTTCCTATAATCCTGCTGCATTCCATAAGAGCAGCTTTTAACTGAACCCATACAAAGAACAGCTCAGAGGAAACAAGTAACCTGAGGGATGTGAGTATGCAGTAACCTTCCTGCCCCACCCCCATCAGCCGGAATTCATAAAGGGGCCTTTTCACTAAGCTGCTCCAGAAAGTGGCCTGCAGCAGTACGAGCGCGTCTTTTGGCCGTGCGCCAGGCCATTCTTTTTTTTTACCGTGTCCTGGAAATAGGGCCTTTTATTAAGGGACTGGAAAATGGACGAGCGCCAAAATGAAAACCAGCACACATCCATTTTCAGCCTGAGACCTTACCACCACCCATTGACTTAGCAGTAAGGTCTCACACGCTATCCGGGCAGTAAGCATATAGCGCGTGTCCACTGCAGTTTACCACAGGTAAGTGCCCCAGGTAGAAAATAGAAAAGATCTTTTACTGCGCGTGTTCGGCGTGTGCCAAATTCAGAATTACCACCCAGGGCATGCGGTAATGCCGATTTGGCACAGGGTAGATGCATGTAGGTGCCTTTGTAAAGTGGAGGAGTGGCTTGCTGGTTAGAGCAGGGGCGTAGCCAGACTTCAGCGGGAGGGGGGTCCAGAGCCCGAGGTGAGGGGGCACATTTTAGCCCCCCGTGGTGCCGACGACCCCCCCTGCCATTTCTGACCCCCCCTACCACCACCGCCACCACTACCAACTTTGACCCCCCCCTGCTGACGACCCTCTCAACCCCCCTCCCGCCGCCAACCCTCCCCTTGCCACCGCTGGCTACCTTTGCTGGTGGGGGACCCCAACCCCCACCAGCCGAGGTCCTCTTCTTCTGGCGCAAGGCTTCGTTCTGTTTCTGCGAGTCTGATGTCCTGCACATTGTACGTGCAGGACGTCAGACTCACAGAAACAGAACGAAGCCTTGCAGATCAGCCAGCAACGCGGCCGTTGGCTGATCTGCAAGGCTTCGTTCTGTTTCTGTGGATCTGACGTCCCCAACCCCCAGCAGCCGAAATCCTCTTCTCTGGCGCGGCCGCGTTGCTGATCTGCAAGGACACGCTTCTGTTTCTGTGAGTCTGATGTCCTTCGGCGGCGGCAGGGGAGGGTTGGCAGTGGGAGGGGGGTTGAAGGGGTTGACGGCAGGAGGGCCAGGGCCAAATCTATGGGGGCTCATGCCCCCATGGCCCCACATAGCTACACCCCTGGTTCAAGATGCTCCGTTTAGCCTGTGTAATTCTGCAGGGGTGTAGTGTGCCTTTTACCCAAGACTTAAATTTGCCACAAAGTGGAAAAATTGCACATGGACCAAAATATAAAAGTAAAAATCGATGAAAAAGCATTGGTAACATTTTTCTCTAAGACCTCAATCTGGTGTTGAGTAGGGAATCCTGTTACTTCACTTTTGTACGTCCTGTATATATGCTGCTTCAATGAGGAAGTTGAAATTTTAAAAGGTTTTTAAAAAATAACCATTACCATAGCCAGACTACCATTATCACAAGGCCCAGACTGAGCCCAGTCCTGGCTTTATTCCATTGCCTTTATGAACGTATTGGTTCAGTTTCTGCAAAAATTGTGCGTGCTCCGAGGAAAACGAATGGAAACTTTTATATCTTCGCTTCAGATTTCTTTTTGTTTGTTTTTTTGTGTGTGTGATGCAGCAGTGAAGCTATGCAAATAAGAACAGGGCTGGCAGTGCTTGCTGAACCTGTTTCACAGAGCTGCTGCTGCAGAGTCTGCCCTGCTTCGCTCGCTATAACTTTACTGCTGCACCCATCGTCCCCCATTTTAACAACACAACCGTGAAACTGTGGCGGAGATCTTTCGTATTATTTGTTTAGACTGGCTTACGGCAATAATTGACCATTTTGTTTTATTTGATTTAAAAGTAGGTTTAGGAAGACTAGTTTATTATCCAGCTTATAATCGAAAAAGAAAAACGCCTATATTTCGACCCAAATCGGGAGATGGGCGTTTTTCTCGCAAAGGCGCCCAAATCGGTATAATCGAAAGCCGATTTTGGGTGTCTTCAACTGCACTCCGTCGCGGGAACGAACAAAGTTGACGGGGGCGTGTCGGAGGCGTGGTGAAGGTGGGACTGGGGCGTGTTTATCGGCCGAGGAGAGATGGGCGCCTTCGGCCAATAATCGAAAAAACAATGGCGGCAGAAGTGAGAATTTGGGTCGCTTTTGCTGGACCCTTTTTTTTTTCACGACCCAAGTCCCCAAAAAAGTGCCCCAACTGGCCAGATGACCACTGGAAGGAATCGGGGATGACCTCCCCTGACTCCCCCAGTGGTCACTAACCCCCTCCCACCACAAAAAAAGAACTTTAAAAACTTTTTTTGACAGCCTGAATGCAAACCTCAGATGTCATACCCAGCTCCCTGACAGCAGTATGCAGGTCCCTGGAGCAGTGGGTGCAGTGGACTTCAGGCAGGCGGACCCAGGCCCATCCCTCCTACCTCTTACACTTGTGCTGGTTAATGTTGAGCCCTCCAAAACCCCCAAAACCCACTGTACCCACATGTAGGTGCCCCCTGCACCCCTTAGGGCTATGGTAATGGGTGAAGCCCATCTTTTCGACTCTGCTTTTGGCACTTAACCTAACCATTACTCCTCTATTCAATACCTCTACCAATCTGTCTGTATTATGCATTTGCATACCTTAATTGTCTTTAGCTGTTTAGATCTATTAGTCTGTCCCTATGAACTATTGTGTAATCAGATGTACTATGTTGTCCAATTTGATTGTCTCTGTTGTTATGGCCTTTAGATTGTAAGCTCTTTTGAGCAGGGACTGTCTCTCTTCATGCTTGATTGTACAGCGCTGCGTAAGTCTGGTAGCGCTTTAGAAATGTTGAGTAGTAGTAGTAGTAGTGTAGACTTGTGGGCAGTGGGTTTTGGGGGGGATTTGGGGGGGCTCAGCACACAAGGGAAGGGTGCTATGCACCTGGGAGCTATTAAAAATTTTTTTTTTAATTTGTAAAAGTGCCCCCTAGGGTGCCCAGTTGGTGTCCTGGCATGTGAGGGGGACCAGTGCACTATGAATCCTGTAAATGCCTTGGATTTGTTTGTTTTTGAGCTGGGCGCCTTGGGTTTCCATTATTGCTGAAAACCGATAGCGCCCAGCTCAAAAACGCCCAAATCCTAGGCATTTGCCCCGCACAACCCGTATTATCGAAAAAAAGATGGGCGCCCATCTTTTTTCAAAAGTACGGTTTGTCCCGCCCCTTTGCATGGCCGCCCATGGAGATGGGCGCCCACTTTCGATTATGCCCCTCCAGGTGTTCTCTTATGATTTTGTAATTAGGTCATATATGATTTATTATGAATGTATGTTGTGAACCTCCTAGGACTGTTTGGATAGATGGATTATAAATTCGTTAAGGGGTTCTTTTACTACGTTGCGGTTAAAGGGGGTATACACTAGCCACAGTGTGTGTTTTTGACACACTCCGAGATCCCCTTTTACCGCAGCGGGTAAAAGGCTGTAACTTTTTAAAAAAAAAAGAAATGGCTGTGCGGTAAGTGAACCACTTACCACATGGCCATTTTTTTTGGGGGGGGGGAGAGCACTTACTGCCACCCTTTGAGGTGGCGGTAAGGGCTCCTGCGCTAACTCGGCTGTAACCATGCAATGGATTACCGCTGGGTAAGCACCGGCACTACAAAAATAGAAAATATTTTTATAGCGCCAGAACCGGCATGCGCTGGAGTTGGGAACTACTGCTGGGATCCTGTGGTAGGCCGTCGGTAGTTCTGGATTGGCAGGCGGCAAGCTCATCGCCACCCACCAACCCTTTAGTAAAAGGGCCCCTCAATGAAATGACAAATCTACTTGCCCTTTCTAGTAACTTTTAACTGTCTTCTTGGAAATGACAATTAAAAAGAAGTCTTGAATTCTTGCATACATTGCTGTTTTATTCCTCTCTCCTGCTTCTTTTTCTGTCACTCACTGTTTCCTGATATGAAGGATGAGCATCACTGAAATCCTTCTTTTCAGATAATCACTTCTCTTCCACTTGAAACGGAAAAAAAAATTGTGTTTTAGTGCCCTCTGCTGGTAGTACTTCAAATTTCCTTGCTTTGAGGTTATCAATAGAAATCAAACAAAATAAAACATGGAAAAGAAAATAAGATGATACCTTTTTTATTGGACATAACTTAATACATTTCTTGATTAGCTTTCGAAGGTTGCCCTTCTTCGTCAGATCGGAAATAAGCAAATGTGTTAGCAGATAGTATATATAAGAGAAACATCAAAGCATTACTTTGACAGAGTGGGAGGGTGGGGGTATGCATGGGGACATCAAAGCATTTCATTGATATTCTAACAGGATGGGTGTTGGTAGGTGAGAGGAGGGTAATAAACAGAGAAATAAACAGAGAATTACAGCTTTATGGTTTATAATGGGTTAGAAAACCCAGATCCTTATTAAGTCCTGTTTGTTGGGTGTCAAAATATTCAATCATTCTTATTTCAAAGGTCTTACATTCCTGTATTGTTTTATGTATTGCTTATTTCCGATCTGAGGAAGAAGGGCAACCTTCGAAAGCTAATCAAGAAATGTCCAATAAAAAAGGTATCATCTTATTTTCTTTTCCATGTTTTATTTGGTTCGATTTCTATAGATTCTACATGGAATGTTGCTATTCCACTAGCAACATTCCATGTAGAAGTCGGCCCTTGTAGATCACCAATGTGGCCGCGCAGGCTTCTGCTTCTGTGAGTCTGACGTCCTGCACGTATGTGCAGGACGTCAGACTCACAGAAACAGAAGCCTGCGCAGCCTTCTACATGGAATGTTGCTAGTGGAATAGCAACATTCCATGTAGAATCTCCAATAGTAGCAACATTCCATGTAGAATCTAGTGGAATAGCAACATTCCATGTAGAATCTCCAATGGTATCTATTCTACTGTCATAGTAATGCTTGAAGGTTTTCACTTTTATACACTGTCAGCTAGCACATTTGCTTATTTCCGATCTGAGGAAGAAGGGCAACCTTCGAAAGCTAATCAAGTAATGTATTAAGTTATGTCCAATAAAAAAGGTATCATCTTATTTTCTTTTCCATGTTTTATTTTGTTTGATTTCTATTGATAACCTTTAAGAGTGGACTAACATGGCTACCACACCTCTCTTGCTTTGAGGAAAATATATAGTTTAAATTGTTGAAATTTACCATGAGGACCAGTTTGATAGCAAAATATAAATTAATATAAATAAATATAAAGCTATTTAAAATCTAAGAGCAGACTTAAATTAACAAAACATTTTTCAGTGTTGTATTCTACGCAAGTTGAGTGTTGCTCAATCATCAACAAGAAATGCCTCAAAAGAGGTGATTGTCTTCCCTTCTTCTACGGCTCTGAATATGCCACCTCCACATGCTAACTAGGCCCAATTACCTCTGAAAGAAGAGCGATCTTAACTCAGGTCTCCGGCTCCTATTTGTTTTAAAAGTATTTCCATGCAACTTCATTGAGTTTCCCCTAGTACTTTTTGAAAGAGTAAAAAACCAATTCACTTCTACTTATTCTACATCACTCAGGATTTTGTAGACCTCAATCATATCTCCCCTCAGCCGTCTCTTTTCCAAGCTGAACCAGCCCTAACCTCTTTAGCCTTTTATCATTATGGTCTCTCTTCTTTGAACCTTTTTGAATTCCACTGTTCTATTTTGAGATATGGTGATCTTAACTGAACATAACACTCAAGGTGCGGACGCACCTTGGAGCGATACAAAGGCATTATAGTATTCTCTGTCTTATTTACCATCCCTTTCCTAATAATTCCTAGCATCCTGTTTGCTTTTTTGGCCACCACCCCACACTGGGCAGAACATTGCCTCCTATCCCATGACTCTAATTTTCTCAGGAGTATCTCTTGAACTTTGTCAAAAGTTTTCTGAAAATCTAGATACACTACATCAACCAGCTCACCTTGAGCCACATGTTTATTCATGCCGTCAAAAAAAATGAAGCAAATTGGTGAGACAAGACTTCCCTTGGCTGAAACCATGCTGACTCTGTCTCATTAAACCATGTTTATTTATGTGTTCTGTAATTTTATTCTTTATAATAGTTTTCACTGTTTTACCCAGCACTGACGTCAGGCTTACTGGTCTGTAATTTCCATGATCACCCCTGGAACCCTTTTTAAATATTGGTGTCACATTGGCCACCCTCCAATCTTCAGGTACTAAGGATGACTTTAACAACAGGTTACAAACAGCAGATCAACAATTTCATGTTTGTGTTCTTTCAGTATCCTTGGATGCATGCCATCCAGTCCAGGTGATTTACTACTCTTTAATTTGTTGTTTTGGCTCAGTACCTCTCCAATCCCACTGCATCCAAACTCTGCTGTACCCCTCCAATCCCATATCCAATAACTACTGTGCCCACTTTGAATGGGCTGTTTCGGCATTAGTTCATAGCAGCCGCTATCGCAGCTTAGTAAACAGGGAAGTCAGTCATTACGGCATCCATCAAAGCCTACAATATACATGTTCTCACCTAACTCCAGACTGCCAATTGTACAATTTCTGATTATTTTCCAGGAATTCCTTTATCTGATTGTATACCACTTTATCCAATAGTTTGGCAAGATGTAGCTGGTTTGCTCTTGATCTTTAATTCTTGCAATGTAGAGCATCTTCTGCCCTCGCTTTTAAAATTGGTCTTATTACCACCCTTTTCCAGATCTTAGAATCATTTTCACTCTCAAAGATACATTTAAAAAAAACTTTAATCACCCTCGATAACTCCTCATTAAAACTTTTAATAAGTATCAGATGACATGAATTCAAACTACAAGGGCTAGGCTTAATGGTTGATAAACACAACCAAATTTGCTTTGCAAAGTGGCACTTCCTGATGGAGGGATCCCACGAAGAAGGCATACCACGCTTAAACTACAGATGTCATACACGCCTTGAAACAGCTTACAATAGCGAAACTCTGGCCACAGTCAGTGTGACTGACTCTTCTTTCACGTTTGTCTTCACAAGCGGTTCAAATTCTTAAGCTAAGTGCTTGTTTTATCACTTTTCTTGGATCCAATATTCCTATGAAGTTTTTAGCAAGAAAACATTTGTGATATGGGTTTTTTTTATGCCAATGAAGAAAGTATACCCAGATATTTTCCTCCTTATCCCAGGAATTACAATGTTGGGTGAAGGCTGGGCACAGAGGCTTTTTCCCTTTCTCATTAAGAAGATCTTGCACTCCATAGGAATTTAGTATTTTTTGAAGTACTTTGCAGTGTATATTAAGAGAGACTGTTTTGCTGTGTTGTTGAGATTCTCTCTTGCCCTCTTATCTATTGCTGTAGTTCCTGATGGATATGCAGTAAACTCCTGCAGCCTTTAAGACATCCTATTTCCCACCTAAATACCCTATCCAAAATCGAAGTTTTTGTGTATTACATTGGGCAACACATTTACAAATTGTTACGTCATTAAAGTTTCTTGAATTTGAAGATTTGCTCAGAGTTCAAGTCTTGCTTCTCCCTTCTCCTACAGTTGATCTAGAGTACCAGGGCTTCTAAGGCGGGGGGGAGGGTGGGACTAATCACGGGCGGGGTGGTGCTGGGATTGATCACGAGGGAGGGGAGTTTCAGTTATAGCTGAAACCACACAGGCATTTTTGGCCGAAACCTGAACCCATATTTCAGGTCAGTTTTGATGCCAAAACTGAAACTGAAATTCGGTCAGCCTCTAATGCGTGGCCGCTGAAAACTTTAACGCCAGGGCGCTTACCACCTCCCCTTTGGTTAGCATGTGCTAATGTCAGCGCGCTGGCTGAACAGCGGTTCCACGCCCGTTCTCCTCCCGGTTAATATGTGCAAATGACAAAACTAACAAAATGCTTTACTGCAGCCTGACTTAGGCCATTTTCCTGCATAAGCAGACATTAGTGTTTAATGCCGTTTAGTACATGGACTCCTTTGTTTTATCATTTTAATTTTCATATAATTGTATGATGACATTATGTTCATGTATATGTAAGGTTAATTGTCTCTTTATTTTAATTACACTTTCAATAGCACATATATTTTTTATTGACGCACACTAATTCCCTTATGAGAGGTATTTATGTAAATGTTTACAAATTTTTTATTTTCAATACACATATATTCTGTTTTTTTTTATATTTGTGTCTATTTCAGTTAAGATTATAAATGTATTTTTATGTCTTAATATCCATGTTCTTCTTTTTATACTTATTTTAAATGATATTTTTATTGTTTCAAATTGTAAATATAAATATATGCTTTTTCTGTAGACTCCTGATGCAGGCCTAACGGCCGAAACACAACGTTTGTGTCGAGTCTTTTGATGAAATAAACGTTAGTTTTTTGAAGAACACACCCTTCCAGAGTTTGGTTTCATGGGTCAAGCATCCCACTTCCTCTTCTACTCCTTTGTTTTAAAAACATTTATATTACACCTATTAAATTCAATAAAAACATCACTTACAGCAACGGACAAAAAAAGAACTTAAAAACAAAGACATCACAGATATAAATAACAGACCGAAAGTACATTCAGTGAAAGCCATTTCAAATGTCCAGTTCTTCAGCCAAACTATAACAATCTGTTTCACGGCTGCAATCTATTTCCCTTTAAATGGCAGGTAAGCCTTGGACTTGGAAGGAGAATTGTTTCATTTACTAATTAAACTTTGAAATCCTTCTTGTTGCAGCTACTTAATTATATTCTGATCATCGAACTTTGTCGAAATACTTTCCCTGCAGTTTAAATGCAGATCCCAATAGGAGTCCATTGTGCTGACAAGCCCACGTTCAATCAGCATTATACTTAATACTCTTGCCGAATGCACATATTAAATAATGATTGGTTTTAAATCCTCTTTGCACTTCATCTATTTCCTTTTAGGCTTTTAAGTTAATTAAGGTCATGTATTTTTGTGTTAAAGACTATTATTGTAACTGAACACTGTCATCGTTCATCATAAGAGATTGCGATTTTGTTTTCAGCACCTATTTGAAAAATAAAAGCCCTTTAAAATGGTATTTTTAATATGCTACCTTGATAGTCATGTAGCATGATATGAGGAATCTTCAGTTATTGATTTTGCTGGAATCAGATACAAATGTGAAATATACAGCTGCAAAGACTTATTGGAACAGTATCACATAAACTGGTCTGACTTTCACCTTCCCCCTGGAGACTACTGATACCAGTGTAACAAAAGCTAGCCGGGTGGATGCTTAAAATGTCATTCACCACGTTGCCAAAGAACAAAAGTCTGCATATTAAAGGCATACTCCACCGATCCAACGTAAATGCCTGATCCCTGCAACACAACAAAACTAAAGTACGTAATGGACAAAACTCAACTCTTCCGGTGTATGTTTTCCCAATGTGGCCATGCCACATGAACTTTATCTTACCACAACATCACTGTGTATTTGTTCTCACCGGAGTCTGCAAACGCCTCTCCGGTACTATGTAAGCCACATTGAGCCTTCAAATAAGTGGGAAAATGTGGGATACAAATCTAAGAATGAACAATATTGACAGCAATCAAAAAGATGGGATGAAACTCACACAGACAATGACCTACCTAATCTGATAAAAGAAGCCTCACCTACTCTAAACAATGACTCTTTTAGTATTCAACATATTTTATTGATGACAATTCAATGAACACACTTCAAAATAATATCAATACCCTCCACCCCCCCCCCCTCTTGTTACTCTCCATATCATTCCCAACAGTTATTGTAACATTCCATCCGAGACACCCTTCCACTAATTCCCACTACCATGTGCAAATTATCTCCCCTTTCTCCCTCTTACCCAATACAATGACTCTTTTAATCATGTCAGATACCTGTGTATTTACCAGTCCAGGCAGAAACTCTTATGATGTCATTAAAACACATGACCAGTTACCATGCTCCCTCTCAAAACTAGATGGAACTAGTTTTCAGCTATCCCTGAGTTTTCATTGGATCAAACATACCCCACCTGACTTCAGCCTGTGGTCCAACAAGAAATTATAAAAAGCCTGGAATATTCTTGGATTTTTCTCTTTCCTCTCTGCTGCTTCCTGATCTGCACCTCTATGGACCTTCACTGAATCCCTGGGCCTTGCTGGACTTCACACACATCCAAGATAAGACCCTCTCCAGGCTCCAGCAACAACTCTGCAACAAAAAGACTTCTTTTCCAGCAAGGACCTCCTTCATCACTCCAACCAGCAGCCTCCATCAAAGTGAGTTACTATTAATCCAGCCTAATTTGTAATTCAGACTTTCTAATCTTGTAGCACATTTCCCTTGTGTAAGATCCCCAAAGACTGCCTCTTTTTAACATTATTGCATTACCTGTATTGTAAATAAAGGTAAATATCTAGTCTTTATGTTATGAGCACATGTCCTTAAACCTTACAGTGCAGGTTAATGTAATTCCCCAAATATATCCTTTAATTCCCCCCTTTCCCTATTTTACATCTTATTATTATTTTTACATTTAATAGTAAGACTGGGCTTCTGATGTTACTGCAGGAATGTTGTTCCATATTTGGAAGTGCTGTAATGTCCCTGCAGCATGTGGTGACAGAAGCCAGGTTCCCACTCTCACGACACAATCGACAGAACAGTTTCTGTATCAAATACAGCAGTGGCGTTCCTAGCGGGGGCTGACACCCGGAGCGGATCGCCGATGCGCCCCGCCCCCCCGGGTGCAGCGCCCCCCCCCCCCCGGTGAAAGGACACCCCTCAATGAAAGAACCCCCTGCTCGGGTGCACGCCGCTGGGGGAGGGTGCTGCGTGCGCACACGCGCCTGTCCGTCGTTCGTTCCATGCTCCCTCTGCCCCGGAACAAGAAGTAACCTGTTCCGGGGCAGAGGGAGCATGGAACGAACAACAGACAGGCGCGCGTGGCACCCCCCCCCCCAGCGGCGTGCACCCAGGGCGGACCGTCCCCACCGCCCCCCCCTAGGAATGCCACTGAAATACAGTCTGTAATGTTACAATAGAAAGTGAAAATGGACAGACTCGATCTTTATCTGTCATCATGTGGTGTGTGTCTAAGACAATCACAGTGTGTGGGGATTTGAAATTGAAACACCCAGACCTCAAGGTGGGAGGGGGCCAGAACCCAAGGTGGGGGGGGCACATTTTGGTCTGCCATCCCGCCGCCGCCCCCCTCTGCTGCCTCACCGCCCCCTTCCGCCGCCTCGCCACCCTGCCGCTCCCCACCCACTGCAGCCACTGTAAATCTTGCCTGGCGGGGATCCACAACCCCCACCAGCTAAAGCACCGCCACCACAAATACCTTGGCTGGCGTTGGTCTCCAACCTCCGCCAGCTGAAGCCTTCGTCCAGTGCTGATCTCCGGTGCTGCCGCATTGCCTGCCTTGCTCTCTCTTCCCCTCACGTCTGGCACGCTCCTTTTAGTGAAACTGAAGCATGCTGGGCATGAGGGGAAGAGAGAGCAGGACAGGCAATGTAGCGGCGCCAGAGACCAACGCTGGACGAAGGCTTCAGCTGGCGGGGGTTGGGGACCCTGCCAGCCAAACCAGGGGCCCAGAGCAAATTTTAGGGGGGCCCAGGCCCCCGTGGCCCCACGTAGCTACGCCACTGCCTGAGTCAGCCTGTCCTTCGCTTTGCCACTTTAATCTGTACAAGAAACTATGCACACCGTTGACAGCATATGTACTTTTCCCCACAGAGAGGCGGAAACATCAAGATCCAGTGAGGGCATCGCCCTGATGCTACTTTTGTTTTCTGTGGCATTTAATCCACTGAGTGCTCTTTGAGCTATGGGTTTAGCCGTAATCCTAAAGATGGTAATGATGCAGGGGTTTGTAGATAACCTGAACCTCTACAGTTCCAGGTACCAAAAATTAGCAGAAGAACTCTATGTAGTAAAAAGCTTCTCAAGTGACATCAAGATGACTTTTGGTCTGGACAAAAATATTACGGTCTCTTTCCTTAGAGTTAAATCACAAAGTTCACACAGGTTTGCTCTCTGCATGTATCAAATATAAAACTAGCTTCTCGGTGGAGGAAAGACTTCAGTTTTAACAGCATCAGTGTGTTTTTTTCTAGCAAAAAAGGTGCCGGTACTCAAATGCCAAATGCCAGGCCACCCTTCAGGGGTGGGGTGATCACTGAGGGACCCACCCCACAATAGCCAGGCCCCCTGCAACCTGTCACAGAATCTATGACAAGGCAGAATTGGTGTGTAGAGCCTGAGCTCTTTCATTAAAACTTGGGGTCCATGGGTCAATTTTAGCAGACTTTTCTTTCATCCATGTGTAGCATTTCCCCCTTCTTCCTTTTCTTCTATCCATGTTCAGCATTTCCCCCTCTCCCTTCCCTCCTATACAAGTGCGGTATTTCCCCCTCTTCTCTTCATGCACATTTCCTCCTCTCCTTCCCCTTCAAGTGCAGCATTCCCACCCCCTGTTCTCTCCCCTTCCATTCAACATTCCCACCTTCTTTCTCCTGCATGTCCAGCATATTCCCTTCCCTCTGCCCCCCCCCCCTGCCCACAGGCCCCGGCACTGTTTACATCATTCTGGTGGCTGAGTCTTCTTAGCCTCTGCAGTGTCCTGCCTACAGGGCAACAGGAAGCTGTGACAAAGGGAAGGATCCCTGGGCTGGCCAGAGAGAGGCTGATGTAAGCGTGCCCGTAAACAGGCAAGGTTTTAGGGCCCACCGGGGTGGGGGGTGTGGGGGGGGAGGGTGACAGAGGGATGGGAAGAGATGTCAGACCTGCAGAATGGAATGGTGGAGAGGAGAAAGAGGTGAGACAGTGCACTGGGGCACAGGGACGGAGCCAATACGTGAGATAGGACCACTTAAGCATGTGAGCTGGAGAAGGGGCGGAAATGCATGTGCCACACACCGAATGCATGTGACTTGGCATGTCTGTATAAGTGATGGGAGCACAGAGCTGCTTACATATGTACTTTATACATTGTCCCAACAGAAGCAGCTATACATCCTTGTTTCTGATTTGAGCATCGGAGTTACTGTTGTAGTTCCTAGGTTTAGCCTGAAGATGGCAGCATTAGAAAGGAAAAGCACCAGTAGTACTGAAAAAAACCAGAGAGACCAGTGTAAAGAACAGCAGCAGACAGCAGTGAATCAAAGCTGGATGCAGCCAAGAGAAAAACATAGGCCACATATGGTCAGTGTGTTTTTTCTAGTAAAAAAGTTGCCCTTACTCAAATGCTAGGCCACCCTTCAGGAGTGGAGTGATCACTCAGGGACCCACCCCATAATAGCCAGGCCTCCTGCAACCAGTCATAGGATCTATTACAAGACAGAATTGGTGTGTAGAGCCTGAGCTCTATCATTAAAACCTGGGGTCCATGGGTCAATTTTAGCAGACAATGGAAAAGGTGTCGGTACTCAGTGCCCCCAAGTACCCCCTCAGAAAAAGCCCTGCATATGGTGCATACTAGGAAAGAGGTTACAGCAGCGGTTCCCAAGCCTGGTCCTGGAGGTACCCCAGCCAGTCAGGTTTTCAGAATATTCATGAGAGAGATTTGCATGCACTGCCTCCACTGCATGCAGTATGGTCAGCTGAAAAAGAACCCCAAATCTCAGCATTACATGGATTAACTTTACGAAAATGTTTGATAGGATCCCATGCTCATGGATAAGAAATTTGTATTGAAATACAGACTGAATCCTGGATCGATCAAGGACATTAAGTTCACTATGAAAATGTAGCTGCAAACTGCTCCACCACCTGAATTATGAAGACAACAATTTGCCATTTCTAGTATAAAGGTCCAGTGAGGAATAGATTTCAGGGAGGCTCCTTGTCATCACTCTTGTTTTGTCTGGTACTAAATCCACTAAAATGACCCTTTTACAAAAGACGTCAAATTGGCATTACCTCCCGGCTAGTGCGTGCACCTGGAGGTAATTCTGAGTTTGGCGCGTGTCAAAAACACGCGGTATTTTCTACCGTGAGGCAGGGGTGTAGCCAGACTTTGGCGGGAGGAGGGTCCAGAGCCCGAGGTGAGGGGGCACATTTTAGCCCCTCCCCCCCGGTGCCGCCACCCCCCCATTGCCGTCGCCACCACCACCAACTTTGCTCCCCCCTGCTGACGACCCTCTGGACCTCCCCTCCCGCCATCGCCTACCTTTGCTGGCGGGGGACGTCAGAAACAGAAGGAAGCCTTTTGCGGAAAGAAGAGGACCTCAGTTGGCGGGGTTTGGGGTCCCCGCCAGCAAAGGCAGGCGACGGCGGGAGGGGGGTCAAAAGGGTTGTTGGCAGGGGGGTCCTGGGCCAAATCTACGGGGGCCCATGCCCCTCAGGCCCCAAGTAGCTACGCCACTGCCGTGAGGACATTCCTGGTAGTTTTCAGCAGTTGGCGCACGCTGGATAGTTACTGTGTGGGTAACGTGTGAGCCCTTACTGCTGTCAATGGGTGGCGTTAAGGGCTCAGGCCGTAACTAGACATACATTGTTTTCATTTTGCCACATGTCCATTTCCCGGCCCCCAAAAACCCCTTTTTTCAAATGTGCTGGAGAAATGGTCCCGTTCGTGTCCAATATATGTGCCCACACTACTGCAGCCCACTTTTTGACACGCCTTTGTAAAAGGGCTCCCTAGTGATCTTCTTATCCCCTTGGCCATGGATTTAGTCTTAATATTAGACATGCTAATGATCCATACCACACATATTGGGGCCCTTGTACTAAGCTGCTCTAAAAAGAGGCCTGCGCTGGCTGTTTTTGCTGTACGCTGAGGCCTTTTTTACTGCAGTGGGTAAAAAGGCAGAAAAAAAACATGGCGGTACGATCACTCTTATCATGTGGCCATGAGGGTGGGAGCTCTTACTGCTACCCACCCATTGAGGTGGTGGTAAGGGCTCCCACGATAACCCAGCAATAGCCAAGCAGCACAGATTACCACTGAGTGACCCTCCCGAGGAAATATTTTTCAAGGTTCCGCGTTAGGAGGTACAGACCTAGAAAGGGATCTGGGAGTCATCGTGGATAAGACGTTGAAAACTTCTGCTCAGTGTGCTGCAGAGGCTAAGAAGGCGCACAGAATGTTGAGTATTATTAGGAAAGGGATGGAAAACAAACACAAGGATGTTATAATGCCATTGTATCGCTCCATGGTAAGACCGCACCTCGAGTATTGTGTTCAGTTCTGGTCACAGCACCTCAAAAAAGATATAAAGGAATTGGAGAAGGTGCAGAGAGGGGCGACAAAAATGGTAAAAGGGATGGGAGGACTTCCCTATGAGGAAAAGCTAAGACGGTTAGGGCTCTTCAGCTTGGAGAAGAGGCGGCTGAGGGGTGATATGATAGAAGTCTACAAGGTAATGCGTGGAATGGAGCAGACAGATGTGAAGCGTTTGTTTACACTTTTTAACAATAATAGAACCAGGGGACATAAGATGACGCTAGAATGAGGTAGATTTAAAACAAATAGGAGAAAGGTTTTCTTTACTCAGCGTGTAGTTGGACTCTGGAACTCGTTGCCAGAAAATGTAGTGACAGCAGTTGGCCTTGCTGAGTTTAAAGGGGGTTTGGACAGATTCCTGAAGGAAAAGTCCATTGAACATTATTAATTTACATTTTTGTTTTGTTTTGGGGTTTTTGCCGGGTTCTTGAGGCCTGGATTGGCCACTGTCGGAGACAGGATGCTGGGCTTGATGGACCCTTGGTCTTTTCCCAGTATGGCGGTGCTTATGTACTAGCAGTGGAAAAATGCCGCGTGCTGGAGGTGTAATAGCCCGACTTGGGCTGGTGGTAGTTCTGGATTGCCAAGCAGTTGGGCTTACTGCCCCATTGTTTGTAGATATTTTGAGGCTTTGCACCTCCTTCGGCTGTCACTAAGCAGAAAAACTCCAAAGATTGGCTGACTTTTGGCCTAAGGAAAACTGAACAGTGGCGTACCAAGGGGGGGGGGGGGGGTGGTCAGCCCCGGGTGCACGCCGCTGGGGGGGTGCCATGCGCCGGTCAGCGTCGTTCGTTTCCATGCTCCCTCTGCCCCGGAACAGGAAGTAACCTGTTCCGGGGCAGAGGGAGCATGGAAACGAACAACACTGACCGGCGCACGGCACCCCCCCCCTAGCGGTGTGCACCTGGGGGGGGAGTCTTTCGCTGGGGTAGGGGTGTCCCTTCGCCGGGGGGGGGGGAGGTCGTGCTGCACTGGGGGGGGGGGGGCGCTGCACCCGGGGGGTAGGGCGCATCAGTGATCCGCCCCGGGTGTCAGCCCCTCTAGGAACGCCACTGAAACTGAATAAAACTGAAACATTTCTCCGATTGAACACTGTGGCATAAAGAAACTTAAGCAGCAGCGAATATATAAATATCTACGAGCAGAGAAAAAGGATCAACAATCCAGTACAAACTACTGAGAGAAAATTTGCAAGGTTATTACCGGAGGCTGAAATCAATACTGAAAAGTGCTTTAACAGCACAGAATAAGATACAAGCAAGATATCAAGTTTTACTACTAAATAATAATAATGGGAAGTGAGATATCAAGTTTTACAAGTAAATAATCAATTAGAACGCAGTTCCCATACTCTCCTACAGCTTTGAAGTTACAGAGTGGCTCCACAATGATCTTGAAAAAACTGGATTGTATGAACAAGGAACCTCCTTCATACCCACAAAGTGATGCACAGACTGTACTTTCTAAGATCCAGAAAAGGAATGGGTCCTAGAGAAAGTTTCCAGCCACATTTAAAAGCATCAGCAAATTCAAATATGCAAACAAACATTTTTTTTAAAAATTTTTTTAAAAAATATATAAAAAATCAAACATATAAATGGCGAGTGACCGTACTCACTCGCAAATGCGCAGTAGAGACTTCCCTCTCTGTCCCGCCCCCGCGTCAATACGTGATGACAGGGGCGGGACAGACAGGGAAACCGCGAAGGGGAGGGAGGGAACTGCCAACCTTCGCTACCACTCCCCCCCGAGGTCGCCGCTACCGCTCCCCCCACCCGGAGTCGCTGCTGCCGCCCCCCTCCACCCGGCCCGAGCACTCTCTTCGATATTGAACTTACATCGCCAACATGCAGCAGGCAGATCAGCTGAGCTCCCGTCGGCCTTCCTTCCCTGCCTGTGTCCCGCCCTCGCCGACGTTACGTCACACGTGGGCGGGACACAGGCAGAGAAGGAAGGCTGACGGGAGCTCTGCTGATCTGCGTGCTGCATTTCGGCGACGTAAGTTCAATAACGAAGAGAGGGCCCGGACCGGGTGAAGGGGTGGCGGCGGCGAGGGGAGGGGGCCTTGGAAAAACCCCATACTAGCCCGTTTTAACGGGCTCAACGGCTAGTAAATAAATAAAAATGCTTGAAGTTCAAAGGTATAGAAATACAGAAACAGCAAAATGTAGGCAGATAAAGACCATATGGCCTATCCAGTCTGCCCATCCATGCCATCTACTCCCCCTATCACTCCCTAAGAGATCCTATATACTTGTCCAAAGCTCCCACGCTTGGTCGCCATCCTTAAAGGCAGTTCAGTGAATAGAAGGAATGAGTGAGAATCCACCAGTGCAGGCAGGGAAGGAAGTATTTGAATCTGCAAACCATGGAAAATAAGTGACAACTGTACAAATGAACAACTTCAGTGAGAAAGTCATAAAAAGGCAATTCTATAACTAGGTACATGCTGTTATGTGCATCGTGCATGCATAAGTGCACAGAAAATGCCTTTTATGCACATATGTGTACTAATAGTGCTCAAAATTTGGTGCTGGGAAAAATTGGTGCTAAGCACAATTCTGTCAAGGGCGCGCTTATAGAATCATGTTTAGTGCCAATTTTTTACGGTGCCCAGTGGCGTACTGAGGGCGGGGAGGTGGGGGCGGTCCGCCCCGGGTGCATGCCGTAGGAGAGGTGCAGCGAACAGCCATGCAGCTGTCGGCTCTGCCGGTTCCCTGCTCCTTCTGCTGTTACTTCCTGTTCCGGGGCAGAGGGAGCAGGGAACCGGCGGAGCCGACAGCCGCGCGGCTGCTCCCAGCACCCCAGCAGGTAAGAAGAATGCATTTGGGGGGGGGGGCTTGGAGGTGATGCACCGGGGGGGGGGGGGGGGGACAACGCTGCAGCCAGGAGGGGGTGTCGTGCTGCACTCAGGGAGGATGAACGATGCTGCATCCCAGGGGAGGAGGTGTGCAGCAGTGATCCGCCCGGGGTGGCAGCTGACCAAGGAACACCACTGATGGTGCCGAACTGTGGGTGCCAGATTTATGCCTATGCCTGCTGAGTCTGGTGAAAATGCTGGCGCCAAAGTTAGGAACTCTGAGACAGTATTCTGTAAAAGCGTGCATAACTCATTGGAGTGCCCCTGACACATCCATGCCCCTCCCATGGTCACACCCCCTTTGACTTACACATAGCTTGCAGTCAGATGCGCATGCAGTTCCTAAATTAGAGCTGTCCAACTTCAGCTTTCACCAGGTCAGGTTTTCAGGATTTCCCCAATGACTATGCATGAGATCTATTTGCATACAATATTGATTGGGGGAAATCCTGAAAACCCAACTGAATTGTGGCCCTCGAGGACCGAGGTTGGACAACCATTTCCTAAATGGTGCCGATTAAGATCAATAATTGATTGGCAGCACCAATTATCTTCGTTAATTTGTTTGTTAACCAATTAAGTTAAGCACGCATCTCAGGATGATGCCCAAATTTTGGCGTGCAAATTTGGAAGTCCTTTATAGAATCAAGGTTATGCACTATTCTATAGGGCAATGCATAAGTGCTAACAGCATGTCTGCAAGGCGGCGTACAACGGGCAGAGCATGGGAGAAGCGTAGGCATATCTCTAACATATGAACACAATTTATAGCACACTGTAATTATGCGCTTTGCATGGTGCTCCTAGGCACGCCCACATACACCTGCCATTGACCCGGTGAAGAGATGGCTGAGGGGAGATATGGTAGAGGTCTATAAATAATGAGTAGAGCGGACGGGTAGACGTGACTCGCATCTTTATGCTTTGCAAAAATACTAGGACTAAGGGGCACATAATGAAGCTACTAAGTAGTAAATTTGAAACAAACCGGAGAAAATGTTTCTTCACTCAATGTGTAATGAAACTCTGGAATTCGTTGCCAGAGAGTGTGGTAAATGCAGTTAGCTTAGCATTGTTTAAAAAAAAAAAAGGTTTGGCTAATTTCCTAAAAGAAAAGTCCATAAGCTATTATTAAGATGGACTTGGGAAAATCCACAGCTTATTTTTAGGATAAGCAGCATAAAATGTATTGTACTTTTTGGGATCTTTCCAGGTATTTGCAACCTGGATTGGCCACTGTTGGAAACAGGAATGCTGGGTTTGATGGACCTTTGGTCTGTCCCAGTATGGAAATACTTATGCACTTACGTACTTATGGAACCCATTTGGAGATGCTGCTCCTGAGAAAGGGCACAGTTCAAACGGGTGAGGGGACAATATACAGCACACATGACAGACAGTGTATATCATAAAGTGCGGCTCCTCAGATTCCTGCAATGGCAGAGAGCCTTGGATCAGCTTCTGAGGTGAACTGGAAGGTGAAGAAACAGACTGAGTGAACGACGAACTTCCAAGTCTTTATTGTAGAGAGCAGATATAAAACCTAACTGAGTTATCTTACTTTCCCCAAGGTAAGAGAACTAGGATTTGGTATAACCACCTCCCAGGTAATAACAGAGCATCAAACAAACTGAAAGTCTCTGCTCATTCAGAAGAAAATAAATGAGCAGAGACTTTCAGAGGTCCTTTAACTAAGCCGCATAAGCGTCTACGTGCGCCACACTAGAGTTACTGCCTGGCTACCATGTGGCTCTTCTGTAATTTCATTTTTGGCGTGCATCCGATACATGCGCCCGAAAAATAATTTTTATTTTCAGATGCGCGTATTGGGCACGCGCCAAGTGGCATTTGACGCACATAGGTCATTACCATCAGGTTACCGTGTGAGACTTTACCACTAGGTCAATGGCCGCCGGTAAGGTCTCAGACCCAAAATGGACGTGTGGCAATTTTCATTTTGGTGCGCTGAAAAATGATTCTGTGCGTGCCCAAAACACGCTTGTACGCTACCGCAGGCCATTTTTCAGCGCACCTTTGTAAAAGGGCCCCTCGGTTTGCTTGATGCTCTGTACCACCTGGGGGGGGGGGGGGTCCCACCATACCCTAGTTCTTCTACCTTGGGGAAAGTGAGAGGAGAACTCCTTGAGGTTTTACATCACCCCTGAAGCAGTCCTGCTGGGCGAAACACGGCCGTGTCAGTCAGGCATCCTTTTATCTGCTCTCTACGATAAAGTCTTGTAAGCTCATTCTTCACCGTCTTTGCTTCTTCACCTTCCATTTTACTGGGACTAGCGGACCGCTTGTCTGTCTGTTTTTTAGGATCAGCTTCCGAGGTGTACAGTCCTTGCAAGCAGCTTATGCCATAAGGGGGACAGTAGAACTGCTTAATGGGTTACTAGAATGTTGTCCGTTCTGGCAACAGTTTAGGGCTGGAGAGAAGCCAGTTGCCTTTTCTTCCTCTGTTTCCTTTCCTAGCAATCTTTGGAACGCTCTGTGTTTATGTGGAAAGAGATGATCCCCGAAGCTTCTCTTTCCTGGATCTTGCTCTGAGATGTTACCCAAGTATGTGGAAACTTTTAGTGTCAGGACAGTGTGAGACTTTGCACATGGTGTCAAGTGGGCCATAACATTACTAATAAAAAAAAAATAATAATAATTAGAATGCATTTTCGTCCCCGGGACACTTGGTTTCCAATTTCAGTTCTGAAATTGTAGTGAAGGTGATAAAGAGGGTCTCAGACTTTGAACCATCCCTCATGTCTGCTTTCTCCTCCGCTCACAGGGGTCCTGTTAACTCGTACTGGCGGCCCCTCTGTCGCAGAGCACGTATTCAGAGGGGGTGCTGCAGTGTTTGTGCTGTTCAAGGGCAGGGGACAGGAATAGCTTCTGGCCTTCGATTTAAGCAGGTGCTTGTGATGGGCTTTGATAAGAAAGATTATGGAGTCTCACAGCCTTGCTCTCTTGGAACAGTGGCCAGCTGCCAACCAACAGGCCTTCACGGGCTGATGTGTACACTTGCGTTCAATGTGCACCACAATATGCATACAGAAATTAGGGATACAGATCCGGACTGCACAGACACCCGGATTACAAATACAGGCTACACAGGTATCTGGAATACAGAGGGACATGGCAGTCCCAGGCACAGAAAGAATCGATACGCATGCAGGCATACATCTCATGAAATGGATGGACGGAAAATAAGGAATGAACTGTGCGCACAAGGGGGGGGGGGGGTGCGTTCAGTAAATGATGCTCAAAGTTACGGACCAGGATGATGCACGCTAAGAATGAATTCTATATAAGGCAGTTCTGCTTGGAACTGTTTTAATAGGATACTAGTTTAAGCCATAGTTAGGCGTCAGCTGGTGTCTCACTACTGCGTCAGTTAGGCGCCAAAATGGAAGTTTTCTATAATTCCATGCCTAAATCCCGGGAACGCCCATAACCTTCCCATGCTCCTCCCTTGGCCACTCCCCCTTTGGAGTTGTGCACGAGAGAAGTTAGGTGCTCAGTTTACAGAATAGGGGTGTAAGACAGTTATATGTGTGTGTGTATATATATATAGATAGATAGATACCTACTTTATTCTACGTAATCAGAATGCCTTGTCAGTTCTACGTCTGTTATATTATGAGCCACATTGAACTTGAATCCTATTTGAGATAATGTGGGATATAACTATTATAACTAAATAACTAAAATAAACTGCTAATTAATGCCAATTAGTTCTTGTAAAGGCCATTATTGGTACTTATCACTAATTAAGTGCTAACATAGTGCCAATTAACTAATTATGTTATGTGCATAACTGACCCCATTCAATAAATTTGGGCGCCATTTATAGAATTTGGGGGAAGATGGGTATAACGATAACAATGATATAAACAACACCAGTAAAATGCACAAGCGGAGCATATCAAAGTGATTCAGGGACACAGACACTCCAGTAGACCAGAAACGCCAAACACACCAAGACGTGTTCCCTACGAAGGAAGATGCTGTCCGAGCAGTAGGGAAGGGACATGGGGCAACCAATCCAGGTGGGACACCAAAAGCTGAGAAGATAAAATCTTTATTGCCAGTGACCAGATATAAAAGACTGAACACGGTTCTGTGTTTCGGCAAACGGCATGCCTGCCTCAGGAGTCAAGAAATCTGTGTCAATTGTGGATATGTTTTCAGTTGTGCAATCTTGTAGCTGGAAAGCTCATCCAGTGATACCTCAAAAGCACAGCACCAAGAACATTGCTAAATGGTGCTGTGCTTTTTGAGGTGCAGCTGACACATTTCAACACCGGCATAAAGCCCCTGCCCAGCTGTTGTGAGTGGAGGAGTAGCCTAATGGCTAGTGTAGTGGGCGTTGATCCTGGTAATCTGGGTATGATTCCCACTGCAGCTCCTTGTGACCTTGGGCAAGTCACTTAACCCTCCATTGCCCCATCTACAAATAAGTACCTGTATAGGATATGTAAACCACTTTGAATGTAGTTGCAAAAACCACAGAAAGGCGTTATATCAGAACCCATTTCCCTTTCCCTATTTGGGATTCTACATGGAATGTTGCTAGTGGAGGAGTAGCCTAGTGGTTAGTGCAGAGACCTTTGATCTTGGGGAACTGGGTTCAAGTCCCACTGCAGCTCCTCATGACCTTGGGCAAATCACTTAACCCTCCATTGCCCCAGGTACAAAAAACAGACTGTGAGCCCTCTAGGGACAGAGAAAGTACCAGCATATAATGTGTACAGTGCTACATACATCTAGTAGCACTATAGAAATGGTTAGTAGTGACAGCCATCAGGGTACAGCCAGACTCTTTATTTAGCACGAGATTGGGTGGCCGAGATTGGGTGGCGGGAGGCGGAGATGGTGCTGGGCAGACTTATACGGTCTGTGCCAGAGCCGGTGGTGGGAAGCGGGACTGGTGGTTGGGAGGCGGGGATAGTGCTGGGCAGACTTATACGGTCTGTGCCAGAACCGGTGGTGGGAGGCGGGGCTGGTGGTTGAGAGGCGGGGATAGTGCTGGGCAGACTTATACGGTCTGTGCCCGGAAAAGGACAGGTACAAATCAAGGTAAGGTATACACAAAAAGTAGCACATGTGAGTTTATCTTGTTGGACAGACTGGATGGACCGTGCAGGTCTTTTTCTGCCGTCATCTACTATGTTACTATGTTTTTGATCTCACCACCTTAGAATAAGTTAATACTGTCCAGTCTGCAGGAGTGCTTTTTTGCAATGTTGACCCTCCACTCCCTCCACTTCAGATAAAGGGAACAATCGGCTCTCTGGGATCACTCTTTAAGTAGTCCCAAAACAGAATTCCAAAAAAATCAGACTGGAAATATATTTTCACTTTTTTAGCATTACATTTTTGCAAGAAGACCAGACTATTAAAGAAATATTTAACCCACAGGATCCAACCGGGATCCTCAGCGAGAACTCTTGTCCCTGTAACTCAGCTGGAAGGTAGGAAGACATTTTTCCCTTGATAACCCTACTTTCAATCTCATGCACGCTCATTTTCATACCTAGGTGTTGTCCTAGATCCAGGCAGAGTTAATTCCCTTGAGAACTGTGTAAACAGTAGTGTCTCAAGTCTCTCTACAAGGACAGCACCTGTCATCACTGCAGCTTGGACTTCCTGCTTCCTTTACTAAAAACTAGGATATGGTGGTTTTGCCTTGAGGTAGAGCAGCAACAGAGTCATGGGACAGAGGAGGATGTGGGTTAATACTGTTGACATTGTTGGTGCTGTTGTTGTGGGAGACTTTGGGCCACCTGCCCTGGTAAAACCTTGAAGATGAAAAGACTGACTGCATCAGAAGTTGGTCCACAGCGCTCTGAAGATACTGAGGGGGAAGGGCTCCTGAAAAGAGAGGGAGCCTGAGACACAGAACAAGCAACAGGCCACAATGACAGATAACGTCGCCAGGATTCTCTGTGGTGAGAAAGAGAATTTTAGGCTTTGTTGGTTAAGAGGTTCGTTGGACCTTAGAGTTTAGGCAGGTGCTAGTGAGAAGTTTAAATTAATTTGAAGGAACTCCCACAATTCAGTTTGAGGGTTCTACTATAATAATAATAATGGCCATAGGAGCCGACTCTATGGGTGCTGTGGGTGCTTGAGCACCCCCAATATTGATAAAATTGCTTGGTATGTGTCCAAGGAAGGGTTATTTCCACTAGGCTTAGCACCCCCAATAATTTTGCAAAGTTGGCTCCTATGATAATGGCTGCTTTTTTTTTTTTTTTTTTAAGCTAGGGGTAATATGTCCTCCCTGCCCTCCCCACTGTGGTACTGTTAGTGGAAGAGACTGGAGTGGTGGAGAGAGAAGAACTTGTGACAAGGATTCATAGAGTCTCTTGGCCCACTAGATACAGCATTTCTGCCTTGCTCGTTCTCTAGCCCTCCTCTCTCTGCTGATCAAGTTATACAAGGACCACTCCGCTTACAGAGTTTACCTGGCGTGTACCTCACTGCGGCTTGAACACGTGCTGGATTTTGACCAGTGATGAGGGCTGAAATTCAAGCCAAGGCACATGGAAATGTTGATATCGTAATTTGTGTATTCCATTTTGTAATTATAACAAACTTTGCATTTTTTTTTTTATTCAAAGTGATTTTAGTAGCAATTCTCATTCCCACTGTTCTGGAGAAGCTTGGAAACTTCTCACAGGGGTGTCTGCATGACCTCTGCTACAGGAAAACACATTCTGTTAAAGGAATATGCAGGAATGTTCTACTCTTTCAGACCAATGTACTAAAGTGGCAGTGCAAAGGAGAGAGATTCTTTCAAGACACTTTATAAGTGTTGCCATACTGGGTCAGACCGAAGGTCTATCAAGCCCAGTATCCTCTTTCCAACCGTGGCCAAACCAGGGCACAAGTATCTGGCAAGATCCCACTTTATTTTTGTGAGGTCTAGAAATAAAATCAGACAAGCCTGACAGCAGCTGTGTTTCGCCCACGCAAGGGCTTTGTCAGGGGTTAAGAATAACTAATAGCAAATAGTACAGAACGCATTAGTGTAAAAATAGATAAACAAATAAAAGATTCATTAGTTAAAAAAATAATACATAAATACATAATAAACAAATAAGAAATGATAATAGTAAAATACCACAACATGTATAATAAACCAGTGTTCAACCAATATACTATAACTAAGTGGAGTGGAGGAGTGGCCTAGTGTTTAGAGCACCAGTCTTGCAATCCAGAGGTGCTGCTCCTTGTGATCTTGGGCAAGTCACTTAACCCTCCATTGCCTCAGGTCCAAACTTAGATTGTGAGCCCTCCTGGGACAGAGAAATATCCAGAGTACCTGAATGTAACTCACCTTGTGCTACTACTGAAAAAGGTGTGAGCAAAATGTAAATAAATAAATATATGGAATGTTGCTACTATTGAAGATTCTAAATGGGAATGTTGCTATAATGGAGGAGTGGCCTAGTGGTTAGAGCACCAATCTTGCAATCCAGTGGTGGCCAGTTCAAATCCCACTGCTGCTCCTTGTGATCTTGGGCAAGTCACTTAACCCTCCATTGTCTCAAGTACAAACTTAGATTGTGAGCCCTCCTGGGACAGAGAAATATCCAGAGTACCTGAATGTAACTCACCTTGTGCTACTACTGAAAAAGGTATGAGCAAAATCTAAATAAATAAATATTTGAGATTCTACATGGAATGTTGCTACGAATTGAGATTCTACATGGAATGTTGCTATTCCACTAGCAACATTCCATTTGGAAAGCCTGCCTTTGCAGATCAGCAACACGGCCGCGTAGGCTTCTGTTTATGTGAGTCTGACATCCTGCAGGACATCAGACTCACAGAAACAGAAGCCTGCGCGGCCACATTGCTGATCTGCAAGGGCAGGCTTCTATATGGAATGTTGCTAGTGGAGGAGTAGCCTAGTGGTTCATGCAGTGGAACATCGAACGTTGCTACTATTTGAGATTCTACATGGAATGTTGCTATTATTGGTGATTCTACAGGGAATGTTGCTGAGTGGAGGAGTGGCCTAGTGGTTAGAGCACCGGTCTTGCAATCCAGAGGTGGTGGGTTCAAATCCCACTGCTGCTCCTTGTGATCTTGGGGAAGTCACTTAACCCTCCATTGCCTCAGGTAAAAACTTAGATTGTGAGCCCTCCTGGGACAGAGAAATATCCAGAGTAACTGAATGTAATTCACCTTGAGCTACTACTGAAAAAGGTGTGAGCAAAAAATCTACATAAATAATTAAGGGGCCCTTTTACTAAGCTGCATAAGTACCTACACATGCCAATTCTGAGCTACCACCTGGCTACTGGGTGGCCCTTGGGGTAATTTCATTTTTGGCGCACGTGCACGTCAGCTCCATGCGCCAAGTGGCATTTGAGGCACGTAGGTCATTACCGCCCAGTTACCATGTGAGACTTTACCACTAGGTCAATGGTTGGTGGTAAGGTCTCAGGCCCAAAATGGACACGCGGCAATTTTGATTTTACCGCACGTCCATTTTCGGCAAAAAATTTAAAAAGGCCTTTTTTACAGGTGCGCTGAAAAATGATTCTGCGCATGCCCAAAACATGTGTCTACACTACCGCAGGCCATTTTTCAGTGTACCTTAGTGAAAGGACCCCTTAATAAATAAGCAAACATATCCTATATAATAATTCTCACCACCAACGTTCTAATGTGAGACTGCCTGTGTCCGTGGCTCCTGGAGTTGCTGAGCTAGGCTCCGTAGCCAGGATGACGTCACTAACAGCTGATTCCCAGGCAGGGGGAGGAGTAGGGAAACACGTGTTTCCCTACTTCTCCCCCTGCCTGGGAATCAGCTGTCAGTGCGCTGCTCCCTGCCACTTCGGAGCAAGTGGCAGGGAGCGGCGCATCAAAAAACTACAAGCGCGGCACCACAGAAACCCCCCGCCTCGGCGCATCACCCAAGCCCCCCCCTGGCACATCAAACACCCCCTCCCCCCCGAAGCACATCAACACCCCCCCCCGGGCACATCAACCCCCTCGCCACCCGCAGCTGCCACTGGTAACGCTGTCCGGCCGCTGCTGCTTCTCCTGTTGAGCAGCAGCGGCCGCTACAAAAAGAAAAAAAACCATAAATGTTTTTAAACCCAGCCCAAATCATTCGCAAATGCCCGAGTCTTAAAATGCAGTCTCTGCAGCCGCTCCTCCTCTCACCTCCACGTCACTGCCCCTGGAGTAAGACCCCGGAGGAGCGCAGCAACGTGACAGGCGAGAGGAGGAGTGGCTGCAGAGACTGCATTTTAAGACTCGGGCATTTGCGAATGATTTGGGCTGGGCTTAAAAACATTTATCGCTTTTTTCCTTTTTGTACCGGCTGCTGCTGCTCAACAGGAGAAGCAGCAGCGGCTGGACAGCGTTACCACTGGCAGCTGCGAGTGGTGAGAGGGTTTGATGCGCCAGGGGGGAGGGGATGGTTGCTGGACATGGGTGGCTGCAGGGGGGGCAGGGGGAGAGGAGGGTCGCTAGACATGGATGGCAGGAGAGAGGGAGGTGGGGAGGGGGTCCTGAGACCAGAGAGGTGGGGGTGGGGAGGGGGGGACCCTGTGAGAGGGGGGGTGGGGGCTCACACTCACTCACTCACTGTCTGTCACATACACTCTCTCTGACACACTCCCTATCTATCACACTCTATCTCTCTGTCACACACACACAGTCTCACACACACACTCTGTCTCTCACACACTCTCTCTCTCACACAAACACACACACATGCTGTCTCTGTCTCTCTCTCATTCTCTCTCTGACACACACACTCCATCTCTCACACACACACACTCTCTCTCAAACATACACACTCCGAGGAAAACCTTGCTAGCGCCCGTTTCATTTGTGTCAGAAACGGGCCTTTTTTACTAGTAAAATGATAATTTCCAACAATTGTAAAACAAGGACACCTAATGTGTCGGGCTTGTCTGATTTTATTTCTAGACCTCACAAGAAGAAAGTGTTTTGAAAGAATCTCTCCTATTGTGATCTGCTCCTTTGCACTGCCGTCTTGGATTTTGTAGATTATTTGCCCTGTTGTTTCCTTGGACCAATGTACTAAAGTGTCCAGAACTGCACGAACGGCTACGTCACATGCTAAAAGAGTGAAACATTCATGCTAAGTACGATAATACACATTGGACTAGATTTTGTAAATGGCGCCCAAATTTGGGCGTTGAAAAAAATGCAAAAATTCCCGCGCTATTCTAAAAACGGCGCTGCCGTGTCGGGCACCGTTTATAGAATAGTGCGTAGCGTCGGGATTTGCACCAACTGAAACCTAGTGTAAATCCTCACACATAAATTAGGCGCGGATCCCCTGAATCCTATAATAAGGTGTCTATCTTTAGTGACCGCCCCTGAACCACCCATGTCCCTCCCATGGTCATGACCTCTTTGCAGCTACACACTAAAAGATTTGGGTGCACATCTTTATAGAATAGCATGCCCTGAGAGGAAAAGCAGGGGCAGGTCAGTCAGCACTGGAGGAAGACGTCTTCTGCTGGTGGGGCCTCGGGATCCATGCCAGCGAAGGTTTTTTAATCCTGTTGCGGGGGGCGGCAGCAGAAGCGATGGGGGGGGGGGGGAGGCAGTGGCAACCCTGCCCCGGGCCCAGTTCAGTCTCTGGGTGGCCCTGCATATGTGCATATATATCAGTATTCTAATCATTTATGTGCATATCCGGCATGTAAATGTAGCACCCCTTTTGTAGAATTATTCCCCATTTGTCCTTTTAGCACTGAAAGTTTAAATACTTTTCTAGCAAACAGCTATTTTTCATGTGTACTTTTGTGCTTGTGAAACTTCATGTAAATTCATAGTTAAGGTGTGAGTGTGGTGCAAATTTATGCAAAGCAATTCATTACTTATGAATGCATAGTAAAGCAACCTGAGAAAACAGCTGTGTGAATGCAATTTTGCAAGAAATGTAAGTTGAGGTGCCCCTGGCTTACCGAGCAGCGCTGAGCAGCTCTCTGTAGTGTAGCTGCCTTGTTTTAAGGTGTCATGTCTGAGGGAGATGGTGGGGCTTTGGTGTGCCCTGGAGAAAATGTGGTTGAGCCCAGGGATGGAAGGGAGCGAAGGGCTCCCATTGTGCTGAAAGAGCCACAGAGGGTCAGCCTTGAAGAAGCTTTCCTTCTGAGCATGAGGATTTGTGCCGCTTGGGGGTAGAAGGCATGAAAAGATAAGCTCAATCCATAAGTACATTCCCAGTGACAACACACTGGAATGGACTTTAGAATGGACTGACTGTCTTTAGATTGTAAGCTCTTTGAGCAGGGACTGTCCTTTTATGTTAAATTGTACAGCGCTGCGTAACCCTAGTAGCGCTTTAGAAATGTTAAGTAGTAGTAGTAGTATCACATATAGCAGTGATTTAACCAGAGCTGAGATTGTGATGTCATAATGCCTCATTCCACCAATGCCTAAGAGCCAACCTCATCAGTGATGTCACAATGGCTTGATTGTCCTATATTTGTCTCACTCTTATCTATTAGATTGTAAGCTGTTTGAGCAGGGACTGTCCCTCTATGTTAAATTGTACAGCGCTGCGTAACCCTAGTAGCGCTCTAAAAATGTTAAGTAGTAGTAGTAGTATTACATATAGCAGTGATTTAACCAGAGCTGAGATTGTGATGTCATAATGCCTCATTCCACCAATGCCTAAGAGCCAACCTCATCAGTGATGTCACAATGGCTCGACTGTCCTATACTTGGCCCACTTCCCCCCTTAGTGTGAAGAGTTTCAGTCTCTGGTATCCAGAGCTGAGATTGTGATGTCATAATGCCTCATTCCACCAATGCCTAAGAGCCAACCTCATCAGTGATGTCACAATGGCTTGATTGTCCTATATTTGTCTCACTCTTATCTATTAGATTGTAAGCTCTTTGAGCAGGGGCTGTCCTTTATGTTAAATTGTACAGCGCTGCGTAACCCTAGTAGCGCTTTAGAAATGTTAAATAGTAGTAGTAGTAGTAGAATGGACTTTGGACTACGTGACCTGGATTCAGTTCTGACTGACAGAGAGCTTGTGGTCTCTCTCCTTCTTAGAGATTTTTTATGCTTAGCACAAAATTACCCCAGAAGCCATCTCATGCTTTATTATGTGGACATAGAGCTGGGAAAAGCCAGCAATGCTCGGCGTCAGTGGAAAGGTATTAAAGGGCCTTTTTATTAAAAGGCGTTAAGCCTTAATGCAAGATTAATGCGCCATAAAATACTTATCACATAACGCATTGACAATGACTCAGACTACATCTCCCACCAAACTTTCCCTATGCTTTTCCCGTGTCCCATCCCCTCCCTCCTCCTCTACCCCTCCTCCAATGCTCATACCTTTCCTACTCCCTTCATCCTTCCCCATCTCGACCTACCTATCTCTCTTATGTGCTCTGATATAATTAACTTATATTTTCTCTATCAATACTCTGTAATCCATATTATTACATGTTATTACTAGACTACCCCAACTTGACATTTCGTCTTTTAGATTGTAAGCTCCTTTGAGCAGGGACCGTCCTTCTTTGTTAATTTGTACAGCGCTGCGTAACCCTAGTAGCGCTCTAGAAATGTTAAGTAGTAGTAGTAGTAATCCATATTATTATGTAAGCCGCATTGAACCTGCTTTGAGTGGGAAAGCGTGGGGTACAAATGTAATAATAAAATAAATAAATAAATTAAAGCACTTTGCGGTAATTTACCTGATTGCGCATGCTAATTGCTTGTTATTAATATTTTTGTCTAATCTTTTTCAGGAGGGGTGTGTCATGGGCTGAGCATGGGCATGGAAGCTTTGTCCAGCTAGAGCAGGGGTTGTTAACCCAGTCCTCGACACATGCCTAGCCAGTCAGGTTTTCAGGATACCCGCAATGAATATGCATGGGATAAATTTGCATATAATGGAGGTAGGGCATACAAATTTATCTCATGTTTATTCATTGCGGGTATCCTGAAAACCTGACCGGCTAGGTGTGTCCTGAGGACTGGGTTGAAAACCCCTGAGCTAGTGCATTCGGATTAGCGCTCGCTAACAGGATAATGTGGACTCAACACGGGAGCTCCCATGTTATTTTTCCAAGTCCCGTATGCTATTGGAAAAGTTAGCATGGACCCTGCATAACAAAAAAGAAAGAAAAATCCTGAATATACTGACACATAAAATATGGGTTTAGCCCCTGGTAAAATCCCACATTAAGATGGGCTAAGTCCATATTTTTATTTATTTATTTGTAGCATTTGTATCCCACATTTTCTCACCAATTTGCAGGCTCAATGTGGCTTACATTATGCTGTAATGGCGATCGCCTTTTCCGGGTAGAGACTTACAAGTGATATTACATAAGGTGCATGCATGATAAAGTATAATACTTTATGGTATTACATAAATGTTCCTGAGTCAGTGGCGTTCCTAGGGGGGGGGCGGTGGAGGCGGTCCGCCCCGGGTGCACGCCGCTGGGGGAGGGGGGTGCCGCGCGCGCCTGCCCTCCGTTGTTCCATGCTTCTTCTCTGCCCCGGAACAGGTTACTTCCTGTTCCGGGGCAGAGAATAAGCATGGAACAATGGAGGACAGGCGCGCGCGGCACCCCCCCGGCGGCGTGCACCCAGCGGGGGGGTTTCCTTCGCGGGGGTGTCCTTTCGCCGGGGGGTTCCGCGCTGCATCGGGGGGGAGGCGCTGCACCAGGGGGGCGGGGCGATTTGGCGATCCGCCCCGGGTGCCAGCCCCCCTAGGAACGCCACTGTCCTGAGTGATAGAGTAAATATAACATAGGTTGGATAGTCAACTATAGAGAGTTCATTTCTGACATGAGAAATAAAGTGGTAGTGCGTATTGCGTAATTTCATTAGTAGTCATGTGGTTGTCATTTAGGTGTAGGGGTGTGGTTTTGTCTAGTTCATCTAAAGTCTGTGGTTAGGATGGAACGTTGTGATATGTCTTCTTGAATAGTTCAGTTTTCAGTAGTTTTCGGAAGATTGTTAGGTCGTGCATTGTTTTTATGGCCTTCAGTAGTGCGTTCCATAGTTGCGTGCATATGTATGAGAAGCTGGATGCATATGTGGATTTATATTTAAGTCCTTTACAGCTGGGGTAATGCAGATTCAGGAATATCCTGGCTGATCTGATTGTGTTCCTAGTTGGTAGGCCTATAAGGTCTGACATATAGCTCGGGGCTTCACCGTGAACGATTTTGTAGACCAGGGTGCAGACTTTGAACGCAATTCATTCTTTTAGTGGGAGCCAGTGTAGTTTTTCTCTTAGGGGGTTGGCACTTTCGTATTTTGCTTTTCCAAATATGAGTCCGGCTGCTGTATTTTAGTGTGTTTTAGTACAAGAGCCCCTATGCTGACTAGGCAAATCAGCCTTCATCCCCCTACCCCACCCAATCATATTCTGATGATAAAACTTAATGATCGTGATATCCCTTCCAGAAAAAACCTGCAAAAATGCATAATTGGACTTCATGCTTTTGTTTTCTGTGTCTGTAAATGGAAAGATCTATAAATATCTACCCACACATAATGAGGGAAATTTCCCAAAGTCATTCACATGAGTAAATGGAAGAAAAATCCAGCAAAAATGCATAAAGTCATTATGGGCCAGTTTCTATATATACGGTGCTGAAAAAAATATACCCAGACGTATTCTATAAACTAAGCCTAATGTTAGGCGTAGCTTATAGAATACGCCTAGTGCCCATCCTCATGACTACATTTAGTCGCAGGTATTTATGCCAAGTAAAACTTGGTGTAAATCTGGTGACTAAAGGGTCCTTTTACAAAGCTGCGGCAAAAGGGGGCCTGCACTGGCGATAAAAGGCAGGCTTCCCTTTTCTTAAAGAAATGGCCATGCAGCAAGTGAACCACTTGCCGTGCAGCCATTTCAGGGGACAGGACTTACTGCCGCCCATTGAGGTGGTGTTAAGGGCTCCTGCGCTAACCCAGGGGTAACCGGGCAGTGTGTGGCACTGAATTGAAATATTTTTGCAGAACTGGGAGAAGGAACTACTGCTGGGCATAGGAGCCAACTTTTCAAAATGATTGGGGGTGCTGAATTTTTTTTTTTTTTTTTACAGGTGGTGCATTACCCCCTCCCTCTCCTCCCCCTCCCTCCCCTCCCCTTCCTCCTCCCTCAGAGTTCCAGGCCCCCCCTCCCTCCGAGATCCAGTCCCTCCCAGTTCCAGGCCCCCCTCCCCTCCCTCCTTCCATCCCTCCGAGTTCCAGACCCCCCTCCCTCCCTCTGTCCGAGTTCCAGGCCTCCCTTCCCTCCCTGTTCCAGGCCTTCCTCCTCTCCCTGTTTCAGGCCTCCTCCCCCTCCCCCCTTTGAGTTCCAGGCCCGTCCCTCCGAGTTCCAGGGCCCCCGTCAGGAAGTATTTTTTCACGGAGAGGGTGGCGGATATGTGGAATGCCCTCCCATGGGAGGTGGTGGAGGTGAAAACGGTAATGGAATTTAAACATGCGTGGGATAAACACAAAGGTTTAGAAGGAATGGTTCTGCGGAATCTTAGCGGAGATTGGGTGGCGACGCCGGTAATTAGAAACAAAACGGGAGCTGGGTAGACTTCTACGGTCTGTTCCCTGATCGTGGAGTTAGGGACCCCCGCCAGCCAAGGTATTTGTTGCAGCAGTGGGGGGGGGGGGGAGCGGCGGGGGGGGGGCAGCAGCAGGGCAGCAGACCAAAATAGCTCCCCCACCTCAGGCTCTGGCCCCCTTTCACCGTGAGGTCTGGCTCCGCCCCTGATTTGAAACAATATGGGAAGTGTCAACGAAATTCCTCGTACCATTTTTAACTTGAAATGCCAGGCAAAAACCACAGAAATTTCAGATTTTTTTTTGCTTTAGTCCAAAAAGAAGCACAAAGGGCTCTCAAGAATGGAACAAGTATAATTTATTGATGACCTGACACAGGCCGTGTTTCGGCGTGAAACAACGCCTGCCTCTCGGGTCAACCACGTCGTGGATCTTCACAACAATAATCCACTCTGAAATAGAAACAAACACATGTAACGGAGCAAGACGCCAAGAAATCAGTTTCAGTTTGACGCGATTCTTGGCATCTTGCTCCATTGCAGGTAGATTTTTTTCCCTTTGTCATCAATAATTTACAGTATCACCTAACAGTGCACAGTATTAATCGATAGCGCACCCTATTGCTCAAATACATCCCCCTCCCTGTAAAATGAAAAAAATATTTTAAAACACTGAAATCAAATTAAAAAAAATTAAAACCACATAAACAACACTGGAAAATAAAACAAGAATAATTAGCCTGTACACAATGCGTCCTGCCCCCCCCCCTTTAAAAATGGTTTTGCAGAAGGAATGGGTGCAATGATGGGGTTGTGACTTAGTCACAGGCATTCTAAAACCCCAGCACTGGGTCACGACCCTGAATTTGAAAAAGATTAGTGCAAAATACTGCTGGAATTGATTATTCTAGTTCTGCATTTCATTAGAGTAGATGGTAATGATTTTAGCAGATCTCTAGCCTCTGTGTGTATGGGGAGGGCGTATCTGACAGTTACAAAAACAGAGGTGGCTTTAGGGAATAGGAGAGATTCTTGTCACTGGGATAAATTTATAATTAGAAAAATCTCTCTCTTTTCTTCAGCTTCTGTTTAGAGGTTTAGTGATAATTAAGCCCTCTTCATCCTCAGGAACTGATTACTTGGCTTTTCACTTTCTTGGAGGGGAGGCAAATTTTGTTGAGCAGACAGAAATCTTCTGAGCAGTCCCTTATGGAAGAAATTACCATGGATCAGTAACCAGCCTTCTCTAATGCTGCAGAAATCCCCAGTCTCTCAGATCTCTCCGATTCACACAGGGCAGGAGTTTTAGGTGGGGGGGGGGGGGGGGGGGGGGGGGGAGAGAGACATCCTATATTTCTAGGGGTGAGAGTGGGGTCATAAAATTCCATTGTCATACTTCAGCGCTAAGGGTCTGTCTGTTTCATGAAGGTCTCTTCTCATTTATGCAGAAAGGGAGGAAAAACCTTAGCATCACTGAAGAAACAAAACCATGAAAAGACAGAAAGTGAAAGCCATGAATTTTACATATAAATAAGTTAGAAACGGGAACTGATGTGTAGACAAACTATGTCATGTCACCTGGGGGGAAAAGAACAGAGGACTTGATCCACAGTCTTGGAGAAGGGAGGGGATTTGACTTATTGGGTCGTTTTGCTCAAACACAATCTGAAAAGTGAATATAGTGATTTTCGAAACAGCAAAAGATCTATCTTTTTTTTTTTTTAATGGCAACTTGCTAGATGTTTCTGAGTTCTGTGCATTTATATTTTTGGTCCATTTTTGAAAAAAAAAAAAAAAATGACTAAGTGAAAACTTGGAAACTCAAGCTATTGGGATGTAGGAAGAGCCAGCATTCTTAGTAGACTGGCCACCAAGACATCCCAGGAGAGCACTGTAGTGGACTTCAACTAAAAGCTCCCAGGTCACCATTGCTCCCTTATAGTGTATAGTAAGCCCTCCAAAACCCACCAAAAACCTACTGTACCCATCTGTACACCACTACAATGGCCCTTATGGCCGCAGGTGTCACCTATTTGTGGGTACAGTAGGTGTTTGATGGGATTTGGGGGGGTTGCGACTTTCCACCACAAGTGTAACAGTTAGAGTGGATTATGAGCCTGGATTCTTTTCTCCATAATGCACTGCACCGACCACTAGGCTGCTTCAGGGACCTGCTTGCTGCTCTAATAGGACTTGCCATAACATCTGAAGCTGTCATAGAGCCTGGTATGTCCTGTCACTTCTTTGAGGGGTAGGAGGGAGGTCATTGACCACTGGGTGGGAGTAAGGGAGGTCATTCCTTTATTTCTCCAGGATTCATCTGGCCATTTAGGGCACTTTTTTAAAGGCTTAGTCATTATTAATACAGGTCTAGCTCAAAACGTCTTAGCTTTAGTCCTGGACTTTTGGTTCTGTTCCATTATGACAGAAAAACATTCAAGTGTTAGGACCACCTTAATCTCACCCCAGCACACTCCCGACTTGCTCCCTATCCCCCGCTGTGATTTGGATGCACTGTAGACTGAATGCATAGATAAACGTCTGCAAAATACGTTTTGAAAATAGCGATTTCAACATTCTGGCAAGCAAAATGTCCAAATGCTGCTTTATGCCACATTTTAGACGATTTTCTCTTTCAAAAATGATCCCCATAGATAGATAAGACAGAGTAACATGAGTAAGAAAATAAGGGGACTAATTTAAAGAAGGTTGCTTATGAGGTTAGAAAGGTGCTTGAATATTTTCTTAGCTAGGTTAGGAGTGGATAAACATGTCCTGCTATAATATGTGAAGCCGGTGTCACTCCTTTTGTGTGTGTGTGTGACTAGCAAGTTAGTTACTTCTTCCATTAAAGACCTGGTTGAAGAGCCAAGCTTTCACTTGCTTCCTGAAGTAGAGATAGTCTTGTGTTAAGTGAAGCCTTTCGGCCTCTTTGTTGGCTTCATCTTGAGTTCTTTGGTCAACATCTTATGTTGTTACAACCTCTTTGTAGTACACCTGCACTTCATCAAGCTCTCACTTCCTGTTTGACTCTTCCATGGAGCGATACAAAGGCATTATAACATCCTCATTTTTGTTTTCCATTCCTTTCCTAATAGTACCTAACATTCTATTTGCGTTCTTAGCCGCCGCCGCACACTGAGCAGAGGGTTTCAACGTATCATCAACTAGGCTGCTTCTCCACTCCACATAGTTATAATAATTTCTTAAATTCTCTGGTGTCTCTGAAGATTCTGTTGCATTTTTTTTCTTTTTCTCATCTCGTTTTTTAATCTTTCCTTTGTTTTATTTGTCCTCTAACACTTCCTGATCTGCTTTTTTTCTTCTCTGCCTGTACTCTCTATTACTCTCTTCTCTCTTGTCCCCAAATTCTCTTCTTCCTTCCCCATCTTATCTGATAGCTCCTGCAGGGCTTTTGGATTGAGCTCATGCCCTGGGCACAAGAAGGGGGAAACTTGATAATTTTGTTTGTTTTAATGGCCAAGTAAATTGTTAAAAACTGCTTCAGCTGCTGCCGTGAGCCTTATTTGGAGATTTTCACGAGCGTAATGAGCTTTGCAGATGTGAGTTTAATGTTAGAACTCCTCTATCACTCTCTTTCACCTGGCTGGGGAAGGGGAACTTTGGGGCTGGGGGAAGGGAGTGAAGATTTTGTTTTTAACTGGATGCTGGATGGCTAACGTAAAGTAAAACAAAGGGACTGCTAATTGAATTACTAGATCTGGAAGTAATTAGATGAACTTCGTCTCCTATGTGAGCGTCTGTTCATGCTTTCCAAAAATAAAAGGACTAGGGGGCATGCGATGAAACTACAGTGTAGTAAATTTAAAACAAATCAGAGAAAATGTTTCTTCACCCAACGCGTAATTAAACTCTGGAATTTGTTGCCGGACAACGTGGTGAAGGCGGTTAGCTTGGCAGAGTTTCCTAAAGGACAAGTCCATAAACCGCTACTCAATGGACTTGGGAAAAATCCACAATTCCAGGAATAACATGTATAGAATGTTTGTATGTTTGGGAAGCTTGCCAGGTGCCCTTGGCCTGGATTGGCCGCTGTCGTGGACAGGATGCTGGGCTCGATGGACCCTTGGTCTTTTCCCAGTGTGGCATTACTTATGTACTTATGGAACGTCCCATCTGCCAAATCGGAAAGAAGTAGGGAGATTGTGGACGCCTGTCAAAGTGCCTTGCTCAGACAAATGGTGACAGAACCCACGAGGGAAGGGTCGATGCTGGATCTAGTGCTCACGAATGGGGGTAGTGTTTCCAATATCTGGGTGGGTGCCCACCTATGTAATAGTGATCATCACACCATATAGTTTGAAATACGGGCCAAGGCAGAGTGCCAAATGAATCATTGACTTCTTTGACTGGGTGACCAAAGAACTGGATGAGGGACGTGCGCTAGATGTAATCTACTTGGACTTCAGCAAAGCCTTTGATACGGTTCCCCACAGAAGACTCGTGAATAAGTTGAAAGGGTTGAACTTAGGACCGATAGTGGTGAACTGGATAAGAAACTGGTTGACTGACAGGTGGCAGAGGGTGGTGGTAAATGGAATCCGCTCGGAGGAAAGGAAGGTGAGCAGTGGAGTTCCTCAGGGGTCGGTGCTGGGGCCTATTCGGTTTAATATATTTGTGGGAGATATTGCTGAAGAGTTGGAAGGAAAGGTGTGCCTTTTTGCGGATGACATGAAAATAGCCAATAGAGTGGATACCCTGGAGGGAGTAGAAACAATGAGACCGGATCTCCAAACCTTAGAAGAATGGTCGAGGGTCTGGCAGTTAAAATTTAATAAGTATCATGCACAGAAACCATACAGGCTTATTTAGAAAATAAAAATAAAAAATTAACAAAACATGGTGTATTTTGTATAATATAAAAGTTTTTTTTCTTTTTTTATATGCTAATAGTGCTCAGTAGGAGGGGTCAAAGGGTCGTTTTGCAGTATAATACTGCTAAAACCCCCTTAAACCATCATAGCACTCCTGCCTTCCTATCCCTACCACCATGTATTCTGAGCTGTCCGCTATCTTGACAATGTCTGGAAAATACTTGAAATATAATTCTACTTAGCTCATTTAAGGGTGCAGGAGTTCACTGGTACGTCAAACGTCCTGTGGGGATCCCCATCTGTGTTGCGACTTTAAAAATGACCGTAGTTAACACTACTCCCTAAAAGCAGGATTAAAGTCCTCTATTCCAAGCGTATGTTGTAGCATATAAAAAAAAGAAAAAAAAACTTTTACATTACACAAAATACACCATTTTTTGTTAATTTTTTTTATTTTTATTTTCTAAATAAGACTGTATGGTTTCTGTGTATGATACTTAGAAATAGCCAGTAGAAACCGAACCAACGTATTTACCCTAGTGGTTTGTACAGTTAAAATTTAATGCCAAGAAGTGTAGAGTGATGCACTTGGGGTGCGGAAACCCAAAAGAGAGGTACCGAATAGGAGGGGCGAGATTAGTAAGCTCGACTCAGGAGAGAGACCTTGGGGTGTTGGTGTCTGAGGATCTAAAGGTGAAGAAACAATGTGACAAGGCAACGACCATGGCCAGAAGGATAGACTGCATAGAGAGGGGCATAACCAGCAGAAGAAAGGAGGTGTTGATGCCCCTATACAGTTTTGGAGGCCGTATCTTGCTAAAGATGTAAAAACACTGGAAGTGGTGCAAAGAAAAGCGACAAAAATGGTATGGGAATTGCGTTGCAAACCGTACGAGGAGAGACTTGTTGACCTGAACATATATACCTTGGAGGAAAGGAGAAACAGGGGTGACATGATACAGACGTTCAAATATTTGAAAGGTATTAATCCACAAATGAACCTTTTTCAGAGACGGGAAAGCAGTAGAACTAGAGGACATGAATTGAGGTTGAAGGGGGGCAGACTCAGGATTAATGTCAGGAAGTATTTTTTTCACGAAGAGGGTGGTGGATATGTGGAATGCCCTCCCGTGGGAGGTGGTGGAGATGAAAACGGTAATGGAATTCAAACATACGTGGGATAAACACAAAGGAATCCTATTTAGAAGGAATGGTTCTGCGGAATCTTAGCGGAGATTGGGTAGCGACGCTGGTAATTGGGAAACAAAATGGGAGCTGGGAAGACTTCTATGGTCTATGCCCTGATCATGACAAAATTTACACTCCAGCCCTTCCCTATCTATTTAAAGGGGCTTTGATGTTAGCTTCAGAACTTAGCACAAGAACAGTGCTGGGCAGACTTCTACGGTCTGTGCCCTGAGAAAGGCAAGGACAAATCAAACTCGGGTATACAAATAAATTATCACATACCATGTAAATGAGTTTATCTAGTTGGGCAGACTGGATGGGCCGTACAGGTCTTTATCTGTCATTTACTATGCTACTATGTTACTATGTAATAGCATGCAAATTTATGCGCACCATTGGTTTCTTTCCTTGTGGGACTTTTGACACTTCCTCTCCAACCATTTATATCACAACCTCCTTTCTCAGCTCTGCATTAGGCTCAGAAAGGAGCTCTCATTTGGGGTCTTCTGCCACTTACACATCTATCAAATACTCCTCCAGGAGTTCCATGGCTGCAGTCAAATTTTACAATTCCTACTCTCTACCTTGAGAGATTTGTTCTCCCAACTCCATTTCTCATGTCCCTTCCTTGAGGACCAACCCCAAATCTTCCTCCAATTCCGGCACTGAGGGAAGGAATAGATTGTTTATCAACTTCTAACTCTTCATCCTTCCAGCACTCCCTCTGGAGTAGAGCAATGCAGGCCTTCTGCCTCTTCTGTCCTCTAGCCTCTTTCTGGGTTTTCTATCACAACCTCTCCTATCTTGGTTGTTCGCTGTGATTCCTTCCTTCCCTCTTCAGACTTAGGGAGGAGATCTTCCATGTTTATAGGAAGCTGCAGTGGTACCATTTCTATTTCCAATTTACTGTTGTGTTCCTCCAACATCGACGCTGTTTTCCCCCATTCCTTCTTCTCCACCTGGTACTCAGGTTCTTTCAGGAGCACCCTCTCACTGGAGAAACTTAAGTCTGATGAGTCGAGCAGCTGCCCATCAGTAAGCTTCTGAGTACTCTCTTCCTCAGGGCAAGCATTAGTCAGCTCTTCATGTTTATCACCACCCACCATTTCAGACTTGCCATGAGTGTGATCTTCTCTTCCAGAAGAGGAACTGGGTTTTTTTTTTTTCCGAATCTGTCTCACCAGGATTTGCTTCTCCTGCCACAAGCTGTCTTCCTCTCTTGTATTCCTCCGTCAATCTTTCCATCATTTTTCAAAAGTCACTTCCACTATAAACCAACCTCTTCAAAACGGTTTACCCCAACGACCCCACGTAAACCTCTTCACCCAGCAACACGGCAAGGCTATAATCGTACTGGGCAACACACAATCTTCATCCCTTCCGACCCTCCACTTAAACCTCATACGATCACTATACAACCTTGTATCTGTTATCAACCGACTAGGCAAATGCCTCTGACGGTACTATGTAAGCCACAGTGAGCCTGCAAATAGGTGGGAAAATATGGGGTACAAATGCAATAAATAAATAAATAAAATACCCTTCTTCTCTCTGCTCTTGCATTTTTCGATACTCTTCTCTCTGCTCCCTCACCTGCTGTTCCTCCCAAGTTCTTTGCTGTACCTCCTGGTGCCATTCTCTCTGCAGCCCTTGGTACTACTCTTGCACAAAATTTTGTTTCTTAGCCTGCAATTCTTCCAGGCACTCATCCTCTATCTCACACCTCTCTGGACAGCAATGAGGTTCATATGCATTTTTGAACTTGCTGTAGTATGCATCTTTCTGCAACACCAACTCAGGTCCAGGTAACGCTGGATATGTCCCAGTTCTCCACACTGCTTCCAGCAGTGGCCAATCCAGGTCACAAGTACCTGGCAGAAACCCAATTAGTAGCGCCATTCCATGCGACCAATCTCAGGGCAAGCAGTGCCTTCCCCCATGTCCATCTGAATAACAGACTATGGAATTTTCCTCCAGGAACTTATCCAAACCTTTTTTAAAATCCAGATACGCTAACTGCCGTTACGACAGTGGCGTAGCCACAGGTGGGCCTGGGTGGGCCGGGGCCCACCCACTTAGAGCTCAGGCCCACCCAACAGTAGCACACGTTTAGCGGTAGCTGGTGGGGATCTCAAGCTCCGCCAGCTGAAGACTTCCCCCCCGATGGTAATGAAAATGCTACTCTCCATGATACCGGCACCTGTGCATGCTCAGTTTTCAGCGCATGCATGCTGCAGACTGCCAAGGTGGAAATAAGCATTTTCCTGCCAGCTGAGATATATTTTTGGTGGTGGTTGGGGAGAGAACACTTGGTGCCCACCCACTTCTTGCCTAGGCCCACCCAAAATCTGTTGTCTGGCTACGCTCCTGCGTTACGACATCCTCTGGCAGCGAGTCCCTGAGCTTAACTATTCTTTGAGTGAAAAAAAGAATTCCTCCGATTTGTTTTAAAACTATTTCCATGCGATTTCATTGAGTTTCCCCTGGTCCTCTGTACTTTTTGAATGAATGAAACATCGATTCACCTCCACTCGCTCCACGCCACTCAGGATTTTGTAGTCTGAGGAGAACACCATCCGTAGGGCTCTTCAGGCCTGCCTAAGCTCCAACAGCAGTCAGAGAGTGTTGGACAGCACAAGTGTAACACAAAGGAAAACAATCCTCCAGCAGCACAAGTGTCCCAGACAGCTTCCAGTACAGCTCAGCTTTCCCTCACACCAAACCTTTAAAAGAACACAGGAATTATCCTAATTCCCCAATTAATGCTACCTGAATTACCCTTAAACCCCCTCAGAGCCCTCTCCCAGAGCACTCAGCCAGTGCTGAAAAGAAAAGGAACTCCCAAATTACCAAAAACACTTCAACGTGAGCTCACGCAGCCTAATCCTGCTTTATAAATTAAAGCACTTCTTCTGACACTCCCTGCTTCCACATCTGACATCCCCACAGGCTTTTCTCTGTGGAAGCACACATAAAAACAGCTTGGAATCCTATCAAAATGCTCCAGAAGCTTCCTTAAGCTCTCTAAAAATGATACTTGTACCAAATGCAGTCACTTAAGCCTAAATGAATCTCTCTCCCACACACCACAACCAGCAGCAACCAGCTCTCTCCAATCCCAATCTCCAACTGCCTCAATAGCTGTTTTTCCAGTGACATCACTATTCCCAGTAACATTCCAAGGAGGGGGAGGGGAATGCTCAGAAGCAAATGCAGGCGCCAGAGGCCATTAGCCCTGGACTAGCGCCCGCATTTGCAAGAGTGCCACGCTCAGAGGCAAACAGTGCGGGAACTAACACAGGTGCTGAAGAACAGCACAAATGACATTCAAATATATGCAGAGGAAGGAAATTCCTATTCCCTCCAATTCACAACGAACGATGCGGCTAGAAAGTTCGCCCTTACTGTTGCAGAACCTACAAGCAGCACAGACAGACAGGGTCCAAAGTACAGAGCAAAGGCCAAATAGCAAAAGGAAGCACCAGGAGCCTTCAAAATCGGAACACGGTTTCTTTAATTGTATAAGTACATAAGTATTGCCATACTGGGAAAGACCAAAGGTCCATCGAGCCCAGCATCCTGTTTCCAACAGTGGCCAATCCAGGTCACAAATACCCGGCAAGATCCCCCAAAAAGTACAAAACATTTTATACTTGCTTATCCCAGAAATAGTGGATTTTCCCCCAAGTCCATTTAATAACGGTCTATGGACTTTTCCTTTAGGAAGCCGTCCAAACCTTTTTAAAACTCTGCTAAGCTAACCACCTTTACCACATTCTCTGGCAACAAATTCCAGAGTTTAATTACACGTTGAGTGAAGAAAAATTTTCTCCGATTCGTTTTAAATTTACTACATTGTAGCTTCATCGCATGCCCCCTAGTCCTAGTATTTTTGGAAAGCGTGAACAGACACTTAACATCTACCCGTTCAATTCCACTCATTATTTTATAGACCTCTATCATATCTCCCCTCAGCCGCCTTTTCTCCAAGCTGAAGAGCCCTAGCCGCTTTAGCCTTTCCTCATAGGGAAATCGTCCCATCCCCTTTATCATTTTTGTCGCCCTTCTCTGCACCTTTTCTAATTCCACTATATCTTTTTTGAGATGCGGCGACCAGAATTGAACAAAATATTCGAGGTGCGGTCGCACCATGGAGTGATACAAAGGCATTATAACATCTTCATTTTTGTTTTCCGTTCCTTTCCTAATAATACCTAACATTCTATTTGCTTTCTTAGCCGCAGCAGCACACTGAGCAGAAGGTTTCAACGTATCATCAACGACGACACCTAGGTCCCTTTCTTGGTCCGTGACTCCTAACGTGGAACCTTGATCTTCAATGTCAATTCTTTCCTTAATGACCCGACACGGGCCGTGTTTCGGCACTATGCACCTGCATCAGGGGTCAAAAAAGTTGTGACATCTAAGGAGCAGCAGAACGCACTCCTTTTAGTTGTCCCATTAGATACCAAAGAAATATACTTTGTCGTTTGATAAAATTGGAGCAAGGATGATCCTTCTTGCTCGAGTTCAAAAGTCAAAACTGCTGCTCCTTAGATGTCACAACTTTTTTGACCCCTGATGCAGGCGCTTAGTGCCGAAACATGGCCCGTGTCGGGTCATTAAGGGAAGAATTGACATTGAAGTTATACGATTAAAGAAACTGTGTCTTGATTTTGCAATTTGGACGTTGCAGAACCTACACGTTGCAGAACCTACGCCAGCTCTGAGTTGGCGTTAAAGGTGCCTGCACAGGCTCACTGCACATTTCCCCGCCTGGTCAAATTCCCTTCCCTCCCCCACCTCAGATGGCCAGTTTCTTCCCTCAAGTACTGATTTATTTTTACTTCATGTGATTCGCTTTAGTTGGCAAATCAGTAGCATGTGATAACAAACGTGCAATCCATACTGTAAGCAAAAGCGAAATCAGTTACTGTATCAAAAACTTCTCAGCATAAATATATCACTTTGTATAGTTTTAAATGATAAACAAAACACAATCCGACCTGTAGACTGGAAAACAGCACTTCGCCTTCACTCCCTCGCCCTCATCCTGCCTGCAGACGCTGTTTGACTGCGCGTGAGCTCTTGAGAGCATGTGCTGGGCCCACTCCCCCCCTCCTTATTTCCCAATGCTCAGAGCTAACAGCGTGCATGAAATTTGCATACCATTAGCTCTGAGCATTGGGAAGTTCTTTTTTCAGCGGTTTCACAGCGGTATTTTCTGGCGCTGTTTTGTACAGCGCTGGAGTTTGGAGCATCTACTTGCGGGAGATTGCAAACAGTTCCGAAAACACCAAAATTCCATTTAACACGTTTTTCCAAACTAAAGATAATTTCCCTCAAAATCTCTTTCCTCGAACATGCACACTCATCCACACACACAGAGGCACACAGAGCTCCGTCTCATCCACGCAATCACTCATAACCTCACTCATTATAGCCCAGTTTTACTGGTCCTTCTTCCAGCAGCTGATCTCAGCTTCGCAGCCACACAGTCACTGCCACCCAAATACAGCCAGACCCTCACTTCTAAACCAGTCATGTATCTGTAGCCAACAACACTCCCAGCCTGCACCAGCATCTCTCTTCCAGCCAGCTCCAAATCTCAGGTAACCTCCAGGCATGGCTTCCAGCCACATTCCAGGCCAGCCCTCTGCTAAGCTCCAGCCAACTCCTCCACACTCCAGTACCAGGCTCTCCACCCCCCCCCCCTTCCACTGTCCCTGAGCTCTGTAGGGGACTTTTAAAAATTGAGCCATGGGACAAACCTGCAAATACCTCCTGCTGTCATGCTTTTATTCTCCAGGCCCTGCTTGCACTCTCCAGTTTAGCAGACATCAGGTCACTTAGCTCCTGTCCCCTCTGTTGTTGGACCAAATAGGCTATTCAGGGTCATTGTCTTCGGCACTTTCATCATGCCACTGAGCATCCAGGTACTCTAGGCCACTCATCTGCACCCCCCCCCCCTGCTGTTTCTGGGTCCAGCCAGGCCAGTCAGGCTTGGTGCTTTTTGTGTCCTTCATCATCAGGGCTTCTGCACTTGGGCTTGCCTCTGCCCCTCCTTTGGGCTCCCTGTCTCTGCCCTCACTAATGCACAGAAAACACGCATGCCGGCTCCACCCGGGGCCTGCAGCACCAGGATATGCTGCAGCCTTAAGCCTGCCACTGTTTCAGTCTTTCTTGGCCCCCAGACAGCCCCAGAACCAGCAGCCACCAATGGGGCTGAGCCCTGTGGAGCAGCCATTCCCAACCTAATCCTCATGGCATATCTAGTCCCATGAGGTTTTCAGGATATCCACAATGAATATTCATGAGTTAGATTTGCATGCAATTGAGGCAGTGCATGCAAATCTATCTCATGAATATTCATAGTGGATATCCTGAAGACCCGATGGGACTAGGTGTACCCCAAGGACTGGGTTGGGAATGACTGCTCTGGAGCCTCCCCACACCATCATTGGAGCACTTCCGGGTTCGTTGGCACTCACAACCCTGCCCCCATGCCGGCCCAGCTGCCTCTGAAACTCCTGAGTCCTGCTGCAGCCTGGTCAGTTTTTCACCTGTTTATACTACAATGCTGCCTCTTATGGAGTCATTTAGTCATTTGTATTCTGCCGACATTTATCATATTCCTGTTATATGGTTGTTCTAGAGCGTTGTGGAGTGGAGGAGTGGCCTAGTGGTTAGAGCACCGGCCTTGACATCCAGAAGTGGCCAGTTCAAACCCCACTGCTGCTCCTTGTGACCTTGGGTAAGTCACTTAACCTTCCATTGCCTCAGGTACAAAATTAGATTGTGAGCCCTCCTGGGACAGAGAAATATCCAGAGTACCTGAATGTAACTCACCTTGAGCTACTACTGAAAAGGTGTGAGCAAAATCCAAATAAATAGCAAGATTCTAGAATCCTAAAGAGTAACAAGATTCCGTGCCGAATCTCTGAGTAGCAACATTCCATGTAGAATCCCAAAGAATAAACATGGAGGAGTGGCCTAGTGGTTAGAGCACCGGCCTTGACATCCAGAAGTGGCCAGTTCAAACCCCACTGCTGCTCCTTGTGACCTTGGGTAAGTCACTTAACCTTCCATTGCCTCAGGTACAAAATTAGATTGTGAGCCCTCCAGGGATAGGGAAGTACATGAATGTAACAACCCTTGAGCTACTACTGAAAAAGGTGTGAGCAAAATCTAGATAAATAAATGTATATATTTCTGATACTATATTATGTCTATCCTGTTACTAGGATTTACCTCATTGATTGTATTTATATTTGGTCATTTTACTACTGTTACGCTTTTAACAAAACTGTAAGTTTTTTATGATAAATTGTGTCTGCTGTACACCACATTGAGTGAATCTCTTCATAAAGGCAGCTAACACCCAACAGAAAGGACTTAACGAGGATCTGGGGTTCCTAGCCCATTATAAACCATAAAGCTGTATGTCTCTGTTGATCACCCCACCCCTCACCTAGCCACACCCATCCTGTTAGAATATCAATGATATGCTTTGATGTCCCCATGCATACCTCCGACCCACCCCCATCCTCCCACCCTGTCAGACTGTCATAGTAATGCTTGAAGGTTTTCACTTATATACACTGTCAGCTAGCACATTTGCTTATTTCCGATCTGACGAAGAAGGGCAACCTTCGAAAGCTAATCAAGAAATGTATTAAGTTATGTCCAATAAAAAAAGGTATCATCTTATTTTCTTTTCCATGTTTTTTGTTTGATTTCTATAGATTCTACATGGAATGTTGCTATTCCACTAGCAACATTCCATGTAGAAGTCGGCCCTTGCAGATCACCAATGTGGCCGCGCAGGCTTCTGCTTCTGTGAGTCTGACGTCCTGCACGTACGTGCAGGACGTCAGACTCACAGAAACAGAAGCCTGCGCAGCCTTCTACATGGAATGTTGCTAGTGGAATAGCAACATTCCATGTAGAATCTCCAATAGTAGCAACATTCCATGTAGAATCTCCAATGGTATCTATTTTACTGTCATAGTAATGCTTGAATGTTTTCACTTATATACACTGTCAGCTAGCACATTTGCTTATTTCCGATCTGAGGAAGAAGGGCAACCTTCGAAAGCTAATCAAGAAATGTATTAAGTTATGTCCAATAAAAAAAGGTATCATCTTATTTTCTTTTCCATGTTTTATTTTGTTTGATTTCTATTGATAACCTAAAGGCAGCTAATAAATTCCAATCAATCAATCAATCAATCAATCTAACAGCTATGTGGAGGAGCAAGGTGCTTTGACTGACATTCATTAGAAAAGGGAAACTGTAACGAGATGTGATTTTAGGCTGGTTGGCCAGTGACTGAGGGGGGTATTCTGTCAGAGAGAACATGAACTCACAGCAGGGAGGAGAAGGATGGCTTTGCAGGCCATAAGATGGCTCATGTCACACATACCAGGGGAAGCTGTGCAGACAAGCTGTTCTGGGTTGTGTGGTAAGAGTGTGAGGCACGGTGGGTCAAGCTGTGTCTGCCCTTAGGTATCAGAAACACATTCTGATGGCCTTGGGTGATTCAGAGTCTGGAATGAAAACCGCATGCTTGAACTGCTTGGCAAGTTGAACGGTGATGATGGGTTAACTTAGCTTGGGCACTGGTTGACCTCAGCATGTGATGACACCCAGAGAGCTTGGGACACTGTGTTAAAATAAAAACTATATAAAGCTTGTTTTCTGCATAATTCTTTTATTTCATTCATTTGTATTTATATCCCACAACAGTCCAAATAACAGTTCAGCTCTATGCGGCTTACAGCACATTATGCATGTCATAAAAGGACACCTAAGATCAATTAAGAGATACAATCACAAAAAACAGAACATAGATTAAGTTAAAAACCTACGATAGGACTCGATCAATTTATTTTATTTATTTATTTTATTGCATTTGTATCCCACATTTTCCCACCTTTTTGCGGGCTCAGTGTGGCTTACAATAAGTTGTGAGTGATAGAAATACAGTTTGTTACTACTCGGTTATGGATTACATTGCGAGGAGTTAAGCGAGACAAACTCAGAGTATCATTTAGGAATATAACAATGGAAAAGAGCAGTTTCCCAAGTCAAGCCTCATCCATCAGGATATATCATGCTGAGTAAATTTGCAATAAGCCTACGCCTAAATGACGTCGTCACCACCTAGCGATTGTCGTCGTAATACGCGCCGACACCATTTTGCTTTGAACATAAACAGTAACCGTGGTTTTCAGTCAGGAGGGTCTGAAAACCGTGTAAAAATTTGTATCTGGGGAAAGGTCATGGTTCTCATAGACCGGTCAAAATTCCAGCAATAAGTTGAACACTCAAAAATCAAACAAATACCAAACAGCAAAAAGAAAATGAAACCAATACTACTTAGTTTGCCCTTGAACATAACAGTAACCCTCAACAGGAAACCTCCATAGCCAGAGGCACCTACACTGATGGTCTTCCCTGTTGAATGTCTCTTATCACGGGTTTCAACTATCCTCTGAAACAAACTGCAGCGGAAAACAGCTCCAGTTTGGAGAAAAAACCATTGCCACCAAGAGGAGAATATTCAAACAACAATAATCTATAGGGTTAATGTCATTTATATCACATTGAAAGATATACAAAATACTACTTGTGCACAGGAAAAAATTCCATTTAGCTTATCTGCCCAGGTGGCCGCTGTGACCCACAGCGTCTACATAGGGCCGCCGAGAGACTGAACCGGGCCCGGGGCAGGGCCTCCACCCTCCCCCAGATCACTGCTGTCCACCCCCCCACCACAATTGTTGCCGCTGTCCCCCCCCCCCCCCCGGATCGCTGCTGCAATTGAAATATCTTGCCTGGCGGGGATCCCGAGGCCCTGCCAGCAGAAGACGTCTTCTTCCAGTGCTGCTCTTCTGCCGATTGCCTGCCCCCCCCCCCCCCCCCGTAGCTGATTTTTCTCTTAGGGCATGCTCGGTTTCAAAACTGAGCATGTGCGCCTGAGAGGAAAAGCAGCCACTCAGCTGGGCAGAAGAACCTGGAGGAAGACCTGCAGTGTCTGCTTTTCCGGGTCCTCCCCAGCCTCCAAGAGTTTTTTTTCTCTCCTGCTTCTGTCGGGACGCGATCACTCGGGTCCGATCAGGAGCAGGAGAGAGAGAGACCCCAGCGCCGGGCCCCCCTTGAAGGCACAGGCCCGGCGAACCTTGCCTCCCCTTCCCCCCCTCGGTGACCCTGCGTCTGCAGAAGTATCCAGCCAGGCGCAAATCCAGAAGTAGTTCCACTGGTGCAGTCGTTTTCAAAAAAGAGGTGGAATATAGTAGCATAGTAGATGACAGCAGATAAAGACCTGTATTGTCCATCCAGTCTGCCCAACAAGATAAACTTGTATGTGCTGCTTTCTATGTATACCTGACCTTGATTTGCCCTTGCCATTTTCAGGGCACAGACTGTAGAAGCCTGCCCAGCACTAGCTTTGCTTCCCAATTACTGGTGTTGCCATCGTAAATGTATAATACATTTTGAAGAAATTGCAAGAAATGAGTGCAACTGATCGCCGGTCAGGAAGGGGTAGGGTCCACTCAGTTTGCACTGAAGAAAACATTGTGACAGCTAAAGAACCAGGTAGTGAGGTGACATCGTCAGTATCATTAGTGTTATGCTAACATTGTATTATGTCTCTGGGAATTTTTTTTTGTTACATTTGTACCCCGCGCTTTCCCAATCATGGCAGGCTCAATGTGGCTTACATGGGGCAATGGAGGGTTAAGTGACTTGCCCAGAGTCACAAGGAGCTGCCTGTGCCTGAAGTGGCCGCGCAGGCTTCTGCTTCTGTGAGTCTGACGTCCTGCACATACGTGCAGGACGTCAGACTCACAGAAACAGAAGCCTGCGCAGCCTTCTACATGGAATGTTGCTAGTGGAATAGCAACATTCCATGTAGAATGTCCAATAGTAGCAACATTCCATGTAGAATCTCCAATAGTATCTATTTTATTTTTGTTACATTTGTACCCTGCGCTTTCCCACTCATGGCAGGCTCAATGCGGCTTACATGGGGCAATGGAGGGTTAAGTGACTTGCCCAGAGTCACAAGGAGCTGCCTGTGCCTGAAGTGGGAATTGAACTCCGTTCCTCAGTTCCCCAGGACCAAAGTCCACCATCCACCACCATAACCACTAGGCCACTCCTCCACTGTTGCTACTATTTGAGATTCTACATGGAATGTTGCTATTCCACTAGCAACATTCCATGTAGAAGTCAGCCCTTGCAGATCACCAATGTGGCTGTGCAGGCTTCTGCTTCTGTGAGTCTGATGTCCTGCACGTACGTGCAGGACGTCAGACTCACAGAAACAGAAGCCTGTGCAGCCTTCTACATGGAATGTTGCTAGTGGAATAGCAACATTCCATGTAGAATCTCCAATAGTAGCAACATTCCATTTAGAATCTCCAATAGTATCTATTTTATTTTTGTTACATTTGTACCCTGCGCTTTCCCACTCATGGCAGGCTCAATGCGGCTTACATGGGGCAATGGAGGGTTAAGTGACTTGCCCAGAGTCACAAGGAGCTGCCTGTGCCTGAAGTGGGAATCAAAGTCAGTTCCTCAGTTCCCCAGGACCAAAGTCCACCACCCTAACCACTAGGCCACTCCTCCACTCCAATGCTGTTAAATGTGTATATTTTTCATTCTGTTTCAAGGTAGTTCTATTATTAGGTTCAAATTTACCTCGTTTATTGTATTTATATTTATTCTTGGTTATTTTACTGTTATGCTGTTAACAAAGCTGTAAGTTTTATTTTAAACTGTACCTGCTGTACACCGCCTTGGCTGAAAGTCTTCATAAAGACGATTAATAAATCCCAATAAATAAATAAAAATAAAATTGTTTGGGTTAGAATGGCTAGCGTGACTGTGGGCTTATTGCAAATTTATTCAGGATGATATATTCTAAATTGTATTGAAATTGGTCATGTTTTGAGAGTTTTACAGAAAACAAGCTTTGTATAGTTGGTTTTTTTTTTTTAAACACAATGTATATTATATACAATTGACTCCAATATTTAGAGACAATGTACAATAGGCTATAGTTAAATATAGGACTTAGTTTCCAGTTACAATAGCTGCTAATGACAATAGAATGTAAATGTGTATTTACTGTTGATACATTGTACACTGTTACACAATGGGCCTCTGCTAGCAACCCCCACTGGTAAACATGCCTCTTCCTTTTGATTTTTATTCTTGTGCTGTGTTTGCCTCCTTTCAATTTATCCTGTTTTTCCACTGCTTGTTGAAAGCTCAGTCACTTCCTTAAACAGTCATTCTAACCTTGTGCACCACTTGTGCTGCCTCTGCCAGGGCTGGCTTTCACCATGAGGCCAACCAGGTGTTCACCTAGGGTAGTAGCTTCTGGGGATGGGAAAGAACCATTGAAGTCAAGACAGAATTACAGATCCCAATAGCCAAACTCAAAGAACCTACTTGCAGGGAAAGTTGGCAGTTTTCAAACAGCTCATTGACTGGGGTAAATAGCGTTTGGAAATTGCCTACATTTTGCAGCAAAGCTTGATTCAGGAAAGTATGATGTCCAGTGATACATTGTTGTAAAATCCTTCTAGGAGGGATGTGTTGGGATGATTATGATGATCGATTGTTGAGTTTAATAACTCAAAGTGAGGGAGGGGAGCCTAAGAATACGAAACAGGGGCATAGCCAGACCTTGGCAGGAGGGGGGGGGATCCAGAGCCCAAGGTGAGGGGACACATTTTGCCCCCCCCCCCTGGTGCCGCCAGCCCCCACACCATTTTTGACCCCCCCCCCTGTGCTGCCACCCCTCCCCGCCACTTTCGACCCCCCCACCTCCGCCGCTGCCTCTGACCCGCCCATGCCACCACCGCCGCCAGGTACCTTTGCTGGCAGGGCCCCCAACCCCGCCAGCCGAAGTCTTCTTCAACGCATTCGCTGATCTGTTTCTGTGAGTCCTGACTCCTAACGTCCTGCTTTAGTTCTGATTTCCCCATTGCATTCCCTAAGAAAAGCAAGATCCTAAGTCCTTGCAAACAATAGGGTAAACACACGCCTGGAACAACCCCATTGGGCGAATATGCCCTAGTAATATAAGATGAAACCCGAGCTAGCTAGAAATGCATATAGAATAATCATAATGCCCCAACCCACTTCGGGTCCAGCAAGGCTGACAAATTCTCAGACAGTAGGGTATGCGGCAAAGGAAACCAGCCACTGAAGCAGTTGAACCCAGTTGAACCCATGTGGCAATTATTAGGGTTCAACAACCCCTTTTCACTCACTCCGGAATAGTGAGTGGGGGGGGGGGGCCTCCCAGCCACCCACAACCCTGCTCATGGCTCATCTACAATGCCTCTGGCTTGGGTACTCCAACCACCAAAACGGAAGCAATGACACTGTATAAGAAACAATAAACCAAGTGTGTAGGTTGGGGGGGGGGAGGGTCACATGCTCTCCAAGCCCTCGGTGGCACAGAAAGGCCGCTCCACAGAACGCTGGGGCTTTAAAACCCCACACAAGGTGGAGGAACACACTATTCCTACGTACGTCAACAAGAGAGAGTCCATGGAGTAGGGTAGAAAAGGCTCTTCCAAAAGACCAAGGGAGACGTAAGTTCAAAGATTGATCTTTGTTGGAACAAACACGATAGACTCAACACAGTTGCTGTGTTTCAGCATGAAAACGTCTGCTTCAGGAGTCTACAGAAAAATATATATACAACTTTTATAAACACATAATATACAAAGAGATGTAAATTATAAAAGCTAAGAATGCCAGGATAAAAGTATGATGAAAAACCCCCCAACCACAAGCGCCTCCCTTGACAGCAGAGTGCCCTGGTTGCGAAGGAAAGATTTTCCCACCCCTGTCTGCCCAATGACCACACACATTACCCGGGAGTCCGGAGCCAGGATGGACGCACAGCACCAGGTTCCATGCAGCAGGTGAGGTACTTCACCTTATCCCTTCCACCAGCTTGTACCTCTGGTAGAAGCAGGTCTCAGGCCAGATGAATGACGGGAATGAGTAGAAAGAGTTTTTCTCTATACCTCATTCCATTTGCCATGCAACATTTTTTTGTAATGAGGAGTCCAAATGGTATTTGGACTTTTTTTTTTTTTTTTTACTTTATTTTACATTTATGGGGCTATCTGAAGACTCATTGGAATCCCTTGTGCTTATAACTTTTCAGTAGGCGCAAAGACCAAACATTTTTATTGGATCGTCAGTCTCTTTTATATACTCTGATGTTCTCGGAGATTAGAGAGGGTTTTCTTACATGATCAGGACGATCACCCTCCTATTTGACTGCATGAACATGTAGTTCTAATTTCTCAAAAGAAAGCTGCAGGGCTCCGTTGTTACGTTGGCCAAGGAACAAATGAGGTGGCCACCCTAACAGAGGAGTTATCCCCAGCCGGAATCACGCCCTGTGCAACATGTTCCCTAGCCCCCCCTACTGCAGCCACCAAAGGGGAGACAATGGGCAGGATATGGTTTTTGCCTTCGTACCCCATCCACTGCACTGCAGCCACCAAGGGGGAGACAATGGGCAGGATGCGGTTTTCACCCCCATACCCCATCCACTGCACTGCAGCCACCAAGGGGGAGACAATGGGCAGGATGTGGTTTTCGCCTCCGTACCCCATCCACTGCACTGCAGCAACCAAGGCCCACCAAGGGGAAGACAATGGGCAGGATATGGTTTTTGCCTTCGTACCCCATCCACTGCACTGCAGCCACCAAGGGGGAGACAATGGGCAGGATGCGGTTTTCGCCCCCGTACCCCATCCACTGCACTGCAGCCACCAAGGGGGAGACAATGGGCAGGATGCGGTTTTCGCCCCCGTACCCCATCCACTGCACTGCAGCCACCAAGGGGGAGACAATGGGCAGGATGCGGTTTTCGCCCCCGTACCCCATCCACTGCACTGCAGCCACCAAGGGGGAGACAATGGGCAGGATGTGGTTTTCGCCCCCCCCCCACATCTCCCTTGCACCCCCAACATTTGGGTTTCCTATGTTTTTAGTACCAGATCCTAAAGCAGTGTGTCTTTCTTTAATAAATCATAACAACTGCTAATAATTTCTTGGAGTCACAGGAAGATTATGCTTTGGAGGCTCCAAAACGGATCCTATCTGGCTACAGCAGAAACATGAAACCATTCTTCTGTCTGGGGGGCTAGTGCTCCATTTCCATTAACAGTGAGAAAATCCTGCTGCTGCCAGACTTCAGATGTTCTCACAGAGAGAGTTTGTAGCAGAAATCTAAATATGTTGGAACACTTACACCAAAACGCAAGCCTAGGGCTTTATTCTTTTAAATTAGCAGGCTCTATCTCACAAAGGATGCTAACATAAACAAGCCAATGTTTCATTGCTTTTTATTTGTTTCCAGTAAAATGTAAAACAGCTGAGGAAGACAAGACTATCTCGGCTTGCTGGTGACCCTTGGTGGTGAAAGAAAACAAAGATGAAGTCTCATAAGAAGGTGTGTGAATTAATGAAAGTAACGTTTCCGTAAGGCCTTCGAGGTGAGCCCTGTAGGGAAGGATGGATTTCTTTTAGCATTGCTTCATTCAGACAATAATTATACTTATTATCTGATCCATCTGCAGTTCTAGGCGGTTTACAATAAGACCACAAAGGAGACGGCGAAGGCGACTGAATAAAACGACGATGCTGTGTGGTCTAGAAGATGTATTGGTCAACAGCAACAACTCGACAGGGCCGTGTTTCGGCCCACTGGCCTGCTTCAGGAGTCTATGCATAAGAACATCGCTGCTGTTCAAAAAGAAAATGGTGGGAAGCACTGCAGATAGCGCTCCACGCCCTCGAACATAACTTCTACAGCTGCTGACCGCCGCTACTGTGCCTGAGAATACGGATCTTCGGAAGCAATGAAAAGGAGCAAGCCCGCATTAACGATAACTTAAGCTCGAAGGCTCCGGTCTACGTTTATTGCTAACGTGGGCTTGCTCCTTTTCATTGCTTCCGAAGATCCGTATTCTCAGGCACAGTAGCGGAGGTCAGCAGCTGTAGAAGTTACTTTTGAGGGCATGTGGCGCTATCTGCAGTGCTTCTCTCCAGTGGCGTTCCTAGGCTGGCTGACACCCGGGGTGGATCGCCGATGTGCCTCCCCCCGGGTGCAGCACGACCCCTCCGGCGAAATTACACCCCCCGGGTGCATTTTTACCTGCTGGGGGGGGGGGGTGCTGCGCGCCTGTCAGCTCTGAGTCCACTCGTTCCCTGCTGCTCCCTCTGCCCCGGAACAGGAAGTAACCTGTTCCGGGGCAGAGGGAGCAGCAGGGAGGGAATGAGAGGACTCGGCCAACAGGTGTGCGGCACCCCCCAAGCAGCGTGCACCCGGGGTGGACCGCTCCCACCGCCCCCCCCCCTTGGTACGCCACTGCTTCTCTCCATTTTTTTGAACTGCAATAATGGTGTTTTATGCATAGACTCCTGAAGTAGGCCAGTGGGCTGAAACACGGCTGTGTTGAGTCGTCGTTGTTCACCACTAAATCTTCTAGGGTATAGCAGAGAGAGGGAGCAAAGCACAAACAAAAAGCAAAAGAACAAAAAAGCACCAAGGGCCTTCGAAAAAAGGGGGACAGAACCTTTAATCATATACGTCGATGAAACAATTCTAGAATGGACCTGACACGATCCGTGTTTCGGCGCGCAGCGCCTGCGTCAGGGGTCTGTTCCCAGAAGTTCCCAACAGGCTCTGACAGCCTCCCATGGCTGCGCGCCGAAACACGGAGTGTGTCGGGTCCATTCTAGAATTGTTTCATCAACGTATATGATTAAAGGTTCTGTCCCCCTTTTTTTGAAGGCCCTTGGTGCTTTTTTGTTCGTTCACTAAATCTTCTAGACCATACAGCATCATCTTTTTATTGAGTCACCTTCGCTGTCTCCTTTGTGGTATTATCTCTGCAAGGTTCTTTGTTCTTCTGTGTTTTTTACAATAAAATCATACATAAAATAGACTTAAAGGCAGTGGTGTGCTGGAGCAGGCTCTCACAGGCTCGCAAGAGCCGGTTGTTAAGTTTTTAAGAATTTTGGGAGCCGGTTGTTAAAGTAGGGCCCTCCATGGCTACTTTAACAACTGGCTCCCAAAATGTGGGCTTGGGCCCCCTGCTGAATTCTCTTTTACTTTGCTGGTGGGGATGCTGAGCCCTGCCAGCCAAGTAAATAGACTGCTGCTGCTCCCCGCTCCTTGTTTCCAGCTCTGAGCTGCAGGCTGGGACTTCTCCAGCATGTGTGAGAAGTTTCAGCATGCTGCTCAGAGCAAGACCTTGGGAGTGGTGGCAGTCTGTTTATTGGCTGCCAGCAAAGGTATGCCTAGCGTGCCAGCACGAAGAGAGGAAGGAGAGAGAGGCAAGTGTTGCTCCCCCCCCAACCCCGGCTACCCCTAGCCCTTCCAACTGCAGAGCTGGCTACGTCCGGAGAAAGAGCCTGTTGTTAAAAATTTACCAGCACACCCCTGCTTAAAGGGCTAGATCCTATATATCGCACCTCGATTTCCATGCGGAAATCAAAGCGTATTCCATAAAGTACGCTTTAATTTAGGCGCACGTTATAGAACACACTGAGCGCTGCACCACGTGACTAAATTTAGTCGCAGTCAATTACTCCAACTAAAACCTGGTGTAAATCCCCACACGTAACTTAGGTGTGGAGCGGGTGTATTCTATAAAAAGCGGGCACAGATTTTAGAAACACCCACAGCCCGCCCATTCTACTCCCTTAACCATGCCCACTTTTTCTACTATGCGACTTAGAATTTACGCACACCACGTTACAGAAAACCCTGAGCGAGTTGTGCATGCAAATCTTAGTTAATGGCAATTAGTGCTGAAATTGCTTGTTGACATCCAAATAGCACCGATTAGTTAGTTAACCAATTAAGTGATGCGCGTTGTTCTAGAATACGCCTCGATTTCCGTGCAGAAATTAAGGTGCCATGTATAGAATCCCGGGGAAAGGGGAGAATTCAGTAAATAAGTATATAAGTACATAAGTATTGCTATACTGGGAAAGACCAAAGGTCCATCGAGCCCAGCATCCTGTTTCCAACAGTGGCCAATCCAGGTCACAAATACCCGGCAAGATCCCCAAAAAAGTACAAAACATTCTATACTGCTTATCCCAGAAATAGTGGATTTTCCCCAAGTCCTTTTAATAACAGTCTATGGACTTTTCCTATAGGAAGTCATCCAAACCTTTTTAAAACTCCGCTAAGCTAACCGCCTTTACCACATTCTCTGACAACGAATTCCAGAGTTTAATTACACGTTGAGTGAAAAAATATTTTCTCCGATTCGTTTTAAATTTACTACATTGTAGCTTCATCGCATGCCCCCTAGTCTTAGTATTTTTGGAAAGCGTGAACAGATGCTTCACATCTACCCATTCAACTCCACTCATTATTTTATAGACCTCTATCATACCTCCCCTCAGCCGCCTTTTCTCCAAGCTGAAGAGCCCCAGCCGCTTTAGCCTTTCCTCATAGGGAAGTTGTTCCATCCCCTTTATCATTTTTGTCGTCCTTCTCTGCACCTTTTCTAATTCCACTATATCTTTTTTGAGATGCGGCGACCAGAATTGAACACAATATTCAAGGTGCGGTCGCACCATGGCGCCCAAAGTTAACTGCTGGGATGATCCGCGCTGAGGTAGTACTCTGTAACATTTCAGCTAAAACTTAACGCAGAAAAAACACAATGTCTTGTACTCACCTCACAACATAACACAAACAACTTCTCCACCATATCCACACCATACTGCTCTCTTCCCGTCTCACAAAACTTGAAAATTCTTGGAGTTACCATTGATTGAAACTTCACGATCGATACCCACGTGAAGAACATGATGAAAAAGATGTTCCACTCCATGTGGAAACTCAAAAGATTAAAACCTTTCTTCCCGAGATACATCTTCCGCACCCTGGTACAGTCAATGGTAATAAGTCATCTGGATTACTGCAACACACTGTACGCTGGCTGCAAAGAACAGACTATCAAAAAAGTCCAAACAGCCCAGAATACTGCCGCAAGACTCATATTTGGAAAAACTAAATATGAAAGTGCAAAACCCCTAAGAGAGAAACTTCACTGGCTCCCACTTAAGGAACGCATTGCGTTCAAGATCTGCACGATTGTACACAAAATCATTCACGCAGACGCCCCAATCTACATGCTAAACCTCGTGGACCTACCTCCCAGAAACGCTATAAGATCATCCCGCAAATTTCTCAATCTGCACTTCCCAAGCTGTAAAGGACTCAAATACAAATTGATGCATGCCACTACCTTCTCCTACATAAGCACGCAGTTGTGGAATGCATTACCTACAGCCCTGAAAACTATTGACGAAATAACTAACTTTCGCAAATCTCTGAAGACTCACCTCTTCAACAAGGCCTACAAAGAGAACCTATAGCCTTACTAAACTACCACGCCAAAACGAAAGGTCACCTTCTATACTTACCCGCCTAACACTATCCTTTTTCTCTTCCCATACTTAATCTCTGTGCATTACTAATTGTATCTGATATTCTGGAATTACAATGTCATAACAAAACTCTGTAAGCCACATTGAGCCTGCAAATAGGTGGGAAAATGTGGGATACAAATGCAATAAATAAATGGCGCTCTGTGCGGATCGCCACTTACCGATTACTGGTTTAGGACTCATTTTGCACCTAACTTTTGGCACCAGCGTTTACGCCAGCTTTTGTCAGGTGAACGTGATCTAGGCAGGTCTTCATAACAGCTGCATTTGTGGTAAGGTTATTCCAGTCTTAACACTCCAATTTGTCTCCCTACTTTTTTTTCTCTTCTTCAAAGAAATGGGTGACGTTAATCTACTGATAGCATGACCGTGACTAGAGGTTTGGATCCTTCACTCCTCATTTGACCCTGGTCTTACTCACTGGCACTGTAATGGTTTTTACTAATTTAGTTTGTCAAGGATATTAAAGGTACAAACACTTTGGCGTAACCTAATCTTGGAAGGGGACTCTGGGGGGTATGCCCTGCTGAAGCCCTTGCATTTAATCGATGATCACTGAGGACAGGAATGCTGTATAGTTGGACCAGATGGTCTCCTTTGATTTTGCTGACCTCTTATTTATGTGGTATGGAGCCGGTCGAGTTTATCGGTCTGCATTGGATCAGATTGTGGTTTTCCGAAAACCGTCCCTTCCATGACTTCTAAAAGTCACTCTCTGATGGAAACCAAAGAAACTGCATACTTTGTAAATTGGGATATCTTTCGTTGGACTCCCCCTTCAGCTCTTCTCCTCCACCCCACCAAATCTATCTATCTATCTATCTATCTATCTATCTATCTATCTATCTATCTATCTATCTATCTATCTATCTATCTATCTATCTATCTATCTATCTATCTATCTATCTATCTTTGGGGCCTTATTGGTTTCCTCTTTAGATGTCAAAGGTGAGTCAACAGCTAACATACAATAATGTCTGTGCGTAAATTGATTTTGCTGCCACGTCATGTAAATATTTATTTTCTAGAATAAGGCAGCAAGCATGGTGATCCATTTATACAGACCCAGAAAAGATCACTGGCCTGCATAAGTAATCACACTAGCAAAGATCAGGTCTATGAAAACCCTATCAAGCAAAGGTCAAACTTGGACTCCTTCCCTCCAGGACTGTCCTTACTACTACTACTACTACTTAACATTTCTAAAGCGCTACTAGGGTTACGCAGCGCTGTACAATTTAACATAGAAGGACAGTCCCTGCTCAAAGAGCTTACAATCTAAAGGACAAGTGAACAGTCAGTCTGATAGGGGCAGTCAAATTGGGGCAGTCTAGATTACCTGAAAGGTAAGAGTTAGGTGCCGAAAGCAGCATTGAAGAGGTGGACTTTAAGCAAAGACTTGAAGATGGGCAGGGAGGGGGCTTGGCGTAAGGGCTCAGGAAGTTTGTTCCAAGCATAGGGTGAGGCGAGGCAGAATGAGCGGAGCCTGGAGTTGGCGGTGGTGGAGAAGGGTACTGAGAGGAGGAATTTGTCCTGTGAACGGAGGTTTCGGGCGGGAACGTAAGGGGAGATGAGGGTAGAGAGGTAGTGAGGGGCAGCAGACTGAGTGCATTTGTAGGTAAGAAGGAGAAGCTTGAACTGAATGCGGTATCTGATCGGAAGCCAGTGAAGTGACCTGAGGAGAGGGGTGATATGAGTATATCGATTCTGGCGGAATATAAGACGTGCAGCAGAGTTCTGAAGGGGGGATAGATGCGTACGCCTTGTAGCGCTATAGAAATGCTAAATAGTAGTAGTAGTAGATGGCTAAATGTGAGGCCGGTGAGGAGTAAGTTGCAGTAGTCAAGGCGAAAGGTAATGAGAGCGTGGACGAGAGTTTGGGTGGTGTGCTCGGAGATGAAAGGGCGAATTTTGCTGATGTTGTAGAGGAAGAAGTGACAGGTCTTGGCTATCTGCTGGATATGCGCAGAGAAGAAGAGGGAGGAGTCGAAGATGATTCCGAGGTTGCGGGCAGATGAGACGGGGAGGATGAGGGTGTTATCAACTGAGATAGAAAGTGGAGGAAGAGGAGAAGTGGGTTTTGGTGGAAAGACGATGAGCTTGGTCTTGGACATGTTCAGTTTCAGGTGGCGATTGGACATCCAGGCAGCAATGTCGGATAAGCAGGCCGATACCTTTGCCTGGGTCTCTGCGGTGATGTCTGGTGTGGAGAGATACAGCTGGGTGTCATCAGCATAAAGATGATACTGGAAGCCATGAGATGAGATCAGGGAGCCCAGGGAGGAGGTGTAGATTGAGAAGAAAAGGGGTCCAAGGACAGATCCCTGGGGAGCACCAACAGATAGCGGGATGGGAGTGGAGGAAGATCCATGAGAGTGAACTCTGAAGGTGCGGTGGGAGAGATAGGAGGAGAACCAGGAGAGGACAGAGCCCTGGAACCCAAATGAGGACAGTGTGGCAAGAAGTAAATCATGATTGACAGTGTCAAAAGCAGCGGATACTCCTTACTCCAGTGGCACCCTATATGGGGGGAGGGGAATGGTAACCCCATGAGTCTTTGGGGTGCCCTGGCCGCTAGTCCCACAGCCCTGTGGCCTTTCTCCCTACTGTCCCCTCACTATCGGAGCTTGGAGCTCAGCGCAACTGCTAGAGATGAAAAGCTTTTGCTTCAGCCATAAAATATTTTTACAGATTGTGCCATCATCTCTTGGTTAGGTTGCGAAAGCATCAGTTATAGCATTTTTGTTGTCGTCTAACTTTGAACCACCACCGGGGCCTATTATCGTTAATTAGCAAAATCTGAAACTTCTGAAAAGTGTTTGGTTGTTGTCTGCTGTCTTAGGAAAGACCACATAGAGAACGAGAGAGACAGTAGAGAATGACACGAGGACCGACGGTAACCACGGGGATGGGGACGGGGACAGAGCCCACGGGGACGGGGTTGGGGCAGGGATGGGGACAGAGCCCGCGAGGATGGGGACAAACCTTGAACTGTACTGTTATTTATGATTGAATGATGCAGACGACAATATTTTTATTTTTTGGAAAAAGAAGCAGACGTGCTGGCCACAGCTAGCAAAATTTGCATGGGGGGATCCTGTACATTCCTGCTACCAGCACATCTTCTAAGAAGACATCTTCTATTGCAGGAAGGACCGTGGAAGACAGGAGAGCTAGTTTGAATCCTGAGATTGTTGATGACGACTTATTCATCCACAGATTACAAAATCATAACAGTGCTTCATAGAGGATATTTCTCCCCTCTGGGGCATACAGAACGGGTTGTATTTTATATCCCTGGATATTTTAACAGGGTGGATTAGGATTCCTTGGTGTAGTAGAAATCAGCTATTGTTGGGGTTGGAAGGGTAGAGGGTGGTGGTGGGAAGGAGGGTTATTATAGCTGCTCGTTGTTATTATTATTTTCTATTTGTAATTTATACACGACAGTTGCACAGCATATTGTTCCTTTTTATACTTTAATAAAAAGATTTAAATATAAAAACATAATCGTTCGAGGCTTCTGCAGATGAGAACAGAGCCCACGGGGAGTGGGTGGGGACGGAGACAGAACCTGTGGGGACGGGGCAGGAATGGAGACAGAGCCTGCGGGGACGGTATGGGGATGGAGACAGGGTGGGGACGGAGACAGAATCCATGGGGACGGGGCGGGGATGGGGACAAATTTTGTTCCCGTGTCATTCTCTAAGAGACAGAGATGTGCTACAATCTACCCGCAGGGGTATTGCTAAGGAGGGAATACAAACACTCTCCAGAGTTAATGATTCTTTTGCTTTTAAATGATTCAATCTTTATTGAATATTTGAAACTTACGAAACACAAGCCTCTGCTTTCATCCTGCCATGCTACTAGGACTCTATTCAGTTGTGAGGAGTGGAAATTGAACGGCTTGAAAGGAGATCTTCACAAACTATACAGATGCATAATTTGCAACTTTCCAAAAATGAACATACTGAAGCTAGATTGAAAAGGTGGATGGGGTATTTTATTGGTACTCCATTCAGCTAATTGTTTAAAAATGCTTAAAACCGTGAGGGATGACACCATGTAGCATGCTGACAGGAATTGTTTATAAAGCACCAGGGAGAGGTAAAGAAATTCCTTCAGTTTAGATTTCAAAGCAGATTTCTGTCCTGTCCGGGGGAACAGCCTTGGCTGCTCCTTACTTTGTAATTTAAAACAGTGGGATTAATTTCGGCTTGGTGGCTGGACTCCAGCTGTACAGAAGACCTGAAGGGACTCTTTACCACCGGGGGAAGAGATCTAAGTCAATGACTGGCATTTCAAGGCGAGGGAAGAGACCCGAACCTCTGGTGAGTCTGTGAGTTAGGACAACAGACAGATGGGAAAGGCAGTTTTTTTAATTGGGATTTATTAACCGTCTTTTTGCAGAGAATTACTCAAGGCTGTGTACAGTAGGTACAGTTTAACATCAAACTTACAATTTTGTTAACAGCATAACAATAGTAAAATGTGTAAGCACAAACATAAATACAATAAGTATATAAGTATTGCCATACTGGAAAAGGCCAATCCAGGTCACACATACCTGGCAAGATCCCAAAAAAGTACAAAACATTTTATTCTGCTTATCCCAGAAATAGTGGATTTTCCCCAAGTCCATTTAATAATGGTCTATGGACTTTTCCTTTAGGAAGCCGTCCAAACCTTTTTTAAACTCCGCTAAGCTAACCGCCTTTACCACATTCTCTAGCAACGAATTCCAGAGTTTAATTACCAGAGTAAAATTTGAATACAGCAGACTGAAACCTAATAATAGGACCACCATGAAACAGGATCAAAAATATACACATTTAACAGCACTGAAATTCAAATGTTTTTTTTTGCTTTAACACTATCATGTATTTCGCCACCATGTAACACAAAACCCTCTGTAAATTAATGGTATATTTACTTCTATTTCCAGTACCCATGTTGAATTGTAAGCCACATTGAGCCTGCAAAGAGGTGGGATAATGTGGGATACAAATGCAATAAATAAATAAATAAATAAATAAATAAATAACAGAGATATAATACAATAAATAAGTTCTATAAGGAAGCACCTAAATGTGTGATTCAGGCACACCCCATGTGTGAAGGTGGACAGGGCAGCGGTGGCCCTTAGTTCCTCATGTTCCTGATACCTGCGTCCAGCATGGTCACCTAGCGCAGGATAAGTTGCACGCATAATTTATGATTTCACATCTTGGTCTCTGGCCTCCCTACAATGTCACATCATAAATTATGGACATAAGGGGTTAGAGTCTATATATGGTGCCCAAAAAATTGGTGCCAAAAAATACCCATGTGTGGTATTCTATAAGCCGTGCCTAAAGTTTGGTGTGGTTTATGGAATAACCACTTAAGCGGAGAGGTAGCGTGTAAATTTTGGCCCCCACCATTTCCACCAATGAAAACATGGTGCAAATGCCCACACCTAAATTTATGCAGTGAGTCTGTAACTATGCACGTAACTCAAAACCACGCCCCCATTCTGCCTCGAAATGCCCATGACCTTCCCATTTCTGTGCCCCCTTTTTTAGGTGTGAATCCTGTACCTAAATTTATGCGCATGAGTCCCAATTAAATAGAACTAGTGCCAAAGATTTCTTGTTAAAAAGTCAATTATTGGCACTAATTGGCTCATTATTCTATTAAACTGCGCATGCAAATTGCGAATGGGCCTAAATTTACGCACGCAATTTTTGGAAACCTTTATAGAATAGTTGCACAACAATCTCCTGAAGGCACATCTAGACGGTCTGTTTTTCAGGATTACCACAATGAATATTCATGGGGTAGATTTACATATGTTGAGTCTCCAATGCATGCAAATCTATGTCATGCATATTTACTGTGGTAATCTTGAAAACCAGACAAGCTAGGGGTGGCTCCAGGAGAGGACAGGCAGAGGCATCAAAATCCCATTAAAGCAACGATTGCTATTTCCAACTCGGTAAAAATTACTGAGTTGGAAAGAGCAAAGGATGCTCTAAAGGAACGGGATGCAAATGAGCTGCTCGCAAAAACAGCGAGCAGCTCGGCAGTAGGGAAGGCAATCGGTCACCCGAGCATGCGCAGAATAGCCAATCGCTAAGCATGACTGCTCTGCGCATGCTGCAGACGTCTTTCATACATGCATAGAACCTATGTGTATGAAAGCAGTGTGTAGCTTTAAATTTTTTCAAACACTTTTTAATCGCCGCCAGCTGTCTCCTCTGCAGCACTCCATTTCCTGTGGCCAGACCTGCCTGATGACCCTCAGCAGCATTGGAGCTGGTGTTGACGGGGGAGGGAAGGACTGCTTGGATTGTAAGCTCTGTCAAGCAGGGACTGTCTCTTCATGTTCAAGTGTACAGCGCTGCGTACGTCTAGTAGTGCTTTAGAAATGATAAGTAGTAGTAGTAGTAGAGTGGGGGGAGGGGCAGTGGCATGTGCTAGCGATGCCACGGCTCTCTTTAGCCAATAGGCAGCTGCTATTTCCAAGGTAATGGGAAAGAAACAACAGTACCGACAGCTCTGGACCACCTGTAAAAATTTCATCTTTAAGGTAGGCGGTCCTTTCTGGGCATCGCTAGGAAAAGGGCTGTGCTTTACTCGGAATGCACATTTGAATTGTAAGTAGCTCATTTAAATAACTTAGTATGCAATTATCATTAGCTGTTACCGTGACAGGAAAAAAGACTACAGAACCCGTTGTGCGTGTCTCGCCTCACTCCGTTCTCTCTTAACCGGCTAAAACTGGTGCAAAAACCACATTGCTGGCTCGTTAATTTTTTGTGCATCTAGGCCTGGTTTAGAAGGGTGACAGATTCACACCAGCGTCATGTTTTCAAACCAGGGAAACACATTTGAACACATGTGATCAGATACCGCATACAGTTCAAGCTTCTCCTACTTACCTACAAATGCACTCGATCTGCAGCCCCTCATTACCTCTCTACCCTCATCTCCCCTTACATTTCTACCCGAAACCTCCGCTCACAGGTCAAATCCCTCCTCTCAGTACCCTTCTCCACCACCGCCAACTCCAGGCTCCGCCCTTTCTGCCTCGCCTCACCCTATGCTTGGAATAAACTCCCTGAGCCCATACGTCAAGCCCCCTCCCTGCCCATCTTCAAATCCTTACTCAAAGCCCACCTCTTCGATGTCGCCTTCGGCACATAACCATTATACCTCCATTGAGGAAATCTAGACTATCCCAACTTGACATTTCGTCCTTTAGATTGTAAGCTCCTCTGAGCAGGGACTGTCCTTCTTTGTTAAACTGTACAGCGCTGCGTAACCCTAGTAGCGCTCTAGAAATGTTAAGTAGTAGTAGTAGTAAAAGCTAGTGGCAGTAAAGAATATATTTACACTAGGGTTGGGAGATCAGGAGAGGATGAGATTCACATCAGTATGAGATGCTTGGTACGCAAAGAACGGACCCAGGCCAACATCAACATGCAGCATCTGTCAGCCCTACTGCTTGTTGTAACTTTGGGCTCTCACGTTTCCTAGTCATTTTTCTGCTCACCTCTGTCCTGTTTTCTCTCCTGCCAGTCAGAAGACTGTCAATCTCCATTGCCTTCCTGTGCACAAACTCTGCTCTGTCAACAAGTCTGTTCCTTTAACCAGGATTTGGAAAAGAAGGACTCTATTGTTTTCTGAAGTTGGCCCAACTCACAAGAAATGCATTCATTAAGCCAATATATCCTCTTAAAGGTCAACTTTCTATTGTCCTTTACCTTTAGGTGCACTGAAAGCCTCTTCTGTAAACATTCATTTTCCTTTAACAGGGAGTCAATTAAAAGGGCTTCATTGTATTGCTGTATGCTTATGTACCTTTTCAGTTTTGCGGACAGAGGCGTGATTGTTTTTACCGGCGTATTCCTTTCCCAGGTGTACCTACTCCGTTGTGTCTTTTGTTTCTTTGCTGTATAGAAACAGTGGATACTGAAATAGGTCAGGCAGTGGGACCAGGTGTTGCCTGCTGTCAGTCATTAGCGCACGGTAATGCGCTTCCTCACGTCAAGGCCTCCTTTCAGGAAACAGGAGGGAATCTGCGTTGCATAGGGCCAGGACTCTGCCAGCAGTGAATGGAATAACTTCATCTCTTCCTTCTTGTTTTGGAGTCTTGGGATTTAAGAGAGGTCATTATGGGGCAGAAGGTTGGACCACATTTGATGGCGTGAAGAGAGGCCGTTCCGAACTTTGAAGTTAGACACAGTGAGGAAGCACCCTGCATGGAGTGAATTTCCGTGAATTTCCCTAATGCAGTATTTCCCAAGTCCAGTCCTGGAGTACCCGTCGCCAGTCATTTTTGAAAGGTGTTAGCCAGGGCGTGGCTGGACCTTGTGGTGGGAGGGTGCCAGAGCCTGAGGTGGGGGGCACTTTTGTCTGCCGCTCCGCCACTGTCTCCCCGCCACCCTGCCACTTCCCACCCACTGCTGCAGCAAATACCTTGGCTGGCGGGGGTTCCCAAACCCCGCCAGCTGAAGTGTTGTCCAGTGCTGGTCTCAGGCCCTGCTCTGTCTTCGCCTCATGTCCTGCACTCTCCTTTTAATGTCATTGAGAATGCTCAGTTTCACTAAAAGGAGCGTGCCGAACGTGAGGGGAGGACAGAGCAGGGCAGGCACTGCGGTTGCTGGATAACACTTCAGCTGGCCGGGGTTGGGGATCCCCCACCAGCAAAACTAGGGGCCCACAGGAAATTTTGGGGGCCCAGGCCCCCATGGCCCCACATAGCTATGCCACTGCTTTAGGGGCAAATGACCCTTAGCACCTGGGGGCTCATATCACTGTCAGTCCCCCTCTGATGCCCTCTAGAACTCCTGCTCTGTCCACTGCACCACTTACTCAGCCCTTGGGACAGCCCTGGTTACTCATTACCAGCTCTCGCCTTCCCCTTTATCTGGAAAGTTCTCAAGAAAACTGAGGATCCCCAGACCACTGTCTTATCTCACCATAGATGAGAGCTAGAAAATATGTGCCCCTAGACAGCGGGGAGGGGAATGTGCAGGGGTTTCCCCCACCCACAGAAACTTCAGAGTATGCAGCGATGGCTGGAACTCTACCCTTCCAAATCTTTGGAGCGTCTTCCTCACCTTAGAGACCATCACGTGGTACCTGTAACAGAGGTGGCAACATGTGGATTTGAATTCATTAGTCACCTTTTCCAAACCCAGGCTCACAGAGGGTGTGCATTTGGGCGGGGCATGGGCGGGTCACTTACTTAGGTTCCAAACTTATACAATATGGTAAGTTGCGAGCTAAAATTTATACCTGCCTTTTATACACTGTAAGTGGTGGCACCCTAAAGCCAACTTAGGCTGTATTCTATAATGAAATCTGGGTGCACAGATGCCATTATTGAATACTATCTTAGCATACAAATTTTGGGAGCCTAACTTTTAGTGTCTGTTATAGAATTGACCCAATGAGTTCCACAACTCCTTGATCCTCTCAGATTTTATGCTGCTTATCCTAGAAATAGGCAGTGGATTTTGCCAAGTTCATCGTAATATGGATTTATGGCCTTTTCTTTTAGGAAATTAGCCAAATCTTTTTTAAACCCTGCTAAGCTAACTGCTTTTATCACATTTTCTGGCAACTAATTCCAGAGTTTAGTTATATGTTAAGTGAAGAAATATTTTCTTTGGTTTGTTTTAAATGCACTAGTTAGTAGCTTCATGGCTTGCCCCCTAGTCCTAGTATTTTGGGAAAGAGTAAACAAGCAATTTGCCTCTACCTGTTCCACCCCACTCAGTATTTTATAGAACTCTATCATATCTCCCCTCATCCATCTCTTCTCCAAGCTGAAGAGTCCTATAGCCTTTCCTCATAGGGAATCATCCCATTCCCTTCATGATTTTCGTCTACATAATAAAACTATAGAGCCGGTGGTGGGAGGCGGGGCTGGTTGGGAGGCGGGGCTAGTGCTGGGCAGACTTATACGGTCTGTGCCAGAGCCGGTGGTGGGAGGCGGGGCTGGTTGGGAGGCGGGGCTAGTGCTGGGCAGACTTATACGGTCTGTGCCAGAGCCGGTGGTGGGAGGCGGGGCTGGTGGTTGGGAGGCGGGGATAGTGCTGGGCAGACTTATACGGTCTGTGCCAGAGCCGGTGGTTGGGAGGCGGGGATAGTGCTGGGCAGACTTATACAGTCTGTGCCAGAGCCGGTGGTGGGAAGCGGGACTGGTGGTTGGGAGGCGGGGATAGTGCTGGGCAGACTTGTACGGTCTGTGCCAGAGCCAGTGGTTGGGAGGCGGGGCTGGTGGTTGGGAGGCGGGGATAGTGCTGGGCAGACTTATACGGTCTGTGCCAGAGCCGGTGGTTGGGAGGCGGGGATAGTGCTGGGCAGACATCTACGGTCTGTGCCCTGAAAATGACAGATACAAATCAAGGTAAGGTATACACAAAAAGTAGCACATTATCTTGTTGGGCAGACTGGATGGACCGTGCAGGTCTTTTTCTGCCGTCATCTACTATGTTACTATGTTATATGTCGCTTGAATACAATTCATCTGGATTTTTAGATGACTCATATGCAATGTAAGCTCATAGCGCATTTATATTTAAATATAGTACATTAAAATAAGCATTCTAGGATGGGGAGATGGGGGTGTATTTTGAAGAAGTGTTATGAGCTTACACGCAGGTCTTCAGTATTCCAAAATTATGCACAGTAAGATTTGAATGCGCTACACCTCTTCGTAAAAAAACTTCACTGGCTCCCTATCTGAGAACGTATCAACTTCAAGGTCCAAACGTTAATCCGCAAGATTATCCATGGTGAATCCCCGGGCTATATGCTCAATCTGATTGACCTTCCCACCAGAAACATGTAGGAAACTTTGCGAACTTACCTCAACCTACATTACCCCAATTGCAAAGGAATCAAGTACAAAATGTATTATGGATTCAACTTCTCCTTCTTAGGCAGCCAACTCTGGAATGCCCTCCCCAGACCTATCCGTTCAATCAGTGAATACCTTCCCTTCCGGAAATTGCTAAAAACCCATCTGTTCAAGCAAGCCTACCCAAATGACCCAAAGTAACCCTACAAACCCATCTACCAACACATCTCCAAGAAACAACGACAATGACCAAGATTACATCTCCCTTCAAATTCCCTATCCCCATCCCGTATACCACCTTCCCTCTCTTATATACTAATATACTTATATTCTCTCTAGCAACACTATGTAACCACTATTACTATGTAAGCCGCATTGAACCTGCTTTGAGTGGGAAAGCGCGGGGTACAAATGTAATAAATAAATAAATAAATATACCCATCACTTCATGCCTTGTTTTTGTAATCAGTAAAATAACTCGAATATTCTTAGCCCAATAACCAACTCTCAAACTCAGATTTTACCAGCTGGTGTTTGAAACTTGCGTTGTTTTGTGAATGCTCAAAATTCTACAAGGAACTTTGCAGTCAGGCGTCCTGCTGAAAAGTTGTTCCTTAATTTCATCATTTGGCTTCCATCTTTCGCTGGTGATACTCAGCTCTGCGTTTTCTTCTGTAAAAACGCCAATGAAGCAAATAAACTGAACCAACTAAATAAAAAAACAGTGTTATCTGACCTTTCATCTGCTGGGCTGCTGACACTTCAAATGTCTTGTGCTATAATGGAGATAGATGAATGGGGGGGGGAAGTTCTTTATAAGTAATCTTTACTTCCCACTGCATCGGTATTTTAGAGCATGAAACCCTGCTAGGACAGTAACTTAATTTTCCCTTATTTTCCTTTGTCTTACCCCCTTCTGATCATAGGTTAAGTTTCTCTCACACTGAGGTCTTCAATAGGATGAAACATTAGGGCTGGAAGGCAAGAAATTCAGAAGAGCAGATGGCCAGGAGAGAAAGAGGGTTGAGAATGAGCAGGCCTGCAGGCAGTGGGAATACAACACCCTGAGACCAGAGCAAGGGAACAAGGGAGGAAAAAGTGATCTGCTGGCCGCACTATCAGCGTGTACAATGCATTTCCTTCCTTTGTGTGAGGCGGAATCAAGGCCAAGCCCCAGGAACAGAGCAATATATGTCCTCAAACAAATATCTGTGGCCCATTTATTTTTTCTTGCCTTTCTTCCACATTTAATATTTCATTTAATAATAGGATTTATTTACCGCCTTTTTGAAGGAATTCACTCAAGGCGGTGTACAGCAAGAATAAGCCAAGCATAAAAAAATATTCAAACGGCATAGTATCCTACGTACGATATCAACACAATACGTAATAAAACGTTTGAATTTAATAGACAACATAGGGGGTAAGCAAAGATGGAATAGTTTACATCCAAAATAGAAAAAGAGTCACAAATGAACTTTTTTTTTTAAAAACATTGTTTTTCTTAACCTTTGGCTATTTTCTTTTGAAATACTCATGGAAGGATGATCCCAAGGCTCTGTTGATCAGCATAGGTACACTGAATTATAGTAAATGAAATGACGGCAGATAAAGACCTGTACGGTCCATCCAGTCTGCCCAACAAGATAAACTCAATTTACATGGTATGTGATACTTTATACCCGAGTTTGATATGTCCTTGCCATTCTCAGGGCACAGACCGTAGAAGTCTGCCCAGCACTGTTCTTGTACTAAAAGTTCTGAAGATTCTGGAATCCCAAGTAGTAGCAACATTCCATGTAGAACTCCAAAGAGTAACATAGTAAATGATAGCAGATAAAGACCTGTACGGTCCATCCAGTCTGCCCAACAAGATAAACTCAATTTACATGGTATGTGATACTTTATACCCGAGTTTGATTTGTTCTTGCCATTCTCAGGGTACAGACTGTAGAAGTCTGCCCAGCACTGTTCTTGTACTAAACGTTCTGAAGATTCTGGAATCCTAAAGAGTTACAAGATTCTGGAATCCCAATTAGAAGCAACATTCCATGTAGAACTCCAAAGAGTAACATAGTAAATGATGGCAGATAAAGACCTGTACGGCCCATCTAGTCTGCCCAACAAGATAAACTCATTTTACATGGTATGTAATACTTTATATGTATACCCAAGTTTGATTTGTCCTTGCCATTTTCAGGGCACAGACCCTAGAAGTCTGCCCAGCACTGTTCTTGTACTAAAAGTTCTGAAGCTAACGTCGAAGCCCCTTAAAACTTACACTCCAGCCCATCCATATGTATTCAGTCACGATCGGGGCACAGACTGTAGAAGTCTGCCCAGCACTCTTCCTGTACTAAAAGTTCTGAAGATTCTGGAATCCTAAAGAGTTACAAGATTCTGGAATCCCAATTAGAAGCAACATTCCATGTAGAACTCCAAAGGGTAACATAGTAAATGATGGCAGATAAAGACCTGTACGGCCCATCTAGTCTGCCCAACAAGATAAACTCATTTTACATGGTATGTAATACTTTATATGTATACCCAAGTTTGATTTGTCCTTGCCATTTTCAGGGCACAGACCCTAGAAGTCTGCCCAGCACTGTTCTTGTACTAAAAGTTCTGAAGCTAACGTCGAAGCCCCTTAAAATTTACACTCAAGCCCATCCATATCTATTTTCCCATGTAATCCAATTCAGAATGACAATGTCTCCATATAATCATTTCCACCTTCAAATTATTATTATTATTTGTAACATTTGTGTCCCACATTTTCCCACCTATTTGCAGGCTCAATGTGGCTTACATAATACCGTAATGGTGTTTGCCATTTCCAGTAGAGGAACAAATACAAAGTGAAGTTGTGGTCGAATAAGGTTCATGTGTTATAGATACATTGTGGAATCGAAGAGAGGAAGAGTTATGCAGTGTTCGTTATGCAGTCTTCTGCAAATGGAATAGGGGACCCTTAATCCAGTCCCTCTGGACAGATGTCACATGTCAAAAACTGCAGTCCTGGTGAGAGCTGGCAGGTAGTCTCAGGAGATGAGCCAAGAATCAATTTGGTGTACTCCATGACAATTTGGGGGCATCTCCCTGAAGATGATGCCATATCCGGAAGAGCATTTAACCTGTTGTGGTCCAAGGTGTTTGCACTAAAGGCACGTCCCTTTATGCCCTGGCCCTGGGTTACTCTCCATTTGCCCTTTCTTCAGCTGGTCTTCTTATGTCACTTGCCTTTACCACTGAAATCTGATGAGGACACCACTCATCAGCGTTGTTTTTCAGGTAGGTCCTGTCAGGTCCCCTGCTGTCTCATGCCTATTCCCTCAGCAGACAAAATATCTTCCTTAGCCCCACAGCCACCACTCAACATCAGTCTACTCAACAGGGATCATTTGACATAAGGGTCCTCTTATTACTGACCACATCACCAGCCACTGTCTGCAGCTTCTCTGTCTTCCTTAGACCTGGTTGAGGCCAGGCAAAACTGGCTCCCTAGCTGAAGCCTCTCTCTCCCCCCCCCCCCATGCTTAGATTTGCACAATACAATAAACCTTCCAAACGTGTGTGTGTGGGGGGGGGGGGGGGTGAGGGGTTTCCTTCCTGCACAAGGATAACTTGTCAGCTACACCTTGGTTCCTCAAACCACTTCTTCATTCTGGCATATGGGTTAATCACGTCTCTAGCCTCTTATCCTCTTTCGTTGTGGCTCTCATTTAGCATCCCCTCTCCATCTGTTCCCTTCTTGCAGGATCTTTCCTCCTTCTTAGTTGATCTCTGTGTATCCTGCTCTCCTCTTCTGGTATTAGACAGCTTCAATCTGTCATCATCTGGTCTGCCAGCAGATTTACTATTGGTCCTATCAGCTACCTGCAGCATGTTAACCTTCAGACTCACAACTTGGGACATACCTTGTCTTTTTTTCCTCTCAAGCACCCTTAGCACCTCATGATTTTACCATTGTTCCTCTTCCTTGGTCCAACCACCACCTTATTACCTTCTTTCTGCTGTATCATCCACCTAAACTACTTCCCCAATTACAACATCTGAAGAGACCTTTCGTCAATCTGAACCTGGACGTTGTGGGTCACCAAATGACCATTCTCCCTGTGTCCCATCTACTGAAGCTCCATTGGACTAGCAAATTTCCGCTTTCAATGCCTCTCTCTCCAGTATCATTGATTCACTGGCCCCTTCCTTCCAAATTAGATGGATCAATGGAAAGATTCCCTATGATTTCAGTCAGGCATACAACTCCTCAAGCTTCAAGTTAGATGGATAGATAGAGTGTATATGACACAGACACCACTCTTTCTGTACTCACTTGTCCTCATGGACCAGATATAGAGAATACTGACGTAGTGTTGGCAACCTTGGATTTTTGGAAACTAGGTAAGTAAAAATAAAATCAAGGCTGTTCAATAAAACTAGAGAAAGTAAAACTAGGTAAAACATTTTAATTTGGTGCAAGAAGGGGGGTGGGGGGTGGGGGGTGGAATGCTGCCTTTTGTTACCTTGGTCCACTCTTCTGGAATTTCCTCCCTCCAGATATTCACTTCGAATCGCCATTTCAGAAATTCAAAAAGCAGTTAAACCCTGGTTCTTCCAAATGGCCTTTCATTAGCATCCCTTCCGACAAGTTATCCTTAACCTTCTGGATGGTTCCCCTCTCATTCTCCTCCTCCTCTTCCCCTCCAGTGTATCTTTCACTTTTCCTTTCTCTCTTTCATTCCCTCTCCTAGTTCACCTCCTCAAACTGACTATAGCCCCTATACCTCTTCCATCCATCTCCCCTGCCTCTACAATGCTAGTACGTTCTTCTGTTTTTTTTTCTTGTTTGTTCCTTCTCTCCTTATTCCCATTTAGTATTTCTCTCTCCAAACCCTGTCCCCTCTTGATTTTCTGGTAAACTGCCCCACTATGTCATGGTCCGGATGGCAGTATATCGAGCCTTAGTATATTAATATATCTGCGAAGGCTGAACGGTTTAGAGGAATAGTTACTGCCTCAGCGAGGCTTGTACTGCTAAGAACCAATTCAAATCCCAGCACAGGTGGCTTATGTTATACAAGCTGTTGAGCCCATTAAAATGGGCAAGAAAGCAGTCGGAGCAATGCCGGGTGCAGCCGAGCCCCCGCCCAGGAAAGCCGCCCCGGGGGATGGTGGCAGAGGAAAGCGCCTGGATCACAGCAGCAGCGGCGGCAGCGGCAGCAGCAGCAGCTCATCATACCTGTTGGAGACGGAGTGCGCCTCGGAGCTGCTGTCGGACGATCCCCGCCCGCCTGGTGCTTGCTGGTTAACATCGGAACTCGGAAGAGATTTGTGACGCGGCACGTCGGTCACTCTTCATTTATATAGTAGGATGAATGTTCTACTGTTCTGCCTATTATATGGGACATCATTTGTAAAACGGTATCATATTTCTTTTATATGGATGCTCTACTGCGCTGTTTTAATGTTTACATTACTAATACTGAATCACATTATTTTACATTACTAGGATTTGGTGCAATTCATGCCGCAGCTCCCGTCAGACATTTATGAATCTGTAAATTCTGCAACTCACCTTTTGTCAATAAGCCTCAAAATGAGAGATGTGGAGAAGCTTGCCGTTATCGGTCCTCTATCCCCTCCTATGCATGGGTAGAGCGCTTAAGGCATGCCTAAAAGTGGCCTGCACTGGTGTAGGTGCGTGTTTCGGACACACGCTGGTCCATTTCCTCGGCACACCTGGAAAAAAGGCATTTTTTTCAGGTGCCGGAAAACAGATGTGTGGCGATTTTTTTGTTCCTACAGTCGGTGCAAGAAGCTGGCTTGCTTGCCTTGAATACCGAGGTACTCGCACACATTTCTAGTCACGAACAGGGCTGCGGTTCTGCCACTAGATTTGGAGTTTACTGTTTGACCCCTGATGTAGACGCTCTCGAGCGTCGAAACATGGCCTGTGTCGGCTCTTTTATTCATCACAAATAAGACTGTTGGATTCATATCTCCGGTGGTGATTCGCCTTTGGTCAGCCTCTACTTTTTCCTGCTGTGTTTCGTGGCAAAATCAAACTCATTTTTGACGTGAGACCTTACCGCCACCCATTGACTTAGCGGTAAGGTCTCACGATTACCGCCGGGTAAGCGCCATGCTATAGAAAATACAAAATATTTTCTACCGTGTGTTTTGGGAGTGCACCAAAAATGGAATTACTGCCCGGGGCATGCGGTAGCTGGGCTGTGGTGCCAATTTGATGCACGTTGGATGCACGTAGGTGCCTATGCGCCTTAGTAAAAGAGCCCCTTAAATAGGGTTACCATATTTTGTCCTCTGAAAAAGAGGACACATGCCCCACCCCTGCCCCGCCCCTGCCCCGCCCATACCCACGCCCCCCTCTGTCACATATTCCCCCCCCAGGTCACATATTCCCCTCCCCTGCCCCCTGTCACCTCCCCTCCCCCGGGTCACCTCCCCTCCCTTTATTTACTATCTACTGCCCTGGTGGTCTAGTCACGCCCCCTCTTTCCTGCCCCGAAAAGGTCACTAGACCACCAGGGCAGTAGATAGTAAGTAAGGGAGGGGAGGCTAGGATAGGCCCGCCGCCCGCCCGTTTGTCCAGAAATCCAGACAAATAGGTGGACAGGCAAAACCCGTCCGGATGCCTGGACATGTCCTGAAAAAGAGGACATGTCCTGGTAACTCCGGACGTACGGTAACCCTACCCTTAAAGAGATCTAACTTTATCCATAACAGATTCAGTTTTTAAACAGTCTCAAGCAGCGGCGTAGCTACGGGGGGGCCACGGGGGCCTGGGCCCCCGCAAATTTCATCCGGGCCCCTGGTTTAGCTGGCGGGGGTCCCTAACCCCTGCCAGCCAAAGCCTTCTTCAGCACTGGTCTCTGGCCCAGCCGCGTTCGCTGCCTGCCCCCTGCACTTCTTTCTTCTTGCTTCTCCTGTGCGCAGGAGACCGGCGCCGAAGAAGGCTTCAGCTGGTGGGGGTTGGGGACCCCCGCCAGCAAAGGTTTTTGTTTGTGAGGGGAAGCGGTGAGGAGGCAGGGGCGTGGTGGTGGTGGTGGTGGTGGGGCGGCACTCAAAATGTGCCTCCATCCTCGGGCTCTGCCCCCTCCCACCGTGAGGTCTGGCTACATCTCTGGTCTCAAGGCACCTCTTTTTAACTAGTTATCTGTAGGAGGATTTTCATTTGAACCTAAATGACTAGGTTTTAGCTGAAAATTCTCCTAATTCTAGCCAGTAACCCCATAAGTAAGCTAACCTGCTAAGTTGGTAATCCTACCTAGGCAACATCCCTGGACCTCACCTACCCCAACTAAAGATGACCACTTTGTGAATTTAGGACATAAAATTTAGCTGGCCAATTAGAGACACATTTTGAAAGCAGAGGTGTAACCAGTTAACTCCCAAATTAAATTAGTTAAACGTTATAAAACTCTATCACAAAATGCTTGGTACATTTAGTACGGAGACTGCAGAGCTGTCATGTTACCCAGCTCCAAGAGGGAGACTTTTTGGCCAGTCCTAGTTTTAAATTTACCCATTGAAGTCAGTGCTGCATGTCCCATAATGCATCATGATGAAGTTCGCAGAAATCCAGGACTGGACTAAAACCTCCCTTCTGGAACTGGGTAACTTGGAAATTCTGAGACTGGCTTCTGAGTCGAGTGTATATTTAAATAAAGAGATTGTTCCTAACCTACGTCGCCTACTAGTGTTGTTCAAGAGCCTAGTCCTCCTACTCCCCCTTTCCTCTGACAGGGAGGGAGCCCATCTCCATTCAATTTTCAGTCTTGAATGAGGATTGGGCCCTTCACTGATAGAGGACCAATCATTGCTGAGGGAAGAAGCGGTCTTGTCTCAGTTTGATTGCCCATGAATTGCATTTAGTCTCGGCCTTGCGTACTGGGTGACCTTTTTGGTAGCCATTTCACTTTCACTAGAATGCTGCTTATGTTCTGCCATCGTTCGTGACACACGCCTCTTTCGACAACATTTCCTTTGCAAAATAATTACTTTCAGTGTCTTTTTTGGAAATTGGCCGGTGGTGCAAACAGGAAAGAGATAATTACTGAAGTTGGGAGCAGAGGTGTGCCAAGACTCTTTTTTTTAACTTTTCAATTCCCTTGGAGAATAATAACAATGTAATCTCAGTTGGATGCCCTTCTCTGTTTATTTACAGAAAGGGATGTTACTGGCAGAACCCAATGCGATGACTTGATTTCCAACCGCAACAAATCACGTACATTATAGTACATTGCGTGTAACATGGAAGGGCATTTTCGATATGACGTCTAAGTCCGACTTTGGATGTTTTGCAAAAAAATGTCCAAAATCTGAATAGCAAAGAAGGTCATTTTCAAACAAGAAAAATGGCTATCTTTTGTTTTTGAAAATAGAAGATTTTCTGATTTGGACATTTTATTTTTTGGTCCATTTTTGCCCCCCCCCCCCCCCCGGCTAAGTCCAAAACACAGAAAATCAAGCCATTGGGATGTAGGAGGAGCCAGCAGTTTTAGTACACTGGTCCCCCTGACATCCCAGGAAAGCAATAGGACACCCTAGGGGGCACTGCAGTGGACTTCATAAAATGCTCCCAGGTACACATCTCACCATTGCTCCCTTACCTTGTCTGCTGAGCCCCCCCCCCCCCAAAACCCACTACCCCTAACTGTACACCACTACCATAGCCCTTACGAGTGAAGGGGGCACCTATATGTGGGTACAGTGGGTTTCTGGTGAGTTTTGGAGGGCTCACAGTTTCCTCCACAAGTGTAACAGGTAGGGGGAGGTAGGGTCCTTGGTCCACCGGTCTACAGTGCACTGCGCCCGCCACTAGACTACTCCAGGGACCTGCATGCTGTTCTAATGGACCTGAGTATAACATCTGAGGCTGGCACAGAGGCTGGCAAGTAATGTTTTTCATTACATTTTTGGGGGGTGGGAAGAGGTTAGTGACCACTGGGGGATTAAGGGGAGGTCTTCCCTGATTCCTTCCATTGGTCATCTGGATATTTAGGGCACCTTTTTGTCCCATATTCATTCTAAAAACAGGTCTAGCTCAAAACATCTTAGTTTTAGTCCTGGACGTTTTTGTTTTCTTCCGTTATGGCTGAAAAACATCTAAGTCTCAGGAATGCCCACATCCCGCCCTGAAGACGCCCTTGATACACCCCCTTGAGATTTGGATGCACTTCTGACAGACTTTAAAGAAAAACATCTAAAAATAGGTTTTGAAAATACTGATTTGGACGTTTTTGTGAGAAAAATGTATTGATCAGTGCCCACTTGATATAAATATAGAATCAGTAATCAAAATTTCGTATACTTTTGGGCTCATTTTCGAAAGAGAAGGGTGCCCATCTTTCGACACAAATCGGCATAATCGAAAGCCGATTTTGGGCGCTCTCAACTGCTTTCCATCGTGGGGACGACCAAAGTTCCTGGGGGTATGTCGGAAGCATAGCGAAGGCGGGATTGGGGTATGCTTAACACATGGGCATCCTTGGCCGATAATGGAAAAAAGAAGGACGTCCCTGACAAGCACTTGGCTGACTTTACTTGGTCCACTTTTTCTTGCGACCAAGCCTCAAAAATGTGCCCAAACTGACCAGATGACCACCGGAGGGAATTGGGGTTGCTCTCCCCTTACTCCCCCAGTGGTAACTAACCCCTCCCACCCTAAAAAAAAACTTTAAAAATATTTTTTGCCAGCCTCTATGCCAGCCTCAAATGTCATACCCAGCTCCCTGACAACAGTATGCAGGTCCCTGGAGCAGTTTTAGTGGGTACTGCAGTGCACTTCAGCCAGGCAGACCCAGGCCCATCCCCCCCTACCTGTTACACTTGTGGTGGTAAATGTGAGCCCTTCAAAACCCACCACAAACCCATTGTACCCATATGTAGGTGCCCTTTTCACCCCTTAGGGCTATAGTAGTGTTGTAGAGTTGTGGGTAATGGGTTTTTTTTTTTTGGGGGGGGCTCAGCACCGAAGGTAAGGGAGCTATGCACCTGGGAACAATTTGTGAAGTCCACTGCAGTGCCCCCTAGGGTGTCCGATTGGTGTCCTGGCATGCGAGGGGGACCAGTGCACTACGAATGCTAGCTCCTCCCACGACCAAAGGGCTTGGATTTGGTTGTTTCTGAGATGGGCGTCCTCGGTTTCCATTATTGCCGAAAACCGGGGAAGACCATCTCTAAGGTCAACCTAAATGTTGAGATTTGGGCTTCCCCGACTGTATTATCAAAACGAAAGATGGCCGCCCATCTTGTTTTGATAATAAGGGTTTCCCCACCCCTTCGCAGGGACGTCCTGCGAGGTCGTCCTCAGGAAAACTTGGGCGCCCCAGTCGATTATGCCCCTCCACATAGAACTATATGTGTAATCACTGTTATATGTATATATTGAAATTTTTTGATATATTTTCTTCAGACCATCAGAGGTAGAACTCTATTCACTGGCGGTACACCATATAACATTTCACATATGGTGACAATTCATACCTTTCTCGTCATCGGTCTTTTATGTTCATATATATATTTTTATAATTTTTTAATTACATTAATTCCATGTTGGCTGATGGGGTCTGAGCATTTGATACTCTGTATTGAGACATAAAGGGGCATACCTTGAAAAAGCTTATTTAGCGAAACACATGTCGGTATGCAGCCCCGATTCTCAGTCTGACAAGATATCAAGACTCTAATGTTAAGTAAAAGGACATCTATTATCTTAATAATAATATAGAAGGAATTAATGTAATTAAAAAATTATTAAAAATATATATATGAACATAAAAGACCGATGACGAGAAAGGTATGAATTAAGTCACCATGTGTGAAATGTTATATGGTAAACCGCCAGTGAATCTGTAAATTCCAACCAGGGAAGGGATTGAAGGCTGAAAGCAGTTGGATTGGTGAGTATCCAATTCCTAAACATGTCAGGGGATAATTCACCCACCCAGGGGATTCTCTGTAATCTATACCTAAAGTCAGTTTACAGCACTCAGGGAACACAAATAACATCTAAAGGAAAATTAATTAGCTGCAAATATCGTTGGGATAAGAACACATGCCCCGATGATCAGAAGCAAACGTGGGTGTTAGAGGCTATTAGCGCCATACTAGCGCCTGCATTTATGCCTGCTCCATGATCAGAACCAGTTAGCGCGTGAAATAATGAGTTTGCCAGCTCTGACCACAAGTATCATGCAAATGCATGCTAAACAAAGCATTAACTATTCACCCTCAATGCTCAGTAGGCAAAATTCCATGCAAGGCCACTGCTGCCGCAACAAAACCTACACCAGCTTGGAGCTGGCATTAGGGTTTGCAGAGCATTGAGGAGGAATAAGGAGTCCTGTCCAGCATGCATCTGCATGCTTGCAGACCCCCCCATCCCACCTTGGACACAAGGGGCTGGAGGTCAGGTGGTTTTCCAGCCCTCTAGCCCCCCCCCCCAAACCCTCCGTATCTTGAAGACGGAGGAGGGAGCAGCACTTCTTTCTCCTTCCAGCACTGCCTCCAAAATGGTGGCACCCTGCCCTGCTCAGTGCATTCTGGGATGTGCTGAGTGGAGCTACCCTACCATATAAGAGAGAAACTCCCTTATATGGTAGGGAAGCACTGGAAGGAGGAGGGAGTGCTACTTCCTCCTCTGTCTTCAAGGTACAGGGGGGAGGCTCAGGGGGTGCTAAGTCACTGGGGGAGGCTGCGGACCTCCAGCCCTCTAGCCCTCTCTGTCTGGGGGGGGGGTTGGGGGGGGTTTAGAGGTCCATTCCAGCCCTTTAGCCCTCTCTGTCCTTGGGGGGGGGGACCTCCAGTCCCTTGCATTTGTATGTTTGTCAGGTCCGGGCTATTTTTTGACAGCCCAGAGCTATCAACTTCTGCAGGAGGATTGTTCCTTGGGCGCCTGCCCAGGCACAATCCTCCCGCAGAAGTACCCCCATGATCGAAGCTAACACCACACATAAAGTTGCACGCTATTAGCTTCGATCATAGCGTCGTTATTTCCCTGCATTGTTCCGGCACTAATTTTACAACGCTGTTTGGAACCGCGTGGGGAAATTGATCATTGGGGTCTTAGAGAGAGAGAGGTACCAGAGGTTCCATCATCCATCACTTGTAACTATCTACTAGAGACTTTGATACACTTTTCATAAGAAGCAAAGAGTTGTAATTAATCATCTTTGCTGTTGCCAAATGTCTCAAAGATGCTGGAGCTGATAGTGAATGCTCTTACACCAAGGAGACCTTTCAATGTTATGTTTATTTATTTATTTATCTTTAAAAATGGAACACAGTTCTTTAATGAATGAGCCTTGACAAAAAGACCCGACACGGGCCATGTTTCGGTGACTAGCACCTGCGTCAGGGGTCACAGTGATGACGTGGAAAACTTGGGGAATAACTCGAATATATTCCTCTACAATATATTATTCCTTACCCCACGTCTCATATAGTAAAAGCTACAAAGCACCAAGGCACTTTCACTTTCTGTATCCAAATGTTTTCCACGTCATCACTGTGATCCCTGACGCAGGTGCTAGTCACCGAAACACGGCCCGTGTCGGGTCTTTTTGTCAAGGCTCATTCATGAAAGAACTGTGTTCCATTTTTAAAGGCCCGTGGTGCTGTTTTTTTTGTTTGGACTTTAGTTTGTACTTCGTTCCCTCTCTTTTGTTATATTTATTTATTTATTGCATTTGTATCCCACATTTTCCCACCTCTTTGCAGGCTCAATGTGGCTTACAATACAGCATGAATAGTGGGAATATAAAGAAAATAGACATTTAGTATTACATAATGATCTTGGTTAACATGATAATGATAAAGCATGATAGTGGTTTGACAAGCAAATATCGTAAGACAATTGTGGATATATGTATAGGGGTTCACATATGTTAATCTTTGTGGTAGACCTTGTTAAAGAGATGGGTCTTCAATAGTTTGCGGAAGTTATTTGTTTATTTATTTGTTGCATTTGTATCCCACATTTTCCCACCTCTTTGCAGGCTCAATGTGGCTTACAATACATCATGAATAGTGAAAATAAGAAAAGAGTAGACATTTGGTATTACAGAAGGATTTTGGTTACCTGATAATGAAAAACAAGAAAGTAATATAACAAGAAAACATTATAAACATGATAGTAATACAGCAAGAGAACCTAATAAAACAGTTTTGGTTACATGTGGGAGAGTTCACATGTGTTGATCTTTGTGGTATGTCCTGTCAAAGAGATGGGTCTTCAGTAGCTTGCGGAAGTCGGTCAGTTCATAGATCGTTTTTAGGTTGCGCGGCAGTGCGTTCCAGAATTGTGTGCTCAAATAGGAAAAGGTTGATGCGTGAGTTAGTTCGTATTTTAGACCTTTACAGTTGGGGAAATGAAGATTGAGGAATGTGCGAGATGATTTCCTAGCATTCCTGGGTGGTAAGTCTATCAGGTCTGACATGTAGTTAGTTCATAGATCGTTTTTATGTTCTGGTTGCAACCAGCTTATCCTAATCCTATGGACAATTTGCCTTTTACTTTTTATTATTTTTATACTGTACATACTTGTTAAATACTGGAGTGCCTATTAAAAGGACTTTGTATCTTAGTCAGCAATCCAGTGATCCTTCTTTCTAGTTATTATTCGTCTGTGCCTTAGTGTTTTAATACTAGCATAGTAAGCTCATTAATTGGACGGGAACCTTTTATAGCCTGTATGCTGTGAGTTACAGTTGAAAGGGGGCAAGAGTACATTTCGCCATAGACATTATACACCGTTTACGTACCTGCTCAGGGGTGACCCTCAGCCCCAGCCAACTAGACAGCCCACTGAAAATAGTTATCAATTGCTTTGAATGAGTAGAAGAGTTTGAGGTAGGTAAGATCATTCTTTATGAATTAACTTGGACCTTACTACTACTACTTAACATTTCTAGAGCGCTACTAGGCTGTGGCGTTCCTGGGGGGGCTGGCACCCGGGGCGGATCGCCGATGCGCCCCGTCCCCCGGGTGCAGTGCCCCTCCCGATGCAGCGCGGACCCCCCCCCGGCGAAAGGACACCCCCGCGAAGTAACCCCCCCGCCGGGTACACACCGCTGGGAGGGGGGGTGCCGCGCGCGCCTGCCCTCCGTTGGTCCATGCTTCTTCTCTGCCCCAGAACAGGAAGTAACCTGTTCCGGGGCAGAGAAGAAGCATGGACCAACGGAGGACAGGCGCGCGCGGCACCCGCCTAGCGGCGTGCACCCGGGGCGGACCGCCCCCACCGCCCCCCCCTAGGAACGCCACTGCTACTAGGGTTACGCAGCGCTGTACAGTTTAACAACAAAGGACAGTCCCTGCTCAAAAGAGCTTACAATCTAATGGGCGAAATGTCAAGTGTCAAGTTGAGGCAGTCAAGATTTCCTTTAACACCATCATGTAACTCACCACCATGTAACACAAACCCTCTGTAAACCTAATGTATATTCACTTCTATTTCCAGTACCCATGATGTATTGTAAGCCACATTGAGCCTGCAAAAAGGTGGGATAATGTGGGATACAAATGCAATAAATACATAAATAAATTAGAGGTATGGTGGTTAGGTGCCGAAGGCGACATTGAAGAGGTGTGCTTTGAGCAAGGCTTTGAAGATGGGCAGGAAGGGGGCCTGGCGTATGGGCTTAATTGGACCTTAATTTGATAGAGGTAATTTTTCACATCTCCAGATGCCGTGTAAAGCCGGAAGACAGGATGAAAGGAAGAGATGGGAAGACTTTTCATACTCTCAGGAAATGCTGGATCTCCTGGACTCTTGGTGAGTAAAATGCTATAGCTTGAGAAAGCCCATGCCTACACTGTTTGTGCCATAATTAGGACAGGAATTCAGCCCATTCTCAAGAAAAATGGCAAAAGAAGGACCTTGTTGATAAACTGTTCGTCACTGAGGAGCAATGTAAGCGATTGGGCTCAGGGCCAATCTAAGCAATTGCGGGGCCCTGTGTGGATCATTGTGGTACCCTCCCCCCCCCCCCCCCCCCACCTGGGAATTAAGATTTCAAATGAGGTGTCAGGGATGTATTTATTTAAATAGAATTCTTTAATTGCTGACAGTGACTACTATTGTAATCTTAGTGATTTACAAGCTTAGAATACCCTGGTGCAGTGGGAGGATGACAGGAATATACAGCATCAATGCAGAGGAGAGCGATTTCCAGGGGGAGGGGGAGGGAGAGAGAAGGAGATGGAAAGGAAAAAGAAGCTTTAACTTGTGGTCATCCACAAGTTGCAAAGCTGCCTCAGTTAAGTGCGGGGCCTCTGGGAGCGCAGGGTCCTGTGTGGCTACCCCTGTTGCCCCTGTTAAGGCCGGCCCTGACTAGGCTGTTTTAACAGAATCAGGCCCAAAAGCAAATGCGAGTGCTAGAGATAAGTAGCGCTGGACTAGCGCCTGCATTTGCTACAGCAATATGTTCAGAGCCGGCAAGGATATGAAATAACGAGCTCGCCAGCTCTGAACACTAATAGCATGCAAATGCATTTGCAAGCTTCCAGGCCCCTCATCCCCCCCCCCCCCCCAAGGATGAGAGGCCCTGGTGGACCTGTGGACCCCAGGCCTCTGCACAACCCCAATATAACATTTTAACCTGGTGGTCCAGTGGGACCCCATCCTCTCACAGGAATTTGACTTTAACCCTGGGGTCCAATGGGACCCCGGCCATGCCCCCCCCATCCCTGGTGGCCTAGCGGTGGCCCTGGTCCCCCACTGTGACCTACCTTAAAATGTTTTTCTCCCATATATTATAATTAGGCCCCACCCGGCGCATCCCAGGATGCACCTGGCATGACAAGGTGCCACAATTTTGGGGAGGCACCTGCAGGAGGAGGGAGCAGGATTTCATCCCTTCTCCTCCAACTTTGAGGTGGCCACGGGGGGGGGGGGGGGAGGGGGTGGTCCCTGCTAGACCACCAGGGATGGTCTTCGGGATGGGGGTGGGCATGGCCGAGGTTCCACTGGACCCCAGGATTAAAGTCAAACTCCTGTGAGGGGATGGGGGGGGGGACCCAATGGACCACCAGGTTAAAATGTTATTTTGGGGTGGAGGGCAGAGGCCTGGGGTCCAGGGTTAAAATCCTTTGGGGGGTGGGGGAGACCCACAGGACCACTAGGTTTAAATGTTATCTCGGGGGCAGGCATGCGGGGGCCAAGAGTCCACCAGATCACCAGGCCCTCACATCTTTGGGGGAGTGGGAGTCTCCCCCTGGAGCACCAGGTGTAAATGTTATTTTGCGGGGGGTGGGATAGGGCCTGGGGGAGCCTGGTGGACATATTAGTGGCCTAGTGGTTAGGGTGGTGGACTCTGGTCCTGAGGAACTGAGTTCAATTCCCACTTCAGGCACAGGCACTTAACCCTCCATTGCCCCATGTAAGCTGCATTGAGCCTGCCATGAGTGGGAAAGCGCCGGGTACAAATGTAACAAAAATAAAAAAATAAAACAAAAATGGAGGAGGACAAGAGATAGACACAAAGGATCTGTAAATAGAAAGAATATAGTATCAAAATAAATCTTAACACATCATTTATGATGCATAGGAGTGGGGAAGTGAAGCCAATTGTTGGAAAGACTTTTGTGGTCTGTGTCCCATATATATGGAGTGGAGGAGTGGCCTAGTGGTTAGAGCACCGGTCTTGCAATCCAGAGGTGGCTGGTTCAAATCCCACTGCTGCTCCTTGTGATCTTGGGCAAGTCACTTAACCCTCCATTGCCCCAGGTACAAACTTAGATTGTGAGCCCTCCTGGGACAGAGAACTATCCAGTGTATCTGAATGTAACTCACCTTGAGCTACTACTGAAAAAGGTGTGAGCAAAATCTAAATAAATATATGGCAAGACAGATCAGGATGGGCTTGAGAGGACTTCAATGGCAAGTCTAGTAGTTGGGACATGAGAACAATGCAAGATGGATTTGTATGGTGTGTGTCCTATATATGGCAAGACAGATCAGAATAGTCTGGCGTGGGTTCCCACAGCAACTCCAGTAGTTGGGAAGTAAGTGCAGAGCAGACTTTTTTTTTACATTCGGAGCCCTGATGGATCAGGAGCAAGTATGCGTGTTTTATACCACATTCATATCTTATGAATGCGGGCCGTATGTATCTCAGTGGGAGAGGGGAAGACATTGTATAGTAGAACTTAGCGAGGAAAATGTTGTCATAATACTATTGGACTGTTGTTTCAATAATGCCTTCCTTGATAATGAACGTCACTGTTGGGCAGATTGGATGAACCATGCAGGTCTTTACCTGCCGTCATTTACTATGTTAAGCCTCCAGGTATCTTTCTTTTTCACACTGATGGTAGGATGTGTGGAGGAGTGGCCTAGTGGTTAGGGTGGCGGACTTTGGTCCTGGGGAACTGAGGAACTGAGTTTGATTTCCACTTCAGGCATAGGCAGCTCCTTGTGACTCTGGGCAAGTCACTTAACCCTCCATTGCCCCATGTAAGCCGCATTGAGCCTGCCATGAGTGGGAAAGCGCGGGGTACAAATGTAACAAAAATAAAATAGATACTATTGGAGATTCTACAGGACGTCAGACTCACAGAAGCAGAAGCCTGCGCGGCCACATTGGTGATCTGCAAGGGCCGACTTCTAGTGGAATAGCAACATTCCATGTAGAATCTCAAATAGTAGCAACAGTGGAGGAGTGGCCTAGTGGTTATGGTGGTGAACTTTGGTCCTGAGGAACTGAGTTTAATTCCCACTTCAGGCACAGGCAGCTCCTTGTGACTCTGAGCAAGTCACTTAACCCTCCATTGCCCCAGGTACAAATAAGTGCCTGTATATAATATGTAAGCCGCATTGAGCCTGCCATGAGTGGGAAAAGTGCGGGGTACAAATGTAACAAAAATAAAATAAACACATCCCCCTCCCCATCCCCTTACAGGAGTTTGACTTTAACCCGGGGGTCCAGTGCTAATGCTAAATTGGTAACCCTCCTCACATTTTCAATATGACTTTCTTACCCTTTGCCCACACCCCTAAAGTAAACGGGCAAACTCCGGTTTTAGTTTGCCGTCCTCATTCATTTTCATAGAGATTTCCTCTCAGATGCCAGACGCATGTGAAATTTCATGTAAAGACATCAGCTGAGCACAAACCTCTGTCTCTTACATTGATTCCTGCAGTCTAATTGCCATTCAGTTGCACACTGGAATCAGGGGTGTAGCCAGACAGGCAATCTTGGGTGGGCCTGAGCCAAAAATGGATGGGCACGGAATTCAGCCCCTCCTGGCCCCCCTCAACTCTGCTCTCCCCCATAAATACCCGAGCTGGTGGGGATTCCCAAACTGCACCAGCTGAAGATTTCCTCCTCCTCGGGCAGCCTGTGCTCTTTTCCGAACAGCAGAAGCAAGACGCCGCTGTCAGTACTCCGTACGCGCTCAGTGCTTCCGCCTGGTGAAAACTGAGCACGTGCAGAGGGGCTGGTGTGTGGCAGAGCACTGGCTGCCTAACAAGGAGGAAATCTTTAGCTGGTGGGGTTTGAGGATTCCCACCAGCCACATATCAAGAGAGCCACAATTTTGGGTGGGCCAGGGTGCAAATTGGGTGGGCCACAGCCCACCCAGGCCCAACTGTAGCTACGCCACTGCACTGGATGGGGTGCACTCCTTAAAACACCTATGCCCTTGCTTTCAAGGCTTCCTCAGCAGACTAGACAGGCAGAACTGGAGCCCCTGAAGTTTTCCTGGTCCCAGACTTGGAGGAGAATATTCCATTTCTTATGGCCTCACAGTGAGGGCCACATTCATTAAATGGAACGCCAGGAAGAATCCGCACTAAGCGCTATTCTATAACGG